>NC_141002.1:13494687-13962490 GCF_052327205.1 Somniosus microcephalus | reverse complement strand
GCACACTCCGGGATATAGGCACAGAATTCTCAAACACTCCGGGATATAGTTACAGAATCCCTCACACACACTTCGGGATATAGTCACAGAATCCCTCAAACACCCCGGGATTTAGTCACAGAATTCCTCACACAATCTGGGATATAGTCACAGAATTCCTCACTCAATCTGGGATATAGTCACAGAATCCATAAACACTCCGGGATATAGTCACAGAATCCCTCAATCACTCCGGGATATAGTCACAGAATCCCTCAAACACGCTGGGATATAGTCAAAGAATGCCTCAAACATTCTGGGATATAGCCTAGAATCGCTCAAACACTCCGGAATATAGTCACAGATTCTCCTCACAAACCGGATCCGGGATAGAGTCACAGAATCCCTCAAACACGCCGGGATATAGTCAAAGTATCCCTCACACACGCCGGATATAGTCACAGAATTCCTCAAACATGCCGGGATATAGTCACAGAATTCCTCACACACGCCGGGATATAGTCACAGAATTCCTCAAACATGCCGGGATATAGTCACAGAATTCCTCACACACGCCGGATATAGTCACAGAATCCCTCAAACACTCTGGGTTTTGTCACAGAATCCCTCAAACACTCTCGGATATAATCACAGAATCCCTCAAACACTCCGGGATATAGTCACAGAATCCATTACACGCCGGGATATAGCCACAGAATCCCTCACACAATCCGGGATACAGTCACAGAATCCTTCAAACACCCCGGGATATAGTCACAGAATCCCTCAAACACTCCCAGATATAATCACAGAATTCCTCAAACACTCCGGGATATAGTCACGGAATCCCTCAAACATTCCGGGATATAGTCACAGAATCCCTCAAACACTCCGGGATATAGTCACGGAATCCCTCAAACACTCCGGGTTTTGTCACAGAATCCCTCAAACACTCTCGGATATAATCACAGAATCCCTCAAACACTCCAGGATATAGTCACAGAATTCATTACACGCTGGGATATTGTCACCAGAATCCCTCACACACTCCGGATACAGTCACAGAATCCCTCAAACACCCCGGGATATAGTCACAGAATCCCTCAAACACTCCCAGATATAGTCACAGAATTCCTCAAACACTCCGGGATATAGTCACGGAATCCCTCAAACTTTCCGGGATAAAGTCACAGAATCCCTCAACACACTCCGGGATTATAGTCACAGAATCCCTCAAACACTCCGGGATATAGTCACGGAATCCCTCAAACACTCCGGGATATAGTCACAGAATCCCTCAAACACGCCGGGATATAGTCACAGAATCCCTCAAACACTCCGGGATATCGTCACGGAGTCCCTCAAAACACTCTGGATATAGTCACAGAATCCTCAAACACTCCGGGATATAATCACAGAATCACACAAACACTCCGGGATATAGTCACAGAATCCCTCAAACACTCCGGATATAGTCAAAGAATCCCTCAAACACTCCGGGATATAGTCACAGAATCCCTCAAACACTCTGGGATATAGTCACCAGAATTCCTCAAACACACTGTGATATAGTCACAGAATCCCTCAAACACTCCGGGATATAGTCACAGAATCCTCAAACACTTCAGCATATAGTCACAGAATCCCTCAAACACTTCGGGATATAGTCACAGAATCCCTCAACACTTCGGGATATAATCACAGAATCCCTCAAACACTCTGGGATATAGTCACAGAATCCCTCAAACACTCCGGGATATACATCACAGAATCACACAAACACTCCGGGATATAGTCACAGAATCCCTCAAACACTCCGGGATATAGTCACAGAATCCCTCACACAATCTGGGATATAGTCACAGAATCCCAAAACACTTCGGGATATAGTCACAGAATCCCTCAAACACGCCGGGATATAGTCACAGAATCCCTCAACACACTTCCGGATATAATCACAGAATCCCTCAAACACGCCGGGATATGGTCACAGAATCCCTCAAACACGCCGGGATATAGTCACAGAATCACTCAAAGCACTCCGGGATATAGTCAGCAGATCCCTCAAACACTCTGGGATATAGTCACAGAATCCCTCACACACGCCGGGATATAATCACAAGAATCCCTCAAACACGCCGGGATATAGTCACAGAATCACTCAAACACTCCGGGACATAGTCACAGAATCCCTCAAACACTCCGGGATATAGTCACAGAATCCCTCACACACGCCCGGGATATATTCACAGAATCCCTCAAACACGCCGGGATATTGTCACAGAATCCCTCAAACACGCCGAGATATAGTCACAGAATCCTCACACACGCTGGGATATAGTCAAAGAATCCCTCAAACACTCTGGGATATAGTCACAGAATCCTCACACACGCCGGGATATAGTCAAAGAATCCCTCAAACACTCCGGGATACAGTCACAGAATCCCTCAATCACTACGGGATATAGTCACAGAAATCCTCAAACTCGCTGGGATGTAGTCAAAGAATGCCTCAAACATTCTGGGATATAGCCTTGAATCCTCACACACTCTGGGATATAGTCACAGAATCCACAAACACTCTGGAATATAGTCACAGATTTCCTCACACACCGGATCCGGGATATAGTCACAGAATCCCTCAAACACGCCGGGATATAGTCAAAGTATTCCTCACACACGCCGGGATATAGTCACAGAATTCCTCAAATATGCCGGGATATAGTCACAGAATTCCTCACACACGCCGGGATATCGTCACAGAGTTCCTCAAACATGCCGGGATATAGTCACAGAATTCCTCAAACACTCTGTGATATAGTCAAAGAATTCCTCACACACGCCGGGATATAGTCACAGAATTCCTCAAACATGCCGGGATATAGTCACAGAATTCCTCACACACGCCGGGATATAGTCACAGAATTCCTCAAACACTCCGGGATATATTCACAGAATCCCTCAAACACTCCGGGATATAGTCACAGAATCCCTCAAACACTCCGGGATATAATCACAGAATCCCTCAAACACTCCGGGATATCATCACAGAATCCCACAAACCCTCTGGGATATAGTCACAGAATCCCTCAAACACTCTGGGATATAGTCATAGAATTCCTCACACAATCTGGGATATATTCACAGAATCCCTCAAACACTTCAGGATATAGTCACAGAATCCCTCAAACACTTCGGGATATAGTCACAGAATCCCTCAAACACTTCGGGATATAGTCACAGAATCCCTCAAACACTCTGGGATATAGTCACAGAATCCCTCAAACACTCAGGGATATAATCACAGAATCACTGAAACACGCCGGGATATAGTCACAGAATCCCTCAAACACTCCGGGATATAGTCACAGAATTCCTCACACACGCCGGGATATAGTCAAAGAATCCCTCAAACACTCCGGGATATAGTCACAGAATTCCTCACACACGCCGGGATATAGTCAAAGAATCCCTCAAACACTCCGGGATATAGTCACAGAATCCCTCAATCACTCCGGGATATAGTCACAGAATCCCTCAAACACGCTGGGATGTAGTCAAAGAATGCCTCAAACATTCTGGGATATAGCCTAGAATCCCTCACACACTCTGGGATATAGTCACAGAATCCCTCAAACACTCCGGAATATAGTCACAGATTTCCTCACACACCGGATCCGGGATACAGTCACAGAATCCCTCAAACACGCCGGGATATAGTCAAAGTATTCCTCACACACGCCGGGATATAGTCACAGAATTCCTCAAACATGCCGGTATATAGTCACAGAATTCCTCACACACGCCGGGATATAGTCACAGAATTCCTCAAACATGCCGGGATATAGTCACAGAATTCCTCAAACACTCTGTGATATAGTCAAAGAATTCCTCACACACGCCGGGATATAGTCACAGAATTCCTCAAACATGCCGGAATATAGTCACAGAATTCCTCACACACGCCGGGATATAGTCACAGAATTCCTCAAACATTCTGGGATATAGTCACAGAATTCCTCAAACATGCCGGGATATAGTCACAGAATTCCTCATACACGCCGGGATATAGTCATAGAATTCTTCAAACACTCTGGGATATAGTCACAGAATCCCTCAAACACTCCGGGATATAGTCACAGAATCCCTCAAACAGTCCGGGATACAGTCACAGAATCCCTCAAACACTCCGGGATATCGTCACAGAATCCCACAAACACTCTGGGATATAGTCACAGAATCCCTCAAACACACTGGGATATATAGTCACAGAATTCCTCAAACACTCCGGGATATAGTCACAGAATCCTTCAAACACTCCGGGATATAGTCATAGTATCCCTCAAACACTCCAGGATATAGTCACAGAATCCCTCAAACACTCCGGGATATAGTCACAGAATCCCTCAAACACTCCAGGATATAGTCACAGAATTCCTCACACAATCTGGGATATAGTCACAGAATTCCTCACACAATCTGGGATATAATCACAGAATCCCACAAACACTCCGGGATATAGTCACAGAATCCCTCGCACACTCCGGGATATAGGCACAGAATTCCTCAAACACTCCGGGATATAGTTACAGAATCCCTCACACACACTTCGGGATATAGTCACAGAATCCCTCAAACACCCCGGGATATAGTCACAGAATTCATCACACAATCTGGGATATAGTCACAGAATTCCTCACTCAATCTGGGATATAGTCACAGAATCCCATAAACACTCCGGGATATAGTCACAGAATCCCTCACACACTCCGGGATATAGTCACAGAAATCCTCAAGCACTCCGGGATATAGTCACAGAATCCCTCAAACACTCCGGGATATAGTCACAGAATTCCTCACACAATCTGGGATATATTCACAGAATCCCTCAAACACTTCAGGATATAGTCACAGAATCCCTCAAACACTTCGGGATGTAGTCACAGAATCCCTCAAACACTCTGGGATATAGTCACAGAATCCTCAAAACACTCAGGGATATAATCACAGAATCACTCAAACACTCCGGGATATAGTCACAGAATCCCTCAAACACTCCGGGATATAGTCACAGAATCCCTCACACAATCTAGGATATAGTCACAGAATCCCTAACACACGCCGGGATATAGTCACAGAATCTCTCAATCACGCCGGGATATTGTCACAGAATCCCTCAAACATGCCGGGATATAGTTAATGAATCCCTCACACACGCCGGGATATAGTCAAAGAATCCCTCAAACACTCTGGGATATAGTCACAGAATCCCTCACACACGCCGGGATATAGTCAAAGAATCCCTCAAGCACTCCGGGATATCGTCACAGAATCCCTCAATCACTCCGGGATATAGTCACAGAATCCCTCAAACACGCTGGGATATAGTCAAAGAATGCCTCAAACATTCTGGGATATAGCCTAGAATCGCTCAAACACTCCGGAATATAGTCACAGATTTCCTCACAAACCGGATCCGGGATAGAGTCACAGAATCCCTCAAACACGCCGGGATATAGTCAAAGTATCCCTCACACACGCCGGGATATAGTCACAGAATTCCTCAAACATGCCGGGATATAGTCACAGAATTCCTCACACACGCCGGGATATAGTCACAGAATTCCTCAAACATGCCGGGATATAGTCACAGAATTCCTCACACACGCCGGGATATAGTCACAGAATCCCTCAAACACTCTGGGTTTTGTCACAGAATCCCTCAAACACTCTCGGATATAATCACAGAATCCCTCAAACACTCCGGGATATAGTCACAGAATTCCATTACACGCCGGGATATAGCCACAGAATCCCTCACACAATCCGGGATACAGTCACAGAATCCTTCAAACACCCCGGGATATAGTCACAGAATCCCTCAAACACTCCCAGATATAATCACAGAATTCCTCAAACACTCCGGGATATAGTCACGGAATCCCTCAAACATTCCGGGATATAGTCACAGAATCCCTCAAACACTCCGGGATATAGTCACGGAATCCCTCAAACACTCCGGGTTTTGTCACAGAATCCCTCAAACACTCTCGGATATAATCACAGAATCCCTCAAACACTCCAGGATATAGTCACAGAATTCCATTACACGCTGGGATATTGTCACAGAATCCCTCACACACTCCGGGATACAGTCACAGAATCCCTCAAACACCCCGGGATATAGTCACAGAATCCCTCAAACACTCCCAGATATAGTCACAGAATTCCTCAAACACTCCGGGATATAGTCACGGAATCCCTCAAACATTCCGGGATAAAGTCACAGAATCCCTCAAACACTCCGAGTCACAGAATCCCTCAAACACTCCGGGATATAGTCACGGAATCCCTCAAACACTCCGGGATATAGTCACAGAATCCCTCAAACACGCCGGGATATAGTCACAGAATCCCTCAAACACTCCGGAATATAGTCACAGATTTCCTCACACACCGGATCCGGGATATAGTCACAGAATCCCTCAAACATGCCGGGATATAGTCAAAGTATTCCTCACACACGCCGGGATATAGTCACAGAATTCCTCAAACATGCCGGTATATAGTCACAGAATTCCTCACACACGCCGGGATATAGTCACAGAATTCCTCAAACATGCCGGGATATAGTCACAGAATTCCTCAAACACTCTGTGATATAGTCAAAGAATTCCTCACACACGCCGGGATATAGTCACAGAATTCCTCAAACATGCCGGGATATAGTCACAGAATTCCTCACACACGCCGGGATATAGTCACAGAATTGCTCAAACATTCTGGGATATAGTCACAGAATTCCTCAAACATGCCGGGATATAGTCACAGAATTCCTCATACACGCCGGGATATAGTCACAGAATTCTTCAAACACTCTGGGATATAGTCACAGAATCCCTCAAACACTCCGGGATATAGTCACAGAATCCCTCAAACAGTCCGGGATATAGTCACAGAATCCCTCAAACACTCCGGGATATCGTCACAGAATCCCACAAACACTCTGGGATAAATTCACAGAATCCCTCAAACACACTGGGATATATAGTCACAGAATCCCTCAAACACTCCAGGATATAGTCACAGAATCCCTCAAACACTCCGGGATATAGTCACAGAATCCCTCAAACACTCCAGGATATACTCACAGAATTCCTCACACAATCTGGGATATAGTCACAGAATTCCTCACACAATCTGGGATATAATCACAGAATCCCACAAACACTCCGGGATATAGTCACAGAATCCCTCGCACACTCCGGGATATAGGCACAGAATTCCTCAAACACTCCGGGATATAGTTACAGAATCCCTCACACACACTTCGGGATATAGTCACAGAATCCCTCAAACACCCCGGGATATAGTCACAGAATTCCTCACACAATCTGGGATATAGTCACAGAATTCCTCACTCAATCTGGGATATAGTCACAGAATCCCATAAACACTCCGGGATATAGTCACAGAATCCCTCACACACTCCGGGATATAGTCACAGAAATCCTCAAACACTCCGGGATATAGTCACAGAATCCCTCAAACACTCCGGGATATAGTCACAGAATTCCTCACACAATCTGGGATATATTCACAGAATCCCTCAAACACTTCAGGATATAGTCACAGAATCCCTCAAACACTTCGGGATATAGTCACAGAATCCCTCAAACACTTTGGGATGTAGTCACAGAATCCCTCAAACACTCTGGGATATAGTCACAGAATCCCTCAAACACTCAGGGATATAATCACAAAATCACTCAAACACTCCGGGATATAGTCACAGAATCCCTCAAACACTCCGGGATATAGTCACAGAATCCCTAACACACGCCGGGATATAGTCACAGAATCCCTCAATCACGCCGGGATATTGTCACAGAATCCCTCAAACATGCCGGGATATAGTTAATGAATCCCTCACACACGCCGGGATATAGTCAAAGAATCCCTCAAACACTCTGGGATATAGTCACAGAATCCCTCACACACGCCGGGATATAGTCAAAGAATCCCTCAAGCACTCCGGGATATAGTCACAGAATCCCTCAATCACTCCGGGATATAGTCACAGAATCCTTCAAACACGCTGGGATATAGTCAAAGAATGCCTCAAACATTCTGGGATATAGCCTAGAATCGCTCAAACACTCCGGAATATAGTCACAGATTTCCTCACAAACCGGATCCGGGATAGAGTCACAGAATCCCTCAAACACGCCGGGATATAGTCAAAGTATCCCTCACACACGCCGGGATATAGTCACAGAATTCCTCAAACATGCCGGGATATAGTCACAGAATTCCTCACACACGCCGGGATATAGTCACAGAATTCCTCAAACATGCCGGGATATGGTCACAGAATATCCTCACACACGCCAGGATATAGTCACAGAATCCCTCAAACACTCTGGGTTTTGTCACAGAATCCCTCAAACACTCTCGGATATAATCACAGAATCCCTCAAACACTCCGGGATATAGTCACAGAATTCCATTACACGCCAGGATATAGTCACAGAATCCCTCAAACACTCTGGGTTTTGTCACAGAATCCCTCAAACACTCTCGGATATAATCACAGAATCCTTCAAACACCCCGGGATATAGTCACAGAATCCCTCAAACACTCCCAGATATAATCACAGAATTCCTCAAACACTCCGGGATATAGTCACGGAATCCCTCAAACATTCCGGGATATAGTCACAGAATCCCTCAAACACTCCGGGATATAGTCACAGAATCCCTCAAACACTCCGGGTTTTGTCACAGAATCCCTCGAACACTCTCGGATATAATCACAGAATCCCTCAAAGACTCCAGGATATAGTCACAGAATTCCATTACACGCAGGGATATTGTCACAGAATCCCTCACACACTCCGGGATACAGTCACAGAATCCCTCAAACACCCCGGGATATAGTCACAGAATCCCTCAAACACTCCCAGATATAGTCACAGAATTCCTCAAACACTCCGGGATATAGTCACGGAATCCCTCAAACATTCCGGGATAAAGTCACAGAATCCCTCAAACACTCTGGGATATAGTCACAGAATCCCTCAAACACTCCGGGATATAGTCACGGAATCCCTCAAACACTCCGGAATATAGTCACAGATTTCCTCACACACCGGATCCGGGATATAGTCACAGAATCCCTCAAACACGCCGGGATATAGTCAAAGTATTCCTCACACACGCCGGGATATAGTCACAGAATTCCTCAAACATGCCGGTATATAGTCACAGAATTCCTCACACACGCCGGGATATAGTCACAGAATTCCTCAAACATGCCGGGATATAGTCACAGAATTCCTCAAACACTCTGTGATATAGTCAAAGAATTCCTCACACACGCCGGGATATAGTCACAGAATTCCTCAAACATGCCGGGATATAGTCACAGAATTCCTCACACACGCCGGGAAATAGTCACAGAATTCCTCAAACATTCTGGGATATAGTCACAGAATTCCTCAAACATGCCGGGATATAGTCACAGAATTCCTCATACACGCCGGGATATAGTCACAGAATTCTTCAAACACTCTGGGATATAGTCACAGAATCCCTCAAACACTCCGGGATATAGTCACAGAATCCCTCAAACAGTCCGGGATATAGTCACAGAATCCCTCAAACACTCCGGGATATCGTCACAGAATCCCACAAACACTCTGGGATATAGTCACAGAATCCCTCAAACACACTGGGATATATAGTCACAGAATTCCTCAAGCACTCCGGGATATAGTCACAGAATCCCTCGCACACTCCGGGATATAGGCACAGAATTCCTCAAACACTCCGGGATATAGTTACAGAATCCCTCACACACACTTCGGGATATAGTCACAGAATCCCTCAAACACCCCGGGATATAGTCACAGAATTCCTCACACAATCTGGGATATAGTCACAGAATTCCTCACTCAATCTGGGATATAGTCACAGAATCCCATAAACACTCCGGGATATAGTCACAGAATCCCTCACACACTCCGGGATATAGTCACAGAAATCCTCAAACACTCCGGGATATAGTCACAGAATCCCTCAAACACTCCGGGATATAGTCACAGAATTCCTCACACAATCTGGGATATATTCACAGAATCCCTCAAACACTTCAGGATATAGTCACAGAATCCCTCAAACACTTCGGGATATAGTCACAGAATCCCTCAAACACTTTGGGATGTAGTCACAGAATCCCTCAAACACTCTGGGATATAGTCACAGAATCCCTCAAACACTCAGGGATATAATCACAGAATCACTCAAACACTCCGGGATATAGTCACAGAATCCCTCAAACACTCCGGGATATAGTCACAGAATCCCTCACACAATCTAGGATATAGTCACAGAATCCCTAACACACGCTGGGATATAGTCACAGAATCCCTCAAACACTCTGGGATATAGTCACAGAATCCCTCAAACACTCAGGGATATAATCACAGAATCACTCAAACACTCCGGGATATAGTCACAGAATCCCTCAAACACTCCGGGATATAGTCACAGAATCCCTCACACAATCTAGGATATAGTCACAGAATCCCTAACACACGCCGGGATATGGTCACAGAATCCCTCAATCACGCCGGGATATTGTCACAGAATCCCTCAAACATGCCGGGATATAGTTAATGAATCACTCACACACGCCGGGATATAGTCAAAGAATCCCTCAAACACTCTGGGATATAGTCACAGAATCCCTCACACACGCCGGGATATAGTCAAAGAATCCCTCAAGCACTCCGGGATATAGTCACAGAATTCCTCAATCACTCCGGGATATAGTCACAGAATCCCTCAAACACGCTGGGATATAGTCAAAGAATGCCTCAAACATTCTGGGATATAGCCTAGGATCGCTCAAACACTCCGGAATATAGTCACAGATTTCCTCACAAACCGGATCCGGGATAGAGTCACAGAATCCCTCAAACACGCCGGGATATAGTCAAAGTATCCCTCACACACGCCGGGATATAGTCACAGAATTCCTCAAACATGCCGGGATATAGTCACAGAATTCCTCACACACGCCGGGATATAGTCACAGAATTCCTCAAACATGCCGGGATATAGTCACAGAATTCCTCACACACGCCGGGATATAGTCACAGAATCCCTCAAACACTCTGGGTTTTGTCACAGAATCCCTCAAACACTCTCGGATATAATCACAGAATCCCTCAAACACTCCGGGATATAGTCACAGAATTCCATTACACGCCGGGATATAGCCACAGAATCCCTCACACAATCCGGGATACAGTCACAGAATCCTTCAAACACCCCGGGATATAGTCGCAGAATCCCTCAAACACTCCCAGATATAATCACAGAATTCCTCAAACACTCCGGGATATAGTCACGGAATCCCTCAAACATTCCGGGATATAGTCACAGAATCCCTCAAACACTCCGGGATATAGTCACGGAATCCCTCAAACACTCCGGGTTTTGTCTCAGAATCCCTCAAACACTCTCGGATATAATCACAGAATCCCTCAAACACTCCAGGATATAGTCACAGAATTCCATTACACGCTGGGATATTGTCACAGAATCCCTCACACACTCCAGGATACAGTCACAGAATCCCTCAAACACCCCGGGATATAATCACAGAATCCCTCAAACACTCCCAGATATAGTCACAGAATTCCTCAAACACTCCGGGATATAGTCACGGAATCCATCAAACATTCCGGGATAAAGTCACAGAATCCCTCAAACACTCCGGGATATAGTCACAGAATCCCTCAAACACTCCGGGATATAGTCACGGAATCCCTCAAACACTCTGGGATATAGTCACAGAATCCCTCAAACACGCCGGGATATAGTCACAGAATCCCTCAAACACTCCGGGATATCGTCACGGAGTCCCTCAAACACTCTGGGATATAGTCATGGAATCCCTCAAACATTCCGGGATATAGTCACAGAATCCCTCAAACACTCCGGGATATAGTCACGGAATCCTTCAAACACTCCGGGATATAGTCACGGAATCCCTCAAACATTCCGGGATATAGTCACAGAGTCCCTCAAACACTCCGGGATATAGTCACGCAAACCCTCAAACACTCCGGGATATAGTCACGGAATCCCTCAAACACTCTGGGATATAGTCACGGAATCCCTCAAACACTTCGGGATATAGTCACGGAATCCCTCAAACACTCCGGGATATCGTCACAGAATCCCTCAAACACTCCGGGATATAGTCACAGAATTCCTCAAACACTCCGGGATATAGTCACAGAATCCCTCAAACACTCCGGGATATAGTCACTGAATTCCTCAAACACTCCGGGATATAGTCACAGAATCCCTCACACACTCCGAGATATAGTCACAGAATTCCTCAAACACTCCGGGATATAGTCACAGAATCCCTCAAACACTCCGGGATATAGTCACAGAATCCCTCAAACACGCCGGGATATAGTCACAGTGTAAGAATTCGCAATAATTTACAGTTCTGAAGATTAATTTTTTGATTAAAGAATCCCTGGGCGTTGTGCTTTTAAATTTCCAGGGATAAAACTGGCTGTCATACCACATGGCCGAAGACAAAGGGGCTTGGAATGCAGCTTTCTGTTTCTGGAAGGTTCAATGGAGACAAAACGTTACCACAGGACAATGCTTTGTTTACAAAGCAATTGAATGCTATTAGCATTTGTTTATATATCGAGTGGATACATCTAAACTGCAGAAGAGACTTTTGTATCTTGAATGGGATCCGTTTAAGAACTGAATGGGTCTAAATCACCTAACATTCTGGTCAATAGAGCAGTTGTATTTTCCTTTTGTTTCAGCCGAGGGAGCTCCGGAAGACACATTAACCCAGTCCAACCACTCTGAGTTAGCCAATCACAGCTTGCTCTTATGTATTGGACCCTTTGGGCGGGGAATTTTGCACACAGCCCTTGCAGGGCAGAACAGCAGGACCTCACCAGGTATAAAGATAGCTGCTGAGAAGCTATCACGCTCTTTACTTCGCTGGACCACAGGTGAGCAGGGTGTTCTGACTCCTCGGCAAGGCAACCTAGCAGGAGTTAGGGGTGGTGATTTGAGGGAATTGCTAAGATTGTTTAAGTAACATTGGAGCCATTTTATCCCTCGTTTTCACCGTCTGCAACCCCCTGTTATATAGTTTTACTGTAATTACTGTGTTTGTGTAGTATAGTTTATTTTTTTGATTGTAGTTTATTTAGGTAATAAAACTTGATTTTTCTCTCATCCAAACCACTTGTCCGTTTTAATATCATTAATTATAAGTTCCTCCACTCAGAACTAAAGGAGGGATAGCGATTCGAAAACGCTGTTTGTAAATTGGTTTAGAGTGCAGCAGCAAAAGGGCTGCTGACCAGGTAATTGTCATAAACCAGGTGAAAGGTTGGAATTGGTCAGAGCTCAGAGGCAAAGGCTGCTGGCCAGGTAAAAGACCATAAACCAGTTAAAAGATGCCCCCCCTTACAACAGTATCCCTCAAAAACTCCGGAATATAGTCACTGAATCTCTGAAACACTCCGGGATACAGTCACAGAATATCTCACACATGCCGGGATATAGCCACAGAATCCCTCAAACACCCCAGGATATAGTCACAGAATTCCTCAAACACTCCGGGTTATAGTCACAGAATCCCTCAAACACTCCGGGATATAGTCACAGAATCCCTCAAACACTCCGGGATATAGTCACAGAATCCCTCAAACACTCCGGGATATAGTCACAGAATCCCTCAAACACTCCGGGATATAGTCACAGAATTCCTCAAACACCCCGGGATATAGTCACAGAATCCCTGAAACACTCCAGGATATAGTCACAGAATCCCTCAAACGCTCCGGGATATAGTTACAGATTTCCTCAAACACTCCGGGATATAGTCACAGAATCCCTCAAACACTCCGGGATACAGTCACAGAATCCCTCAAACACTCCGGGATATAGTCACAGAATCCCTCAAACACTCCGGGATATAGTCACAGAATTCCTCAAACACTCCGGGATATATTCACAGAATTCCTCAAACACTCCGGGATATAGTCACAGAATACCTCAAACACTCCGGGACATAGTCACAGAATTCCTCAAACATTCCGGGACATAGTCACAGAATCCCTCACAGACTCTGGGGTATAGTCACAGAATCCCTCAAACACTCCGGGATATAGTCTCAGAATCCCTCAAACACTCCGGGATATAGTCACAGAATCTCTCACACAATCTGGGATATAGTCACAGAATCCCTCAAACACTCTGGGATATAGTCACAGAATTCCTCAAACACTGCGGGATATAGTCACAGAATCCCTCAAACCATCCGGGATATCGTCACAGAATTCCTCACACACGCCGGGATATAGCACAGAATCCCTCAAACACTCTGGGATATAGTCACAGAATCCCTCAAACACTCCGGGATATAGTCACAGAATTCCTCACACACGCCATGATATAGTCACAGAATCCCTCACGCACGCCGGGATATAGTCACAAAATTCCTCATACATGCCGGGATATAGTCACAGAATCCCTCAAACACTCTGGGTTTTGTCACAGAATCCCTCAAACACTCTCGGATATAATCACAGAATCCCTCAAACACTCCGGGATACAGTCACAGAATCCTTCAAACACCCCGGGATATAGTCACAGAATCCCTCAAACACTCCCAGATATAATCACAGAATTCCTCAAACACTCCGGGATATAGTCACGGAATCCCCCAAACATTCCGGGATATAGTCACAGAATCCCTCAAACACTCCGGGATATAGTCACGGAATCCCTCAAACACTCCGGGTTTTGTCACAGAATCCCTCAAACACTCTCGGATATAATCACAGAATCCCTCAAACACTCCGGGATATTGTCAGAGAATCCCTCACACACTCCGGGATACAGTCACAGAATCCCTCAAACACCCCGGGATATAGTCACAGAATCCCTCAAACACTCCCAGATATAGTCACAGAATTCCTCAAACACTCCGGGATATAGTCACGGAATCCCTCAAACATTCCGGGATATAGTCACAGAATCCCTCAAACACTGCGGGATATAGTCACAGAATCCCTCAAACACTCCGGGATATAGTCACGGAATCCCTCAAACACTCCGGGATATAGTCACAGAATCCCTCAAACACGCCGGGATATAGTCACAGAATCCCTCAAACACTCCGGGATATCGTCACGGAGTCCCTCAAACACTCTGGGATATAGTCACGGAATCCCTCAAACATTCCGGGATATAGTCACAGAATCCCTCAAACACTCCGGGATATAGTCACGGAATCCCTCAAACACTCCGGGATATAGTCACGGAATCCCTCAAACATTCCGGGATATAGTCACAGAGTCCCTCAAACACTCCGGGATATAGTCACGCAATCCCTCAAACACTCCGGGATATAGTCACGGAATCCCTCAAACACTCTAGGATATAGTCACAGAATCCCTCAAACACTCCGGGATATAGTCACAGAATTCCTCAAACACTCCGGGATATAGTCACAGAATCCCTCAAACACTCCGGGATATAGTCACTGAATTCCTCAAACACTCCGGGATATAGTCACAGAATCCCTCAAACACGCCGGGATATAGTCAC
This sequence comes from Somniosus microcephalus, assembly GCF_052327205.1. Classification (NCBI taxonomy): domain Eukaryota; kingdom Metazoa; phylum Chordata; class Chondrichthyes; order Squaliformes; family Somniosidae; genus Somniosus; species Somniosus microcephalus. The sequence continues at coordinate 13,946,836 of NC_141002.1, read as the reverse complement.
AGTGTAAGAATTCGCAATAATTTACAGTTCTGAAGATTAATTTTTTGATTAAAGAATCCCTGGGCATTGTGCTTTTAAATTTCCAGGGATAAAACTGGCTGTCATACCACATGGCCGAAGACAAAGGGGCTTGGAATGCAGCTTTCTGTTTCTGGAAGGTTCAATGGAGACAAAACGTTACCACAGGACAATGCTTTGTTTACAAAGCAATTGAATGCTATTAGCATTTGTTTATATATCGAGTGGATACATCTAAACTGCAGAAGAGACTTTTGTATCTTGAATGGGATCCGTTTAAGAACTGAATGGGTCTAAATCACCTAACATTCTGGTCAATAGAGCAGTTGTATTTTCCTTTTGTTTCAGCCGAGGGAGCTCCGGAAGACACATTAACCCAGTCCAACCACTCTGAGTTAGCCAATCACAGCTTGCTCTTATGTATTGGACCCTTTGGGCGGGGAATTTTGCACACAGCCCTTGCAGGGCAGAACAGCAGGACCTCACCAGGTATAAAGATAGCTGCTGAGAAGCTATCACGCTCTTTACTTCGCTGGACCACAGGTGAGCAGGGTGTTCTGACTCCTCGGCAAGGCAACCTAGCAGGAGTTAGGGGTGGTGATTTGAGGGAATTGCTAAGATTGTTTAAGTAACATTGGAGCCATTTTATCCCTCGTTTTCACCGTCTGCAACCCCCTGTTATATAGTTTTACTGTAATTACTGTGTTCGTGTAGTATAATTTATTTTTTTGATTGTAGTTTATTTAGGTAATAAAACTTGATTTTTCTCTCATCCAAACCACTTGTCCGTTTTAATATCATTAATTATAAGTTCCTCCACTCAGAACTAAAGGAGGGGTAGCGATTCGAAAACGCTGTTTGTAAATTGGTTTAGAGTGCAGCAGCAAAAGGGCTGCTGACCAGGTAATTGTCATAAACCAGGTGAAAGGTTGGAATTGGTCAGAGCTCAGAGGCAAAGGCTGCTGGCCAGGTAAAAGACCATAAACCAGTTAAAAGATGCCCCCCCTTACAACAGTATCCCTCAAACACTCCGGAATATAGTCACTGAATCTCTGAAACACTCCGGGATATAGTCACAGAATATCTCACACATGCCGGGATATAGCCACAGAATCCCTCAAACACCCCAGGATATATTCACAGAATTCCTCAAACACTCCGGGTTATAGTCACAGAATCCCTCAAACACTCCGGGATATAGTCACAGAATCCCTCAAACACTCCGGGATATAGTCACAGAATCCCTCAAACACTCCGGGATATAGTCACAGAATTCCTCAAACACTCCGGGATATAGTCACAGAATCCCTCAAACACTCCGGGATATAGTCACAGAATTCCTCAAACACCCCGGGATATAGTCACAGAATCCCTGAAACACTCCAGGATATAGTCACAGAATCCCTCAAACGCTCCGGGATATAGTCACAGAATCCCTCAAAGACGCCAGGATATAGTCACAGAATTCCTCAAACACCCCGGGATATAGTCACAGAATCCCTCAAACACGCCGGGATATAGTCATAGAATCCCTCAAACACTCCGGGATATATTCACAGAATCCCTCAAACTCTACGGGATAGATTAATCTAAGCTGACACTCCAGTGCAGTCCTGAGGGAGTGCTGCACTGTCAGAGGTGCCGCCTTTCAGAGGAGACGCTAAACAGAGGCCCTGTCTGCTCTCTCAGGTGGACGTAAAAGATCCCATGGCCACTATTTCGAAGAAGAGCAGGGAAGTTATCCCTGGTGTCCTGGCCAATATTTATTCCTCAACCAACATCATTGAAACAGATTCCCTGACACACTCCGGGATATAGTCAAAGAATCCCTGACACACTCCGGGATATAGTCAACGAATCCCTGACACACTCCGGGATATAGTCAAAGAATCCCTGACACACTCCGGGATATAGTCAAAGAATCCCTGACACACGCCGGGATATAGTCACAGAATCCCGCAAACACTCCGGGATATAGTCAAAGAATCCCTGACACATGCTGGGATATAGTCACAGAATCCCTGACACACGCCGGGATATAGTCAAAGTGTGTGGGCATCGGTTTAACATCTCAGCCAAATGGTGGCACTCCCTCAATACTGCACTGGAGTGTTGTGATGAAATATTCCATTCATCACTCATCAGTATTTCTCTGCCTGTGACTGTGGTTGGTTTCAGTTTCATTTCCATTGTATTGTACTGTGTGTAGGGCTCCGCCCATACCTGGCTCCTATGTAAGCTGGCCCAACCTGCAGCACATCCAGTACGGCAGACCTCTGGATGGAAGATACATTCTCCTCTGTGTGTTACCTTCTAAGTCAATAAAAGCCTTGTTTTGTTTCGCTAACATCGAGTCTCGGATTTATTGAGGCACATCAAGTGTCAGTCTAGATTTTTGTGCTCAAGTCTCGGGAGTGGGACTTGAACCCACAGCCTTCTGACTCAGAGGCGAGGGTGCTCCCAACTTTGGTAGATAGAAACTATTTCCTCTTGCTGTGCACAAATTGGCTGCTGCGTTTCCTACATTGCAACAGTGACTACACTTCAAAAAGTATTTCATTGGCTGTAAAACGCTTTGGGGCGTCCAGTGGTCGTGAAAGGCGCTGTAGAAATGCAAGTCTTTCTTTTTCTTTTTTCTTTAATCATCTTAAATCTTACAAGCCTAGCCTATGCAACCTGGCCTCATAATTCAACCCTTTCAATTCATAGGTTCAGAAGTAGAGATAAGAAAACACATACGATTGGGGACTGTCGGGCGGGAACCTGCATTGATTGACTTAAATGAGGCCCTGTGGCTGAAATTGGCAGGGCCTCCCATCCCTGGCTTTGCCGGGTTGTCCCCGCGCTAGCGCACTCCCCCGCAGCCTCCCCGTTAATATTGGGGCCAGGGTGAATTGGTGCCATGATTTAGCCCAATTGATGGGCAGCCTCTGCCTGTGTAGCTCTACTACAATCTCACGGGATGGCGAAGCAGTGACAAGCAAGTCCAAACTGGCCTACAGGTGAACAATTCCAGCTGAATCCTCTGTCACAGTGTCTTGCATATTGCTTTAGTGCCGCACTAGCATTTCAAGAAAATTACATCAAATAAATTTAAAAGCAATCATAACACTATCATAGATTTAAATAGCGATCTTCAGGGTATCCCATAAAATGTTTTATGCGCCATTAACCAGAAGGAGAGGCAGCTCAGGATTGTTGTTTTTATTTCCATTGGCTCCTAAAATCAATACAGTTTAAACACATTAAACTCGGAAGCTGCCGCTTGACTCAGCTGATGTAGGCACTGGGCAGCTGGGCTATAAGGAGCAGGCTGGTCGCAGATCCAGTCTGTGCTGAGGCACCCGATCTCAGCCAGACATCTGTAGATCATTTGGCCTCAGTACCTTTGAGGTGGTCAAAGATGTGCGGGTTAGGTTGATTGGCTATGATAAATTGACCCTTAGTGTTAGGGGGATTAAATACGTGGGGTTACGGGGATAGGGTGGGATGTGTGTTGGTGTAAGGGTTACGGGGATCGGGTGGGATATGTGTCGGTGCAGGCTCGATGGGCCGAAGTGGCCTCTATCTGCACTGTGGGTTTTCTGTGATTCTGTTTCTGTGAACTGCCCATCGCAGCCCTTTAACTCCTGCTGGATAGCAAGCCAGCACAATTCACACTTCATCTAGAGCCATCCTTTATTCCTTAACCTGTCCCATTACTATCTCCTCTCCCCTTGAATATCTCTTAATGTCTCTTAACCTCTCCTGCCTTCTATCCTATCACAGACCTTCCCTTTTGTTCTTTCATCCCCTCTGTTGTGTATGTAATATGTGTGCTACTTTGAACCTATGGACAGGACTGCACTACTTGTAGGGCGTAGTGATACACAGTACCACTCCTGGCCATGGGGTATAAATAGTACTGTGGGTACTGATCTCCCCTCAGTTCCCGCCTGTGGGCATGAAGTAAAGACCTACGTGCAGTCCCTACCTCCAACCAGTAAAGACCTGTTTGAGTTATACGTTTAAGTCTTTGTGTTAATTGTTCAATACAATACACATACTTAACATTGGCGACGAGTCGGTTCGAACCCTGCGGCAGTTATTCCACGGCGGCTTCGTCCAAAGACAGGACGTTGAAGAGAGGTTTCAATCCTCAACACCCCACTCAAAACTGAAGGGCAGCAGAAATCCTGACAGCTTCCAGCGACTGGAAGTGACAGGCATTAGGACCCTGAAGCCTCCATAACCTCGTGGGTAAGCCAGAGCCTGGGAGGGAGCGAGCAAGAGCCGCGCGAGCGGGTGAGCCAGAGGCCGGGAGCCACTTCAAGTGCGAGGCGCAGCGCGGGCCAGCGATCGGGACCAAAGATAAGGGCCGCACTCGGGCGATCGCGGCGAAGATAAGGGCCGCACTCGGGGGCTGAAGGGAGACGGCGTCGGGGACGGGTGAAGACCGCCAAGCGCGGGAAAACCGCCATTTTGTGGGCGGAGGACGACGGCAAGAGCGGGAAGCCGCCACCTTTGATAACAAGTAAAGAAAATAAAATCTGAGAAATTGCAAATCTACAATGCCTAAACACGGGAATATTAGCAACTTTGATAGTGACCTCGAAGATTGGGCCATATATGTTGAAAGAGTAAAAAATTATTGTAAGGCCAATAAAATTCGTGACCAAGATAAAGCTCTAACATTATTAAATTTAATGGGTGCGAAGACATACGGGCAATTGAAACACCTGTTATCACCAGATGAACCGGCGGATAAGACGTTCGATGAGATTGTTACTGTCCTGAAAGATCATCTAAACCCCACGCCGCTGATGCTAGCGGAACGATTTAAATTTTACGACAGAAGGCAGCTACAGCATGAAAGCAATGCTGAATATTTGCTGGAATTGCGTAAATTAGCGAAATATTGCCAGTTTGGAACAGGAATGACAGATGCACTACGAGACAAATTTGTGTGTGGTTTATTTAAACAGGATACACAAAAGCGACTGCTCGAGGAGAATGAGCTGACGCTTGAGAAGGCGGTCACTATGGCAGCAGCACACGAAGCCGCAGCGAGAGGCACGGCAGTAATGCAGCTACGGTCACCGGAGCTCAGTGCACACAAATTGGGTGTGAGTTCTGGCAAATGTTATTGTTGTGGAAAGACAACGCATGATCAGAACCAGTGTTGGTTTAAAAACCAAGAATGTAGAACTTGTGGTAGGCTTGGACATATAGCTAGAGTATGCAGGTCAGGGAAGAAGACCAGCAACAAGAAGTCACCGCAAGGAAAATACGCAAAGGTACACAAGGTGACCGAACAGGAGTCCGATTCAGACGCTAGCAGTAATGAACTGGCTAGCTTAAGCTGTAATGAACTGGCTAGCTTAAGAGTACTCAACGCTGGTAAGGGTGCAGACCTCCAGACAATTTGGGTCACTCTTCAGATAGAAGGAGTCCAAGTAAAACTGGAATTGGACACTGGATCGGCATTGACGGTCATAAATAAGAAAGATTACGGAAAGTTATTCCAACATATTCCCCTACAGGATACGGGGATTATATTGAAAACATACACGGGGCAAAGAGTGTACCCCATCGGGAAAATAGAGGTTGCAGTGGTCCACAAGGGCGAAGACAGTCAAATAATGGACTTATATGTGATATCTGAAGGAGGTCCTCCACTACTAGGACGGGAGTGGATTAGGAAAATGAATATGGACTGGCATTTCCTACAAACAATAACGAGTGAGAACTCGGTGAAGATAGTCGGCCCAGACTCTGGAACGGATGATGGTAAGCCCAACTCAGGTGCAAAAGACAAAGTTTCAGCACAGAATTCCACTGAGCAACAACAACATAGTTCAACTGTGGATTCTGAGTCTGGCAAGTCTACTGATGTGCCCATTTCTGAGGGACACCGGGCTCGAACTCAACTCCATTTCAAACTACAACAGCAATTAGAACAAATGCTTCGCCGTTTTGAGCAAGAGTTGAATGCAACGAAAGAGTTCTTTGATATAGAGTTGGAGAATCTGGAAAGACAACAGAAGCAGCTGATGGAGAAAATGGAGCAGGAGCACACAAAACGTCTGATGTCAGAGGAGTTAACGGTCAGCCAACTCCTGCATATGCTGAAGGACAGGACTCTGAAATGGGAAAAACTTGAACACGAACTTCAATATTCAAACAAAAGGGGTTCGGAGCTCTCAAAGGTTATTGGAAGAGCTGAGGTGGCAACACAGACTGAGATGACTGCAACAGAGCAGCCCTTGGATGCCAATAGTACGCTGACTCACGTCAACGTAGAACAACAGACTGCTGAAACAGCTGCTCCGGTAGAGGGATTGAATAGTCCGATCAATCAATCTCCAAAAGAAGTTGAAGTAGTAAAATCTCAAATGAGGTCATTAGTAAACGACTTGCTGAAAGCCCAGAAAAAGCTGGATGAAGAGGTACGCATGAAGAAGTCTCTTCAGGAAAGATGTCTGGACTTGGAACAAAAGCTGGCTAACGCCCAGCTGGGTATGGAGGAAATAGAAGACCCTCTCGCTGGCCTAGATCAGGACGACACCGAATATTACTATGTCCTGTCCTGCCCAACTTGTAACTTCGACTCCCACCATACAGAAATCATGGAGGAGCACCGAAAATCTACGGAACATCGGGAGAAGGTGGCTCTACTACGGAAAAAGGAGGAAGAGAAGGAGGAACTGCGCATGCAGCTGGCAGCTGACAGTGGAGCCCAGAGAGTCTCCAAGAAGCAGAAAAGGAAAAGTCGAAACAGAAGATGACCCATCTGAACCATTATTACCTCTACCAGATCACACACGTGGTCCCTCCGAACGGAGCCAATTCAGTTCGGAAGTTCAAACTGTTAAATCCATGGAAGGACTATTGAATGAGTCACTCCAGCAACGTGAACCGACTACACCACAGAGATTGAATCTGTGAACTGTTTTCCGCAGAGACTGAATCTGTGATCTGTTTTGACATGAAGTTATCTATGTATCTATGTTATTCTGTTATGTAAACCTGAAGTTATATATGTATATATGTTATTACGTTATGTTAAATGGGGAGATGACTGTAAAGCTAGGAAGGGAGGAATGTTGTGTATGTAATATGTGTGCTACTTTGAACCTATGGACAGGACTGCACTACTTGTAGGGCGTAGTGATACGCAGTACCACTCCTGGCCATAGGGGTATAAATAGTACTGTGGGTACTGATCTCCCCTCAGTTCCCGCCTGTGGGCATGAAGTAAAGACCTACGTGCAGTCCCTACCTCCAACCAGTAAAGACCTGTTTGAGTTATACGTTTAAGTCTTTGTGTTAATTGTTCAATACAATGCACATACTTAACACCCTCCCCCTTTTCCCAGCCCCTAAACTTGCTTTAAAATCTGTTCCTTTTCCTGTGTTTTTCCAGTTCTGACGAAAGGTCTTCGACCTGAAACATTGACTCTGTTTCTCTCTCCACGGATGCTGCCTGGCCTGCTGAGTTTTTCCAGCCTTTTCTGTTGTTAAGCCACTGTACTTGTTGGGCTGCTCAGCTGTGATGGTCGCCCCATTGTTGAATAGGCCCCACTGGATACTTGCTGTCCAGGCTCATGTACTCAGAATGGCTATTTCCAGGAGGGCTGCTGGTCCCCAACTCGGCACGAGGAGAAAAATCGTTTGTGTTAATGGAAATAACACTGGCACACAATCTCCATGTGAAATACGCCTCACTATTTGGTTTCTTAGTGTGGCTTCTGAGGACAACATTCGTAGAATCTTACAGCACAGAAGGAGTCCATTTGGCCCATCGTGCCTGTGCCGGCTCTTTGAAGGAGCTTCCCAATTAGTCCCGCGTCCTCGCTCTATCCCCATAGCCGTGCAAATTTTTCCCTTTTCAAGTATATTTCAAGAATTGGATCAAAAGGCCTCCTTCTGGGCTGTAAGATTCTAGGAGGGGGAAATTCATTCCCTTAGCACCTCCCGTCAGCACCAGCAGATGGAGCTAGCGGGGCGCTAGACCAGTATTGCCGAGGCGAGGCGAATCCAATGCCGCACGCCAAATCCCGCCCCCTCGTAGCGCCGCCAGTAAGAGTTGTCGCCGGGACCATCAGAGCCAGGTGGATTGTGATGTCAGTGAGTGTGCAATGCAATAAATTTATCAAAAATCAGTGAAGACATATTTACAACAACAATATGAACTATTCACCCTTGTGCAATCCCTTAGTGCCCCTCGTTACCGTGCCTTTGCCTACTCTAGTGCTCTTATGAAGTGTTGGCCCAGTGGCTGCAGCAGGGCTGGTGGAAGGCTGCTGAGTGTCCGTGCGGGAGACTTCAGATGGCCTTGCAGGATGCCCTCGACCAGCTCTGGACCTGGAAGGCCCAGCTGTAGACTGCACCACCTCAGCATGGGCAGCAGCAGTCTGGGTTGGCTGGATGACAGGTAGCAACAGGGGCAATGGCGGAGTGGCAGTGGTGGGAGCAGGAATGCTGTCATCCTGAGAGAGGACAACAGGTTCCTGCTCCACTGACCCACTGCCACTCCCCCGGGGCAGCACCTCAGCATCCCTAGCAATCTGTTGGAGCACAGACTGCTGGCCTGCTGCGACACCTTGAAAGCCCTGGTCGACAGTGGTAGACCCAGCCACGATGGCAGCAGTCAGAGCTTGCATGGCATCAAGCTGAGACAGGATGACAGCAGTCTGAGATTGGATGGCACCAAGCATAGACTTCATTACAGCAGTAAGACGTTGCGTCGCTTCCGCCTGTGCTGCAGTGGAAGCTGCCAGATCACGGCATCAGGCCTGGGTCGCCACAGTCTCTCTGGGAGCCCACCATTCTTTGCAGACTGGGAATGATGGGCTTGTGGCGGTACCACCGGTTGTCCCTTACATAGATATACATAATTCCCTTTAACTTACCTTACTGTATGTGTCTGTTACTATACTCAGGCTTCTCTCCTGTACTCTGACGTCATGACATCAGAGCTCGGAACCTTCCAACAGTAGAGCTCGGAACCTGCTGGCAGTTGAGCTCGGAACCTGCTGGCAGTTGAGCTCGGAACCTGCTGGCAGTTGAGCTCGGAACCTGCTGGCAGTTGAGCTGGGAAGCTTCTAGTTAGTCCTCGTGGAGTCCCCGCTGGGACAAGACCTATACCACAGTGCTCCTACAGTCAGCCATCTTACCTGCCATCTTACCTGATGTAATTAGTCTGTTCCTGTAAATAAACAACTTGTTAATAGTTCGTCGAAGTCAAACTCTCTTTTATTTAGTGGCGATCTACACGAATCGCTACAGGCTCCATGTTGTGCACAGAGCCTTGTGCAATGTTGGAGGCGGACTCCTCCACGCACCTTATCATTGGCGAGAGGCTCTCGGGCACCTTTGCCATTGCACCTATCATCTCCGTGTGCATGCCCATCACCCTTCTTCTAAAGGCCTCCCCATCGAGGTCCTCATCTGAGTCCGGTGCAGCAGAACTCGCGCATGAACTGGCCCTCTGGGGAGCTGGGCCCCGAGCCACCCTTTCCCCCAGCCTTGCTGCAGCCCACTTGTCCCCGGTGCCTCACCTGTGTCGATCTTGCTACTATACTAACCTCTAAAGAACGCGTATCTGAGCTGGTGTCTGCGGGTGAGACATGCGGTGATGCAGGGTGTTTTCCTCCTCCTCTTCTCCTGCCTTGCTCTCTACGGTGCCCTCAGGGACAGTACCCATGGATTGGAGGGTAGCTAATGTTACCCCACAATTCAAAAAAGGTGGTAGAGAGAAAACAGGGAATTACAGACCGGTAAGCCTGACATCGGTAGTGGGGAAAATGCTAGAGTCCATTATAAAAGATGTAATAGCAGAGCACTTGGAAAACAGTGACAGGATCGGACAAAGTCAACATGGATTTACAAAAGGTAAATCATGCTTGACTAATCTACTGGAATTTTTGAGGATGTAACTGGTAAAATAGATAAGGGAGAACCAGTGGATGTGGTGTATTTGGACTTTCAGAAGGCTTTCGATAAGGTCCCGCATAAGAGATTAGCGTGCAAAATTAAGGCACATGGGATTGGGGGCAAGGTATTGACTTGGATAGAGAACTGGTTGGCAGACAGAAAGCAAAGAGTTGGAATAAACGGGTCTTTTTCTGAGTGGCAGGCAGTGACTAGTGGGATACCGCAGGGATCGGTCCTTGGACCCCAGCTATTCACAATATATATTAATGATCAAGACAAGGGAACTAGATGTAATATCTCCAAGTTTGCAGATGACACAAAGCTGGGTGGGCGTGTGTGCTGTGAGGAGGATGCCGAGAAACTCCAGGATGATTTGGACAAGTTGGGTGATTTGGCAGAAGCATGGCAGATGCAATATAACGTGGATAAATGCGAGGTTATCCACTTTGGTGTCAAAAACAGGAAGGCAGATTATTATCTGAATGGCAATAGATTGGGAGAAGGGGAAGTGCAACGAGACCTGGGCATTCCAGATCGTAACAACTCGCTGAATATAAATTTGTTTAAAAAAAAGCATTCTGGAGGCTATACCATATCCACTGGGTACAAGTTAGGGCTGGTTTCATAATTACATAGTTCTGGCTAGGAGCAGCGCTAGCTTGGAGCATAGTTCTGGAGGTCACGGGTCCACAGTGGGCCCACAATTTGGAAACGATGCTCCCTGCGAGCGCCAATCCTCACTGGGAGCGTCCGATCAGACACTCGACTGCCTTGGAACTGGCTGTGAAATCAGGTCTGCAATTCTTCACAGTAACTCGAGTACAGATGTACTGGACTGCAGATGTTGTTTGGTGGGATTTGGAGCTTTTGAAAGGCAACAAGAGGATAGATCACCACTCTCGGGATTAATGATGGTTCCGAAGATTAATGTTGCAGCTAATGTCGGGTGATCCAAGCCAAATGGAAGCCAGCCCTGTCACAATGCACTTTGTCAACAATATTGGCCAGAAGCAGCCAGTAATGTTCAGAATGAACCCTGGGGTCCTTCCAGATTAAGTGATACACTATGAATAATCCATGTATTAAAGGGTCCCCAAGGGAAGTTTCTAACATGCCACTTCACTGTGTAAACAAATAGACAAAGGAAAGACGTTCATTTATATAGCGTCTTTCAAAACCTCAGGAGTGTCCAAAGCACTTTACAGCCAATGAAGTACGTTTGAAGTCACTGTTGTAATTTAGGAAACATGGCAACCAATTTGCACACAGCAAGCTCCCACAAACAGCAACGTTGTGTTGGTTGACAAATATATATTGGGCACGAGAACAGAGAGCACTCCGCTGATTTTCTTCAAAATAGTACCATTGATCTTTTACACCCATTGAGAGAGCAGATGGAGCATCGGATTAAAGTCTCACCTGAAGGACCACACCTCTTACAGTTACTCCTCCCTCAGTAGATTTCATGCTCAAGTCTCTGGAATGGGACGTGAACCCACCACCGTCTGACTGAGAGGCAAGGCTAAAATGGCTAAGGTTGTGTGAAGCTGTTGATAGGGCCTAACTTCATAAAAACAGAGATGAGCAGGGAAAGTATAGAGCCGAGAAATGTTCCACATTGGATGGCCAGGGACCCTGATAGAAACATAGAAACATAGAAGATAGGAGCAGGAGTAGGCCATTTGGCCCTTCGAGCCTGCTCCGCCATTCAACGAGATCATGGCTGATCATCCAAACCCTAGCACCCGGTCCCTACACCGACAGCCATCCCACCCAAGCCCTACCACCGTAACCCCATAACCCCACGTATTTAATCCCCCCTAACACTAAGGGCCAATTTTTATCAAGGCCAATCAACCTAACCCGCACATCTTTGGACTGTGGGAGGAAACTGGAGCACCCGGAGGAAACCCACGCAAACACGGGGAGAATGTGCAAACTCCACACAGACAGTCACCCGAGGCCGGATTTGAACCCGGGTCCCTGGCGCTGTGAGGCAACAGTGCTAACCACTATGCCACCGTGCTGATGGCAGCGGAGATTCCGAAGGAGGTCACTTCTGTCAAGGTCTCCACAGAAATGTTTCATTCTCGGCAGAGGGCGTCAGCTTTGAGTTGGTGGCCAGTCGCTGTGAGGTTGGAAAGATAGCGTCACGCATCCATTGCAAGGATGAGGCGCATGAGGGCAAGGTGCACAGTGGTTGCATGAGCAAACCAACCTGGGAAACATGATAGGGAAATAGAAGGCACCATGCCAATCTTACACTACATTATTGGAATACTGGAAGGGAAATGTAAACATTCAACAATGCAGGACACTGGAGGAAGGCTAACATATCAACCTGACACTGCAGTACACGGAGAGAATGAACTGTGTCACCCTGACACTGCAGTACAGAGAGAGTGAACTGTGTCACCCTGACACTGTAGTACACGGAGAGAGTGAACTGTGTCACCCTGACGCTGCAGTACAGAGAGAGAGTGAACTGTGTCACCCTGACACTGCAGTACAGAGAGAGTGAATTGTGTCACCCTGACACTGCAGTACAGAGAGAGTGAACTGTGTCATCCTCACACTGCAGTACACAGAGAGTGAAATGTGCCATCCGGACACTGCAGTACAGAGAGAGTGAACTGTGTCACCATGACACTGCAGTACAGAGAGAGTGAATTGTGTCACCCTGACACTGCAGTACAGAGAGAGTGAACTGTGTCATCCTGACACTGCAGTACACAGAGAGTGAAATGTGCCATCCGGACACTGCAGTACAGAGAGAGTGAACTGTGTCACCATGACACTGCAGTACAGAGAGAGTGAACTGTGTCATCCTGACACTGCAGTACAGAGAGAGTGAAATGTGTCACCCTGACACTGCAGTACAGAGACAGTGAACTGTGACACCCTGACACTGCAGTACAGAGACAGTGAACTGTGACACCCTGACACTGCAGTACAGAGAGAGTGAACTGTGTCACCCTTCCACTGCAGTACAGAGAGTGTGAAATGTGTCACCCTGACACTGCAGTACACGGAGAGTGAACTGTGACACCCTGACACTGCAGTACAGAGAGAGTGAACTGTGTCACCCTGACACTGCAGTACAGAGAGAGTGAACTGTGTCACCCTGACACTGCAGTACAGAGAGAGTGAACTGTGTCACCCTGACACTGCAGTACAGAGAGAGAGAACTGTGTCACCCTGACACTGCAGTACAGAGAGTGAACTGTGTCACCCTGACACTGCAGTACAGAGGGAGTGAACTGTGTCACCCTGACACTGCAGTACAGAGAGAGTGAACTGTGTCACCCTGACACTGCAGTACACGGAGAGTGAACTGTGTCACCCTGACACTGCAGTACAGAGAGAGTGAACTGTGTCACCCTGACACTGCAGTACAGAGAGTGAAATCAGTCACCCTGACACTGCAGTACAGAGAGAGTGAACCGTGTCACACTGACACTGCAGTACACGGAGAGTGAACTGTGTCACCCTGACACTGCAGTACACGGAGAGTGAACTGTGTCACCCTGACACTGCAGTACAGGGAGAGTGAACTGTGTCACACTGACACTGCAGTACAGAGAGAGTGAACTGTGCCACCCTGGCACTGCAGTACACGGAGAGTGAACTGTGTCACCCTGACACTGCAGTACAGAGAGAGTGAACTGTGTCACACTGACACTGCAGTACAGAGAGAGTGAACTGTGCCACCCTGGCACTGCAGTACACGGAGAGTGAACTGTGTCACCCTGACACTGCAGTACAGGGAGAGTGAACTGTGTCACCCTGACACTGCAGTACAGAGAGAGTGAACTGTGCCACCCTGGCACTGCAGTACACTATGTATTGATTTCTTTGTGGGTTCAATGATGAGACATTTATGAAAGAGAATGTCTTTTAATCCAAAGTTTGTTCAACTCAGTTCAACAGCATTTACATGAGACATCATGTTAGAAATCCATCTAAAGCAAAACTGAAACTAAACTCCTCTGCTTGTCTCTCACATGACCTCTGCTAGTCAGGCATAAGTAATCAATACATGCAACTATGCTGGTAAGGCATGATAATCAAACAGGCAAATAACATCACTATTTGCTGATATCATTACATCTCCCTTTCTTAAAACAAAAGTATTTTACTTTTAACTAACAACATGTTTTCTTTGTATTAATCTGCATTTTAACTGTAACACTTAATGAACTTACATTATCATTATCATGATCAAGGTTTTTTAACCTTGCTTTGTGTGTTCACATGAAATATGTAAATACACTAGAAATTGAAGAAAGAATAAGATAACATTACTTCCTTCGATAACAGTAGTCCTTAAATTTGCTCAATGAGTCTCTCAGGAGGCTTCACGTGTCTTGAGGATTTTCTGATTGATTGTCCTTGAATCTGAGTTGTTGCCTCAGATGATTGGTTCTCAGCTGTGTGATCAGGTTGTTCAACAGTAGCAGTCTCTTGACCTGCTGTGGCTGGTCCCATGAGAAGATCTCGACGATTTCTTCACAGAACAGCACCCTCATCTGTCTGAATGTTGTATGATCTTGGTTGAACTTCACTCAGGACAGTTCCCTTCTGAGTCCATGTGTTTGTTTTGTCTTTGAACCTTACTTGGTCACCAGTGTGGAGTTCAGGTAGGTTTTGTGTTCCTCTGTCATAGTAGTACTTTTGCTTTTCTTTCTGTTGTTCTTTGAACTTCCTCACTTTCTCCCCCTCTTTTGTTTTCAGGAGGTTCTCCGGGATGGGTAGGTTTGACCTTAGCCGACGTCCCATCAGGAGTTGGGCTGGTGACATACCACACTCGAGCGGTGTTGTGCGGTATACAAGCCTGCTCTGGTAGAAGTCAGTTCCACTGTCTTTTGCCTTGTACATCAGTCTTTTCACTGTCTGGACCGATTTTTCCACTAGACCATTGGACTGTGGAAAGTGAGGACTTGACGTTGTGTGGACAAAGTCCCACTCTTTGGCAAAGTGTCGGAAACTTGCATTGTAAAACTGGGGTCCGTTGTCTGTGAAGACGTCGCTTGCCACGCCATGTCTGGAGAATATGGCTTTCATACATGTTATCACAGCATCTGCAGGAGACATCATGTTAGAAATCCATCTAAAGCGAAACTGAGACTAAACTCCTCTGCTTGTCTCTCACATGACCTCTGGTGGTCAAGCATAAGTAATCAATACATGCAACTATGCTGGTAAGGCATGATAATCAAACAGGCAAATAACATCACTATTTGCTGATATCATTACACACGGAGAGTGAACTGTGTCACCCTGACACTGCAGTACACGGAGAGTGAACTGTGTCACCCTGACACTGCAGTGCACGGATAGTGAACTGTGTCACCCTGACACTGCAGTACACGGAGAGTGAACTGTGTCACCCTGACACTGCAGTGCACGGATAGTGAACTGTGTCACCCTGACACTGCAGTACAGAGAGAGTGAACTGTATCATCCTGACACTGCAGTACAGAGAGTGTGATCTGTGTCACCCTGACACTGCAGTACACGGAGAGTGAACTGTGACACCCTGACACTGCAGTACAGAGAGAGTGAACTGTGTCACCCTGACACTGCAGTACACGGAGAGAGTCATAGAGTCATTGAGTTATACAGCACAGAAAGAGGCCCTTCGGCCCATCGTGTCTGCGCCGTCCATCAAGCCCTGTCCAATCTAATCCCATTTTCCAGCATTTGGTCCATAGCCTTGTATGCAATGGCATTTCAAGTGCTCATCCAAATGCTTCTTGAATGTTGTGAGGGTTCCTGCCTCTACCACCCTTTCAGGCAGTGAGTTCCAGACTCCAACCGCCCTCTGGGTGAAAAATTTCCTCCACAAATCCCCTCTAAACCTCCTGCCCCTTACCTTGAATCTATGCCCCCTTGTTATTGACCCCCCTACTAAGGGGAAATGTTCCTCTTTATCTACCCTATCTATGCCCCTCATCATTTTGTACACCTCAATCAGGTCCCCCCTCAGCCTTCTTTGCTCCAAGGAAAACAACCCCAGCCTGTTTAGTCTTTCTTCATAGCTGAGGTGCTCCATCCCAGGTAACATCCTGGTGAATCTTCTCTGCACCCTCTCCAAAGCAATCACATCCTTCCTATAGTGAGGCGACCAGAACTGCAGACAGTACTTCAGCTGTGGCCTTACCAGCGTTTTGTACAGCTCCATCATAACCTCCCTGCTCTTACATTCTATGCCTCGGCTAATGAAGGCAAGTATCCCATATGCTTTTTTAACCACCTTATCTACCTGTTCCGCTGCCTTCAGGGATCTATGTACATGTACACCAAGGTCCCTCTGACCCTCTGTACTTCCTAGGGTCCTACCACTCATTGTATTTTCCCTTGCCTTATTTGTCCGTCCAAAATGCATCACCTCGCACTTTTCAGGGTTAAATTCCATTTGCCACTTTTCCGCCCATCTGACCAACCCGTTTATATCGTCCTGTAGCCTGAGGCTTTCCTCCTCGCAATTTACCACCCCACCAATTTTCGTGTCATCTGCGAACTTACTGATCAAACCTTTTACATTCTCATCCAAATCATTTATGTAGATCACAAACAGCAAGGGACCCAGCACCGATCCCTGAGGTACCCCACTGGACACAGGCTTCCAGTCACAAAAGCAACCTTCGACCATCACCCTCTGCCTCCTGCCACTCAGCCAGTTTAGGATCCAACGTGCCAAGGCACCCTGGATCCCATGGGCTCTTACCTTCTTGACCAGTCTCCTATGCGGGACTTTGTCAAAAGCTTTACTGAAATCCATGTATACCACATCCACAGCATTTCCCTCATCCACACACCTAGTCACCCCCTCGAAAAATTCACTCAGATTGGTCAGACATGATTTACCCTTGACAAAGCCATGCTGACTATCCCCGATTAATCCTTGCCTCTCCAAGTGGAGACTAATTTTGTCCCTCAGAATTTTTTCCAATAATTTCCCTACCACAGATGTTAGGCTCACTGGCCTGTAATTCCCTGGTTTATCCCTGCTACCCTTCTTGAATAATGGTACTACGTTAGCTGTTCTCCAGTCCTCTGGTACATCCCCTGTGGCCAGAGAGGTTCTGAAAATTTGTGTCAGAGCCCCTGCAATCTCTTCCTTTGCCTCACACAGCAGCCTGGGATACATCTCGTCCGGGCCTGGGGATTTATCCACTTTTTGGCCTGCTAAAACCGTTAGTACCTCCTCCCTCTCGATGCTAATATGTTCAAGTATATCACAGTCCCATTGCCCGATTTCTATGTCTACATCGTCTTTCTCCATAGTGAACACAGATGCAAAAAATTCATTTAAAACCCCGCCTACATCATCTGGCTGTACACACAGATTGCCACTTTGGTCCCTAATGGGCCCTACCCTTTCTCTGGTTAACCTCTTGCCCAAAATATACTTATAAAACATCTTAGGATTTTCCTTTATTTTGCTCGCCAGTGTTATTTCATGGCCCCTCCTCGCTCTCCTAATTTCTTTTTTAAGTATGCCCCTGCACCTTTTATACTCCTCTAGGGCTTCCTCCATCTTTAGTCTTTTGTAATTGCCAAAAGCCCCCCTTTTTTTCCTAATGCATTTTTGTATATCCCTTGTCATCCAAGGTTCCCTTTGCTTGTTGGTCCCACCCTTGACCTTTACGGGAACATGTGTCACCCTGACACTGCAGTACAGAGAGAGAGTGAACTGTGTCACCCTGACACTGCAGTACAGAGAGAGTGAACTGTGTCACCCTGAAACTGCAGTACAGAGAGAGTGAACTGTGTCAACCTGACACTGCAGTACAGAGAGAGTGAACTGTGTCACCCTGACACTGCAGTACACGGAGAGTGAACTGTGTCACCCTGAAACTGCAGTACACGGAGAGTGAACTGTGTCACCCTGAAACTGCAGTACACGGAGAGTGAACTGTGTCACCCTGACACTGCAGTACAGAGAGAGTGAACTGTGTCACCCTGACACTGCAGTACAGAGAGAGTGAACTGTGTCACCCTGACACTGCAGTACAGAGAGTGTGAACTGTGTCACCCTGACACTGCAGTACACGGAGAGTGAACTGTGTCACCCTGACACTGCAGTACAGAGAGAGTGAAATGTGTCGCCCTGACACTGCAGTACACGGAGAGTGAACTGTGTCACCCTGAAACTGCAGTACAGAGAGAGTGAACTGTGTCACCCTGAAACTGCAGTACAGAGAGAGTGAACTGTGTCAACCTGACACTGCAGTACAGAGAGAGTGAACTGTGTCACCCTGACACTGCAGTACACGGAGAGTGAACTGTGTCACCCTGAAACTGCAGTACACGGAGAGTGAACTGTGTCACCCTGAAACTGCAGTACACGGAGAGTGAACTGTGTCACCCTGACACTGCAGTACAGAGAGAGTGAACTGTGTCACCCTGACACTGCAGTACAGAGAGAGTGAACTGTGTCACCCTGACACTGCAGTACAGAGAGTGTGAACTGTGTCACCCTGACACTGCAGTACACGGAGAGTGAACTGTGTCACCCTGACACTGCAGTACAGAGAGAGTGAAATGTGTCGCCCTGACACTGCAGTACACGGAGAGTGAACTGTGTCACCCTGAAACTGCAGTACAGAGAGAGTGAACTGTGTCACCCTGACACTGCAGTACAGAGAGAGTGAACTGTGTCGCCCTGACACTGCAGTACACGGAGAGTGAACTGTGTCACCCTGAAACTGCAGTACACGGAGAGTGAACTGTGTCACCCTGACACTGCAGTACAGAGAGAGTGAACTGTGTCACCCTGACACTGCAGTACACAGAGAGAGTGAACTGTGTCACCCTGACACTGCAGTACAGAGAGAGTGAACTGTGTCACCCTGACACTGCAGTACACGGAGAGTGAACTGTGTCACCCTGACACTGCAGTACAGAGAGAGTGAACTGTGTCACCCTGACACTGCAGTACAGAGAGAGTGAACTGTGTCACACTGACACTGCAGTACAGAGAGAGTGAACTGTGTCACCCTGACACTGCAGTACATGGAGAGTGAACTGTGTCACCCTGAAACTGCAGTACAGAGAGTGAACTGTGTCACTCTGACACTGCAGTACAGAGAGAGTGAACTGTGTCACACTGACACTGCAGTACAGAGAGAGTGAACTGTGTCACCCTGACACTGCAGTACATGGAGAGTGAACTGTGTCACCCTGAAACTGCAGTACAGAGAGTGAACTGTGTCACTCTGACACTGCAGTACAGAGAGACTGAACTGTGTCACACTGACACTGCAGTACAGAGAGATTGAACTGTGTCACCCTGACACTGCAGTACAGAGAGTGAACTGTGTCACCCTGAAACTGCAGTACACGGAGAGTGAACTGTGTCACCCTGACACTGCAGTACAGAGAGAGTGAACTGTGTCACCCTGACACTGCAGTACAGAGAGAGTGAACTGTGTCACCCTGACACTGCAGTACAGAGAGTGTGAACTGTGTCACCCTGACACTGCAGTACACGGAGAGTGAACTGTGTCACCCTGACACTGCAGTACAGAGAGAGTGAAATGTGTCGCCCTGACACTGCAGTACACGGAGAGTGAACTGTGTCACCCTGAAACTGCAGTACAGAGAGAGTGAACTGTGTCACCCTGACACTGCAGTACAGAGAGAGTGAACTGTGTCGCCCTGACACTGCAGTACACGGAGAGTGAACTGTGTCACCCTGAAACTGCAGTACACGGAGAGTGAACTGTGTCACCCTGACACTGCAGTACAGAGAGAGTGAACTGTGTCACCCTGACACTGCAGTACACAGAGAGAGTGAACTGTGTCACCCTGACACTGCAGTACAGAGAGAGTGAACTGTGTCACCCTGACACTGCAGTACACGGAGAGTGAACTGTGTCACCCTGACACTGCAGTACAGAGAGAGTGAACTGTGTCACCCTGACACTGCAGTACAGAGAGAGTGAACTGTGTCACACTGACACTGCAGTACAGAGAGAGTGAACTGTGTCACCCTGACACTGCAGTACATGGAGAGTGAACTGTGTCACCCTGAAACTGCAGTACAGAGAGTGAACTGTGTCACTCTGACACTGCAGTACAGAGAGAGTGAACTGTGTCACACTGACACTGCAGTACAGAGAGAGTGAACTGTGTCACCCTGACACTGCAGTACATGGAGAGTGAACTGTGTCACCCTGAAACTGCAGTACAGAGAGTGAACTGTGTCACTCTGACACTGCAGTACAGAGAGAGTGAACTGTGTCACACTGACACTGCAGTACAGAGAGATTGAACTGTGTCACCCTGACACTGCAGTACAGAGAGTGAACTGTGTCACCCTGAAACTGCAGTACACGGAGAGTGAACTGTGTCACCCTGACACTGCAGTACACGGAGAGTGAACTGTGTCACCCTGACACTGCAGTACATGGAGAGTGAACTGTGTCACCCTGACACTGCAGTACAGAGAGAGTGAACTGTGTCACCCTGACACTGCAGTCCACGGAGAGTGAACTGTGTCACCCTGACACTGCAGTACACAGAGAGTGAACTGTGTCACCCTGACACTGCAGTACAGAGAGAGTGAACTGTGTCACCCTGACACTGCAGTACATGGAGAGTGAACTGTGTCACCCTGACACTGCAGTACACAGAGAGTGAACTGAGTCACCCTGACACTGGAGTACAGAGAGAGTGAACTGTGTCACCCTGACACTGCAGTACAGAGAGAGTGAACTGTGTCACCCTGACACTGCAATACAGAGAGAGTGAACTGTGTTACCCTGACACTGCAATACAGAGAGAGTGAACTGTGTCACCCTGACACTGCAGTACAGAGAGAGTGAACTGTGTCACCCTGACACTGCAGTACAGAGAGAGTGAACTGTGTCACCCTGACACTGCAGTACACGGAGAGTGAACTGTGTCACCCTGACACTGCAGTGCAGAGAGAGTGAACTGTGTTAACCTGACACTGCAATACAGAGAGAGTGAACTGTGTCACCCTGACACTGCAGTGCAGAGAGAGTGAACTGTGTCAACCTGACACTGCAATACAGAGAGAGTGAACTGTGTCACCCTGACACTGCAGTACACGGAGAGTGAACTGTGTCACCCTGACACTGCAGTACACGGAGAGTGAACTGTGTCAACCTGACACTGCAGTACAGAGAGAGTGAACTGTGTCGCCCTGACACTGCAGTACAGAGAGAGTGAACTGTGTCACCCTGACACTGCAGTACAGAGAGAGTGAACTGTGTCACCCTGACACTGCAGTACAGAGAGAGTGAACTGTGTCACCCTGACACTGCAGTACAGAGAGAGTGAACTGTGTCGCCCTGACACTGCAGTACACGGAGAGTGAACTGTGTCACCCTGACACTGCAGTACACGGAGAGTGAACTGTGTCACCCTGACACTGCAGTACAGAGAGAGTGAACTGTGTCACCCTGACACTGCAGTACAGAGAGAGTGAACTGTGTCGCCCTGACACTGCAGTACACGGAGAGTGAACTGTGTCACCCTGACACTGCAGTACACGGAGAGTGAACTGTGTCACCCTGACACTGCAGTACAGAGAGAGTGAACTGTGTCACCCTGACACTGCAGTACACGGAGAGTGAACTGTGTCACCCTGACACTGCAGTACACAGAGAGTGAACTGTGTCACCCTGACACTGCAGTACAGAGAGAGTGAACTGTGTCGCCCTGACACTGCAGTACACGGAGAGTGAACTGTGTCACCCTGACACTGCAGTACAGAGAGAGTGAACTGTGTCACCCTGAAACTGCAGTACACAGAGAGTGAACTGTGTCACCCTGACACTGCAGTACAGAGAGAGTGAACTGTGTCACCCTGACACTGCAGTACAGAGTGAACTGTGTCACCCTGACACTGCAGTACAGAGAGAGTGAACTGTGTCATCCTGACACTGCAGTACACGGAGAGTGAACTGTGTCACCCTGATACTGCAGTACACGGAGAGTGAACTGTGTCACCCTGACACTGCAGTACAGAGAGAGTGAACTGTGTCACCCTGACACTGCAGTACACGGAGAGTGAACTGTGTCACCCTGACACTGCAGTACAGAGTGAACTGTGTCACCCTGACACTGCAGTACAGAGTGAACTGTGTCACCCTGACACTGCAGTACACGGAGAGTGAACTGTGTCACCCTGACACTGCAGTACAGAGTGAACTGTGTCACCCTGACACTGCAGTACAGAGAGAGTGAACTGTGTCACCCTGACACTGCAATACAGAGAGAGTGAAGTGTGTCACCCTGACACTGCAGTACAGAGAGAGTGAACTGTGTCACCCTGACACTGCAATACAGAGAGAGTGAAGTGTGTCACCCTGACACTGCAGTACAGAGAGAGTGAACTGTGTCACCCTGACACTGCAATACAGAGAGAGTGAAGTGTGTCACCCTGACACTGCAGTACACGGAGAGTGAACTGTGTCACCCTGACACTGCAGTACAGAGAGAGTGAACTGTGTCACCCTGACACTGCAATACAGAGAGAGTGAAGTGTGTCACCCTGACACTGCAGTACACGGAGAGTGAACTGTGTCACCCTGACACTGCAGTACAGAGAGAGTGAACTGTGTCGCCCTGACACTGCAGTACACGGAGAGTGAACTGTGTCACCCTGACACTGCAGTACATGGAGAGTGAACTGTGTCACCTGTAATGATATCAGCAAATAGTGATGGTGTTTGCCTGTTTGATTATTTATGCCTTACCAGCATATTTGCCTGATTGATTATTTATGCCTGACCAGCAGAGGGCATGTGAGAGACAAGCAGTTTAGTTTTAGTTTTGTTTTAGATGGATCTCTAAAATGGTGTCTCCTGTAATGCTGTTAACTGAGTTGAACATACTTTAGATAAAAAGACATCTCTTTCATGAATGTGTCGTCATTGAACCCACATACAAATCGATACATGGTGTCAGAAGTGATTGAAAGAGATGAAGAGGAAAAATCTGATGTTAAATCAGCTGTCCACATATTAGCAAGCCAAAAGAGAACATCGTTACTTACCATTGGAGAATAGCTAACGAAGTGAAAAAATGGTAGGATTACACCCACCGGCGATGCTTCAGTTGACAGGTAATGTGGCTGAAAATTGGAGGAGGTTCAAACAACATTTGGAGTTGTATTTAGCGGCAATCGGAGCTGACGAGAAAAGTGATAAAATGAAAGCGTCAGTGTTCTTACATGTCGTGGGTAATGAAGCGCTGGAGGTGTATAATAACTTCACATTCGTTGCTGATGGAGACAAAATGAAGCTGGATAAAATAATGGAACAGTTTGAGGCCTACTGCATACCTAAACGTAACGTGACGTTTGAGAGGCACAGATTTTTCACATGTGTACAGAAAACGGGAGAGACTATTGATCAGTATGTGACTGAACTGAGAAACCGAAGCAAAACATGTGAATTTGGGGGACTGACAGACTCGCTGATAAAAGACAGACTGGTGTGTGGTATTCCAGATAATGGTCTAAGGGAAAGACTGCTAAGAGAGCAAAATCTAGACCTGGGAAAAGCCATAGCACTGTGTAGGGCTACAGAGACTGTGAAGTCGCAGGCAAAGGAGCTGTTCAGTGACAGTAGCTGCAACTTGGATGCAGTGAGAAAGAACGGACACAAATCGTTTAACAAAAAGAGCGCCAATGTGAAAAAAGCGGCGTGGCCAGCGAACAAAAATGAAAGGGGCAATCGAAAGTCATGTAGTCGATGCGGTACACAGCATCCACCAAAAAAGTGTCCAGCATATGGTAAAACATGCAATAGTTGCAACAAAAACAACCATTATGCCCATTGCTGTAAGAACCAAGCGCAACAAAGCAAGGTCCATGCAGTAGATGAAAGCGAGATAGAGGAGTTCTATGTCGGTGTTGTGTCTGAAAACAAAAAAGAAAAAAGAGACTGGATGTTGACACTAAAAGTGAATGACATACACATTCCATTTAAATTGGATACTGGAGCACAAGTTAATGTGATATCAGAGACTGATTTTAAGAAAATCAGACCCAGACCAAAGATACATGGAATAAAAGTGAAAGTGACAGGATACTCAGGTACTGATATACCAGTGAACGGAAAATGCACTGTCAAAGTGACACACAAGGTCAGAGAGCACATGCTAGCATTAATCGTGGTGCCAAAGGATGTTCAAGCCATATTAGGTTTAATAGCCTGTGAGAGACTGAACCTGGTAAAGAGAGTCCTCGTTGTGGAAAGCGAAGGAGAGACAGTCTATGATGAACTCATGAAAGAGTACAACGACCTATTTAAGGGTCTAGGCTGCCTTCCAGGAGAACACATGATCAGAGTAGATAAAAGTATGCCAACGGTCATACATCCATGCAGAAAAGTTCCGTTTGCTCTTCAAAAGCAACTGAAGGCAGAGTTGGACAGGATGGAAAGCCTGAACGTGATTCAGAAGATAGATGAGCCAACTGAGTGGGTGAGTTCCCTCGTCGTTGTGGACAAAATGAATGGAAAGCTCAGAATTTGCCTGGATCCAAGAGATCTAAACAGAGCAATAAAGAGAGAGCACTTCAAGCTTCCTATACGTGAGGAAATCATGGCACAGTTTGCAAATGCAAAGTATTTCAGCAAGTTAGATGCAATCAGGATTTTGGCAGATGAAACTGGATGAGGCAAGTTCAAGACTGTGCACGTTCAACAGTCCATTTGGCAGATACAGATTCCTAAGGTTACCATTTGGCATTGCCTCAGCTCCTGAAGTGTATCACAAAACTATCCATATGATCTATGAGCATCTGGAGGGAGTTGATACATCAATGGATGACATCATAGTATGGGGAACCACGAGAACTGAGCATGACGAGAGACTGAAAAAAGTGCTGGAAGCAACAAGGAAAACAAACCTGAAGCTGAATAGAGAGAAATGCCAGCTCGGGGTGACAGAACTGACATTCGTGGGAGATATCCTTAGCGGTGAGGGCATCAGACCAGATCCCAGAAAGGTGTCCGCCATTGAGAATATGCCAAAGCCACAATGCAAAAAGGACGTGCAGAGGTTTAATGCAATGATCAACTACATGGGTAAATTCATATCCAACCTCTCAGAAAAGATGGCGCCACTGAGAAGACTAACTGAAAAGAACATAGAATGGGAATGGAATCATGAGCATGAGAAGTCATGGAGCGATCTAAAGAAACTGCTCACAGAGGAACCAGTTCTGAGGTTTTATGACCCAGCAAGACCCATCAAGGTATCATCAGATGCATCACAGAGTGGGCTCGGTGCCGTTCTTCTGCAAAAATACGACTACTGGCAACCTATTGCATATGCATCGTGCTCAATGACAGACGCGGAGACGCGATATGCTCAAATAGAAAAGGAGCTGCTCAGCATCACATACGCCTGTGAAAGATTTCACCAGTTTGTGGCAGGACAAGCAATCAGTGTAGAGACTGACCATAAGCCCTTGATTGCATTGTTCCAAAAGCCACTAAATAGCTGTCCGCTTAGAATACAAAGAATGATGATCAGGCTGCAACGCTGTACACGGAATGTTGCGTACACACCGGGTAAGCTGATGTATACAGCAGACACGTTGTCCAGAGCTGTTGACCCAAGTGAGCCCGCAAACACCAAAATGGATGAAAAAGTGAACGCCTACGTGGACATGATCACAAGTGCACTGCCCATAGCAGATGCAAAAATGGAGCTCATAAAGACTGAGACAAACAAAGATGAAACAATGAGACGACTGAGGAAAAGCATCTTGGATGGATGGCCCAAAAAAAAGCAAGAATGCTCACCTGACATGGCAGAGTACTGGAACTGCAGGGCGGAACTATCAGTGGTTGAAGACATCATCTACAAAGGAAGTAAAATAGTTATCCCAAAGAGTCTGAGAAAAGAGATGCTAAAAAGGATCCATGGAGGACATCTGGGAATCGAAAAGTGTAAGAAAAGAGCACGAGAGGTGATGTACTGGCCACGAATCAACCAAGATGTGACAACTGATGTGTCAAACTGCACAATATGCCTGAAATATCGAGCAAGCAATCCGGTAGAACCACTAAAGCCACACACAGCACCAGACAGACCTTACCAGAAGGTAGGCGCTGACCTATTCGTATGTCAAGGGAAGGACTATCTTGTAGTCACAGACTATTACTCCCTGTATCCAGAGGTTTGTAGACTGTACACCACCACTGCAGATGCTGTGATAACATGTATGAAAGCCATATTCTCCAGACATGGCGTGGCAAGCGAGGTCTTCACAGACAACGGACTCCAGTTTTACAATGCAAGTTTCCGACACTTTGCCAAAGAGTGGGACTTTGTCCACACAACGTCAAATCCTCACTTTCCACAGTCCAATGGACTAGTTGAAAAATCGGTGCAGACAGTGAAAAGACTGATGTACAAGGCAAAAGACAGTGGAACTGACTTCTACCAGAGCATGCTTGTATACCGCACAACGCCGCTCGAGTGTGGTACGGCACCAGCCCAACTCCTTATGGGACGTCTGCTAAGGTCAAACCTACCCATCCCGGAGAACCTCCTGAAAACAAAAGAGGGGGAGAAAGTGAGGAAGTTCAAAGAACAGCAGAAAGAAAAGCAAAAGTACTACTATGACAGAGGAACACAAAACCTACCTGAACTCCACACTGGTGACCAAGTAAGGTTCAAAGACAAAACAAACATATGGACTCAGAAGGGAACTGTCCTGAGTGAAGTTCAACCAAGATTATGCACCATTCAGACAGATGAGGGTGCTGTTCTGCGAAGAAATCGTCGAGATCTTCTCATGGGACCAGCCACAGCAGGTCAAAAGACTGATACTGTTGAACAACCTGATCACACAGCAGGTCAAAAGACTGATACTGTGGAACAACCTGATCACACAGCTGAGAAATCATCATCTGAGGCAACAACTCAGATTCAAGGACAATCAATCAGAAAATCCTCAAGATACGTGAAGCCTCCTGAGAGACTCATTGAGCAAGTTTAAGGATTCTTGTTATAGAAGAAAGTAATGTTATCTTATTCTTTCTTCAAGTTCTAGTGTATTTACATATTTCATGTGAACACACAAAACAAGGTTAAAAAACCTTGATAATGATAATGATAATGTAAGTTCATTAAGTGTTACAGTTAAAATGCAGAGTAATACAAAGAAAACATGTTGTTAGATAAAAGTAAAATATTTCTGTTTTAAGAAAGGGAGATGTAATGATATCAGCAAAAAGTGATGGTATTTGCTTGTTTGATTATTTATGCCTTACCAGCATATTTGCCTGATTGATTATGTATGCCTGACCAGCAGAGGGCATGTGAGAGACAAGCAGTTTAGTTTTAGTTTCGTTCTAGATGGATCTCTAAGATGGTGTCTCCTGTAATGCTGTCAACTGAGTTGAACATATTTTAAATAAAAAGACATCTCTTTCATGAATGTGTCGTCATTGAGCCCACATACAAATCGATATATCACCCTGACACTGCAGTACAGAGAGAGTGAACTGTGTCAACCTGACACTGCAGTACAGAGAGAGTGAAATGTATCACCATGACACTGCAGGACAGAGAGAGTGAACTGTGTCGCCCTGACACTGCAGTACAGAGAGAGTGAACTGTGTCACCCTGACACTGCAGTACATGGAGAGTGAACTGTGTCACCCTGACACTGCATTACAGAGAGAGTGAAATGTGTCACCCTGACACTGCAGTACAGAGAGAGTGAACTGTGCCACCCTGACACTGCAGTACAGAGAGAGTGAACTGTGTCACCCTGACACTGCAGTACAGAGAGAGTGAACTGTGTCACACTGACACTGCAGTACATGGAGAGTGAACTGTGTCACCCTGACACTGCAGTACACAGAGAGTGAACTGCATCACCCTGACACTGCAGTACATGGAGAGTGAACTGTGTCACCCTGACACTGCAGTACATGGAGAGTGAACTGTGTCACACTGACACTGCAGTACATGGAGAGTGAACTGTGTCACACTGACACTGCAGTACAGAGAGAGTGAACTGTGTCACCCTGACACTGCAGTACAGAGAGAGTGAACTGTGTCACCCTGACACTGCAGTACAGAGAGAGTGAACTGTGTCACCCTGACACTGCAGTACATGGAGAGTGAACTGTGTCACCCTGACACTGCAGTACAGAGAGAGTGAACTGTGTCACCCTGACACTGCAGTACAGAGAGTGTGAACTGTGTCACCCTGACACTGCAGTACAGAGAGAGTGAACTGTGTCACCCTGACACTGCAGTACATGGAGAGTGAACTGTGTCACACTGACACTGCAGTACAGAGAGAGTGAACTGTGTCACCCTGACACTGCAGTACAGAGAGAGTGAACTGTGTCACTCTGACACTGCAGTACACAGAGAGTGAACTGTGTCACCCTGACACTGCAGTACATGGAGAGTGAACTGTGTCACACTGACACTGCAGTACAGAGAGAGTGAACTGTGTCACCCTGACACTGCAGTACAGAGAGAGTGAACTGTGTCACCCTGACACTGCAGTACAGAGAGAGTGAACTGTGTCACCCTGACACTGCAGTACATGGAGAGTGAACTGTGTCACCCTGACACTGCAGTACATGGAGAGTGAACTGTGTCACCCTGACACTGCAGTACATGGAGAGTGAACTGTGTCACCCTGACACTGCAGTACATGGAGAGTGAACTGTGTCACACTGACACTGCAGTACAGAGAGAGTGAACTGTGTCACCCTGACACTGCAGTACAGAGAGAGTGAACTGTGTCACTCTGACACTGCAGTACACAGAGAGTGAACTGTGTCACCCTGACACTGCAGTACATGGAGAGTGAACTGTGTCACACTGACACTGCAGTACAGAGAGAGTGAACTGTGTCACCCTGACACTGCAGTACAGAGAGAGTGAACTGTGTCACCCTGACACTGCAGTACAGAGAGAGTGAACTGTGACACCCTGACACTGCAGTACACAGAGAGTGAAATGTGTCACCCTGACACTGCAGTACAGAGAGAGTGAACTGTGTCACCCTGACACTGCAGTACACGGAGAGTGAAATATGTCACCCTGACACTGCAGTACACGGAGAGTGAAATATGTCACCCTGACACTGCAGTACAGAGAGAGTGAAATGTGTCACCCTGAAACTGCAGTACAGAGAGAGTGAACTGTGTCACCCTGACACTGCTGTACAGAGAGAGTGAAATGTGTCACCCTGACTCTGCAGTACAGAGAGAGTGAAATGTGTCACCCTGAAACTGCAGTACAGAGAGAGTTAACTGAGTCACCCTGACACTGCAGTACAGAGAGAGTGAACTGTGTCACCCTGACACTGCAGTACAGAGAGAGTGAACTGTGTCACCCTGACACTGCAGTACAGAGAGAGTGAAATGTGTCACCCTGACACTGCAGTACAGGGAGAGTGAACTGTATCACCCTGATACTGCAGTACAGAGAGAGTGAACTGTGTCACCCTGACACTGCAGTACACAGAGAGTGAACTGTGTCACCCTGACACTGCAGTACAGAGAGAGTGAACTGTGTCACCCTGACACTGCAGTGCACGCAGAGTGAACTGTGTCACCCTGACACTGCAGTACACGGAGAGTGAACTGTGTCACCCTGACACTGCAGTACAGAGAGAGTGAACTGTGTCACCCTGACACTGCAGTACAGAGAGAGTGAAATGTGTCACCCTGACACTGCAGTACCGAGAGAGTTAACTGAGTCACGCTGACACTGCAGTACAGAGAGAGTGAAATGTGTCACCCTGACACTGCAGTAAAGAGAGAGTGAAATGTGTCACCCTGACACTGCAGTACAGAGAGAGTGAAATGTGTCACCCTGACACTGCAGTACAGAGGGAGTTAACAGTGTCACCCTGACACTGCAGTACACGGAGAGTGAACTGTGTCACCATGACACTGCAGTACAGAGAGAGTGAAATGTGTCACCCTGACACTGCAGTACAGGGAGAGTGAACTGTATCACCCTGATACTGCAGTACAGAGAGAGTGAACTGTGTCACCCTGACACTGCAGTACAGAGAGAGAGAACTGTGTCACCCTGACACTGCAGTACAGAGAGAGTGAACTGAGTCACCCTGACACTGCAGTTCAGAGAGAGTGAATGGTGTCACCCTGAAACTGCAGTACACGGAGAGTGAACTGTGTCACCCTGACACTGCAGTACAGAGAGAGTGAACTGTGTCACCATGACACTGCAGTACAGAGAGAGTGAACTGTGTCACCCTGACACTGCAGTACAGAGAGAGTGAACTGTGTCACCCTGACACTGCAGTACAGAGAGAGTGAACTGTGTCACCCTGACACTGCAGTACAGGGAGAGTGAACTGTATCACCCTGACACTGCAGTACAGAGAGAGTGAACTGTGTCACCCTGAGACTGCAGTACAGAGAGAGTGAACTGTGTCACCCTGACACTGAAGTACAGGGGGAGTGAACTGTATCACTCTGGCACTGCCGTACAGAGAGAGTGAACTGTATCACACTGACACTGCAGTACAGAGAGAGTGAAATGTGTCACCCTGACACTGCAGTTCACGGAGAGTGAACTGTCTCACCCTGACACTGCAGTTCACGGAGAGTGAACTGTGTCACCCTGACACTGCAGTTCACGGAGAGTGAACTGTCTCACCCTGACACTGCAGTTCACGGAGAGTGAACTGTCTCACCCTGACACTGCAGTACAGAGATAGTGAACTGTGTCACCCTGACACTGCAGTACAGAGAGAGTGAACTGTGTCACCCTGACACTGCAGTGCAGAGAGAGTGAACTGTGACACCCTAACACTGCAGTACAGAGAGAGTGAACTATGTCATCATGACACTGCAGTACAGAGAGAGTGAACTGTGTCACCCTGACACTGCAGTACAGAGAGAGTGAACTCTGTCACCCTGACACTGCAGTGCAGAGAGAGTGAACTGTGTCACACTGACACTGCAGTACAGAGTGTGTGAAATGTGTCACCCTGACACTGCAGTACACGGAGAGTGAAATGAGTCACCCTGACACTGCAGTACAGAGAGAGTGAAATGTGTCACCCTGACGCTGCAGTACACGGAGACTGAAATGTGTCACTCTGACACTGCAGTATAGAGATAGTGAAATGTGTCACCCTGATACTGCAGTACAGAGAGAGTGAACTGTGTCACCCTGTCACTGCAGTACAGAGAGAGTGAACTGTGTCACCCTGTCACTGCAGTACACGGGGAATGAACTGTGTCACTCTGACACTGCAGTACAGAGAGTGAACTGTGTCACTCTGACACTGCAGTACAGAGAGTGAACTGTGTCACCCTGACACTGCAGTACAGGGGGAGTGAACTGTATCACCCTGGCACTGCCGTACAGAGAGAGTGAACTGTATCACACTGACACTGCAGTAAAGAGAGAGTGAAATGTGTCACCCGGACACTGCAGTACAGAGAGAGTGAAATGTGTCACCCTGACACTGCAGTACACAGAGAGTGAGCTGTGACACCCTAACACTGCAGTACAGAGAGAGTGAACTATGTCACCCTGACACTGCAGTACAGAGAGAGTGAACTGTGTCACACTGACACTGCAGTACACGGAGACTGAAATGTGTCACTCTGACACTGCATTATAGAGATAGTGAAATGTGTCACCCTGATACTGCAGTACAGAGAGAGTGAACTGTGTCACCCTGTCACTGCAGTACACGGAGAATGAACTGTGTCACCCTCACACTGCAGTACAGAGAGAGTGAACTGTGTCACCCTGACACTGCAGTACAGAGAGAGTGAACTGTGTCAACCTGACACTGCAGTACAGAGAGAGTGAACGGTGTCACCCTGACACTGCAGTACAGAGAGAGTTAACTGAGCCACCCTGACACTGCAGTACAGAGAGAGTGAACGGTGTCACCCTGACACTGCAGTACAGAGAGAGTGAACTATGTCATCCTGAAACTGCAGTACAGAGAGAGTGAACTGTGTCACCCTGACACAGCAGTGCAGAGAGAGTGAACTGTCACCCTGACACTGCAGTACAGAGAGAGTGAACTGTGTCACACTGACACTGCAGTACACGGAGAGTGAAATGTGTCACCCTGACACTGCAGTACAGAGTGAACTGTGTCACCCTGATACTGCAGTACAGAGAGAGTTAACCGAGTCAACCTGACACTGCAGCAGAGAGAGTGAACTGTGTCACCCTGAAACTGCAGCACAGAGAGAGTTAACTGAGCCACCCTGACACTGCAGTACAGAGAGAGTGAACGGTGTCACCCTGAAACTGCAGCACAGAGAGAGTGAACTGTGTCACCCTGACTCTGCAGTACACGGAGAGTGAACTGTGTCACCCTGACACTGCAGTACAGAGAGAGTGAACTGTGTCAACCTGATGCTTCAGTACAGAGAGAGTGAACTGTGTCACCCTGTCACTGCAGTACACAGAGAGTGAACTGTGTCACTCTGACACTGCAGTGCAGAGAGAGTGAACTGTGTCACCCTGACATTGCAGTACAGAGAGAGTGAACTGTGTCACCCTGATACTGCAGTACAGAGAGTGAACTGTGTCATCCTGACACTGCACTACAGAGAGAGTGAACTATGTCATCCTGAAACTGCAGTACAGAGAGAGTGAACTGTGTCATCCTGACACTGCAGTACACGGAGAGTGAACTGTGTCACCCTGACACTGCAGTACAGGGAGAGTGAACTGTATCACCCTGACACTGCAGTACATGGAGAGTGAACTGTGTCACACTGACACTGCAATACAGAGAGAGTGAACT
This sequence comes from Somniosus microcephalus, assembly GCF_052327205.1. Lineage (NCBI taxonomy): Eukaryota > Metazoa > Chordata > Chondrichthyes > Squaliformes > Somniosidae > Somniosus > Somniosus microcephalus. The sequence continues at coordinate 13,914,114 of NC_141002.1, read as the reverse complement.
GTGTCACCCTGACTCTGCAGTACAGAGAGAGTGAACTGTGTCACCCTGACACTGCAGTACATGGAGAGTGAACTGTGTCACCCTGACACTGCAGTACAGGGAGAGTGAACTGTATCACCCTGACACTGCAGTACATGGAGAGTGAACTGTGTCACCCTGAGACTGCAGTACAGAGAGAGTGAACTGTGTCACCCTGACACTGCAGTACAGAGAGAGTGAACTGTGTCACCCTGACGCTGCAGTACAGAGAGAGTGAACTGTGTCACCCTGACACTGCAGTACAGAGAGAGTGAACAATGTCATCCTGACACTGCAGTACAGAGAGAGTGAACTGTGTCACCCTGACACTCCAGTACAGAGAGTGTGAAATGTGTCACCCTGACACTGCAGTACACGGAGAGTGAACTTTGTCACCCTGACACTGCAGTACAGAAAGAGTGAACTGTGTCACACTGACACTGTAGTACATGGAGAGTGAAATGTGTCACCCTGACACTGCAGTACATGGAGAGTGAAATGTGTCACCCTGACACTGCAGTACAGAGAGAGTGAACTGTGTCACCCTGACGCTGCAGTACAGAGAGAGTGAACTGTGTCACCCTGACACTGCAGTACAGAGAGAGTGAACTGTGTCACCCTGACACTGCAGTACAGAGAGAGTGAACTGTGTCACCCTGACACTGCAGTACAGAGAGAGTGAACTGTGTCACCCTGACACTGCAGTACAGAGAGAGTGAACTGTGTCACCCTGACGCTGCAGTATAGAGAGAGTGAACTGTGTCACTCTGGCACTGCAGTACATGGAGAGTGAACTGTGTCACCCTGACACTGCAGTACAGAGAGAGTGAACTGTGTCACCCTGACGCTGCAGTACAGAGAGAGTGAAATGTGTCACCCTGACACTGCAGGACAGAGAGAGTGAACTGTGTCACCCTGACACTGCAGTACAGAGAGAGTGAACTGTGTCACCCTGACACTGCAGTACAGAGAGAGTGAACTGTGTCACCCTGACACTGCAGTACAGAGAGAGTGAACTGTGTCACCCTGACACTGCAGTACAGAGAGAGTGAACTGTGTCACCCTGACACTGCAGTACAGAGTGAGTGAACTGTGTCACCCTGACACTGCAGTACAGAGAGAGTGAACTGTGTCACCCTGACACTGCAGTACAGAGAGAGTGAACTGTGTCACCCTGACACTGCAGTACAGAGAGAGTGAACTGGGTCACCCTGACACTGCAGGACAGAGAGAGTGAACTGTGTCACCCTGACACTGCAGTACAGAGAGAGAGAACTGTGTCACTCTGACACTGCAGTACACGGAGAGTGAACTGTGTCACCCTGACACTGCAGTACAGAGAGAGTGAACTCTGTCACCCTGACACTGCAGTACAGAGAGAGTGAACTGTGTCACCCTGACACTGCAGTACAGAGAGAGTGAACTGTATCACCCTGACACTGCAGTACAGAGAGAGTGAACTGTGTCACCCTGACACGGCTGTACATGGAGAGTGAACTCTGTCACACTGACACTGCAGTACAGAGAGAGTGAACTGTGTCACCCTGACACTGCAGTACAGAGAGTGTGAACTGTGTCATCCTGACACTGCAGTACACGGAGAGTGAAATGTGTCACCCTGACACTGCAGTACATGGAGAGCGAACTGTGTCACCCTGACACTGCAGTACAGAGAGAGTGAACTGTGTCACCCTGACACTGCAGTACACGTAGAGTGAACTGTGTCACTCTGACCCTGCAGTACACGGAGACTGAAATGTGTCAACCTGACACTGCAGTACAGAGAGAGTGAACTGTGTCACCCTGACGCTGCAGTGCAGAGAGAGTGAACTGTGTCACACTGACACTGCAGTACACGGAGAGTGAACTGTGTCACCCTGACACTGCAGTACAGAGAGAGTGAACTGTGTCACCCTGACACTGCAGTACAGAGAGAGTGAACTGTGTCACCCTGACACTGCAGTACAGAGAGAGTGAACTGTGTCACCCTGACACTGCAGTACACGGAGAGTGAACTGTGTCACCCTGACACTGCAGTACACGGAGAGTGAACTGTGTCATCCTGACACTGCAGTACATGGAGAGTGAACTGTGTCACCCTGACGCTGCAGTGCAGAGAGAGTGAACTGTGTCACCCTGACACTGCAGTACACGGAGAGTGAACTGTGTCACCCTGACACTGCAGTACAGAGAGAGTGAACTGTGTCACCCTGACCCTGCAGTACAGAGAGAGTGAACTGTGTCAACCTTACACTGCAGTGCAGAGAGAGTGAAATGTGTCACCCTGACACTGCAGTACACGCAGAGTGAACTGTGTCACCCTGACACTGCAGTACAGATAGAGTGAACTGTGTCACCCTGACACTGCAGTACACGGAGAGTGAACTGTGTCACCTGACACTGCAGTACAGAGAGAGTGATCTGTGTCACCCTGACACTGCAGTACAGAGAGAGTGAACTGTGTCACCCTGACACTGCAGTACAGAGAGAGTGAACTGTGTCACCCTGACACTGCAGTACACGGAGAGTGAACTGTGTCACCCTGACACTGCAGTACAGAGAGAGTGAACTGTGTCACCCTGACACTGCAGTACAGAGAGAGTGAACTGTGTCACCCTGGCACTGCAGTACAGAGAGAGTGAACTGTGTCACCCTGACACTGCAGTACAGAGAGAGTGAACTGTGGCACCCTGACACTGCAGTACAGAGAGAGTGAACTTTGTCACCCTGACACTGCAGTACAGAGAGAGTGAATTGTGTCACCCTGACACTGCAGTACCCGGAGAGTGAACTGTGTCACCCTGACACTGCAGTACAGAGAGAGTGAATCATAATCATAATCATAATCAACTTTGTTGTCATTGTTCGTGCACAAGTGCAGTACAACGAAATGTAGGCTTGTGGCTCCCGAGAGTGTGCATTTAGATTAAGACATTTAATCATTCAACATTCATTTGGCTTGTAATACATTAACATAAACATTACCATAATAAAGTGCATTGGCAGATGTGCAGGCTTTAGAGTTTATTTGTGGAGTTCAGTAGGATGACAGCCCTGGGAAAGAAGCTGTTCCTAAATCTGGTCGTACGGGTGCGAATGCATCTGTAGCATCTCCCAGATGGCAGGAGGGTGAACAGACTGTGGCTGGGGTGGATAGGGTCTTTGATGATGGTCCGTGACCTCCGTAAACAGCGTTTCTGGTATATGTGCTCTATGGTCGGTAGCCGGGTGCCGATAATGCGTTGGGCAGTTTTGACTACCCGCTGCAGGGCTTTCCGGTCATAAGTAGCTACAGCTGCCATACCATACTGTGATACAATTCATCAGGATGCTCTCTATTGTGCAGCGGTAAAAGTTAGAGAGGATCAGGGCTGACAGGTTACATCCCTTCAGCCTCCTTAGGAAATATAGGTGCTGCTGGGCCTTCTTCACCAGAGTGCAGTACAGAGAGAGTGAACTGTGTCACCCTGACACTGCAGTACACGGAGAGTGAACTGTGTCACCCTGACACTGCAGTGCAGAGAGAGTGAGCTGTGTCAACCTGACACTGCAGTACACGGAGAGTGAACTGTGTCACCCTGACACTGCAGTACACGGAGAGTGAACTGTGTCACCCTGACACTGCAGTACACGGAGAGAGTGAACTGTGTCACCCCGACACTGCAGTACACGGAGAGTGAACTGTGTCACCCTGACACTGCAGTGCACAGAGAGAGTGAACTGTGTCACCCTGACACTGCAGTACACGGAGAGTGAACTGTGTCACCCTGACACTGCAGTACACGGAGAGAGAGAACTGTGTCACACTGACACTGCAGTACAGAGAGAGTGAACTGTGTCACCCTGACACTGCAATACACGGAGAGAGAGAACTGTGTCACACTGACACTGCAGTACAGAGAGAGTGAATTGTGTCACCCTGACACTGCAGTACAGAGAGAGTGAACTGTGTCACCCTGACACTGCAGTACAGAGAGAGTGAACTGTGTCACCCTGACACTGCAGTACACGGAGAGTGAACTGTGTCACCCTGACACTGCAGTGCACAGAGAGAGTGAACTGTGTCACCCTGACACTGCAATACACGGAGAGAGAGAACTGTGTCACACTGACACTGCAGTACAGAGAGAGTGAACTGTGTCACCCTGACACTGCAGTGCCCGTAGATTGAACTGTGTCAGCCTGACACTGCAGTACACGGAGAGTGAACTGTGTCACCCTGACACTGCAGTACAGATAGAGTGAACTGTGTCAGCCTGACACTGCAGTACACGGAGAGTGAACTGTGTCACCCTGACACTGCAGTACAGAGAGAGTGAACTGTGTCACCCTGACACTGCAGTGCCCGTAGATTGAACTGTGTCACCCTGACACTGCAGTACAGATAGAGTGAACTGTGTCAGCCTGACACTGCAGTACACGGAGAGTGAACTGTGTCACCCTGATACTGCAGTACAGAGAGAGTGAACTGTGTCACCCTGACACTGCATTGCCCGTAGATTGAACTGTGTCACCCTGACACTGCAGTACAGATAGAGTGAACTGTGTCAGCCTGACACTGCAGTGCCCGGAGAGGGAACTGTTTCACCCTGAGACTGCATGTAGCGGGTGGTGGTGTGTGTCAGCTTCACCTCTGACTTATGAGTGGTTCGAATCGCTCCCACTCCCTTGGTTCTAGACCTTGGAATTATTTGGGGGTTGTGTCAAAAGTGCAGCAGACAACTGGTTTTGGTGCAAGAATCTTTGATCTTTATTCAAGACAGAAAATACATCACTACAATCTTAACACTCTAATAAAATGGGGAACACTTCGATACACACGAGGGTAATTACAGTTGAAAAATACCATTACTGCTTTGTTAGCTCAGTTGGGCTCTAGAGGACCAGGGATAATTCTCACTGTAAAGCTTGCAAAATTCTACAGACTCCCCCAAACCAAGAAAAGAATAGATATTGGACTGTTTGAAAGAATATTGGGCCAAAAGGGAGTTAAAATCTAAACCCCAGGATTTTTGGCTATTTTAAAAGGCATGTTCAGCCCTGTGGTAAAGATGCAACAAAGGGAATGGGCTGGACACTGTGGAACAGACAGTTTGAGTATTGGAAAAGGCCAGATTGTCTGAGAATGTTCTGGGCCATCCCAGTCATTCTACATAAAGACAATAGGCCCACGGAAGGACAGTTCCTGCCGAAACCTACAGGGCTATCAAGAACATGAATAATACAATACATGCCACTAATCAACAAAAGAGACCCTGGCCCCAGCAGGAGAAGACATTCGAACAACACTTTAAACCCACTCAGAGAGACATCCAAAACCACTTCGCACACTTAAACTGATTTCGAAGCAATCCGGAAACTTGTTAAAAGCCAATTAAAAGTAGATGGGACCAGCCCCGAAACTCGATAAAGAATTTATAACTATCAAAATTAATGAGCCCGCCCAAAATCTAACAAGATTAGCAGGCTTCATTTTGTATAAACTAAAGACCTGTCTCCACAAGAAATCAGTTTGATGACTTTGATGAGTTCGATCAGTTCGATCAGTTGGATGAGTTCGATCAGTTCGATCAGTTGGATGAGTTCGATGGGTTCGATCATTTCGATCAGTTTTGTTCAGTCAGAGAATTGAAACAGCAGTCAGTGAATTGGAGTCAGCAGTACAGTTCGGAAAGACACAGACAGAGGCACAGCTCATTCAAAAGACATCAGCCTTCGGACAATCAATCGACGGAAGGACAACAGAAGGAGAACGGAAAGGAATCACGGCAACCAAGGGCCCCACGAAACAAACAACCAACAATATTACCAACAACTAGGTAATATTGGGCCACCGCGACCAACAAGAAACCAACTCGGAAGAAACCGAAGATCTGCAAGTTTTTCCCACTCTACAAACTATTCCTGTGTTTGGTGCGCATTTCCCTGGTCCTCTGGAATCCAACCTAGTTAGTGTAGTGGGATTGGGAGGGGTGAAGTATTTTAACATAGAAGCATAGAAGATAGGAGCAGGAGTAGGCCATTCGGCCCCTCGAGCCTGCTCCGCCATTCAATGCGATCATGGCTGATCATCCAAATTCAGTACCCAGTCCCTGCTTTCTCCCCATACCCCTTGATCCCTTTAGCTTTGAGAAATATATCCAACTCCTTCTTGAATATATTTAATGAATTGGCCTCCACTGCCTTCTGTGGTAGAGAATTCCACAGGTTCACCACTCTCTGGGTGAAGAAATTCCTCCTCATTTCTGTCCTAAATGGCCTACCCCTTATCCTTAGACTGTGACCCCTGGTTCTAGACTCCCCGACCATCGGGAACATCCTTCCAGCATCTAGTCTGTCTAGTCCTGTTAGAATTTTATAAGTTTCGATGAGATCCCCTCTCTTCTAAACTCCAGCGAGTACAAACCCAATTGATCCAATCTCTCCTCATACATCATTCCTGCCATCCCAGGTATCAGCCTGGTGAATCTTCATTGAACTCCTTCCATGGCAAGAACATCCTTCCTCAGATAAGGCGACCAAAACTGCACACAATACTCAAGATGTGGTCTCACCAAGGCCCTGTACAACTGCAGCAAGATATCCTTGTTCCTGTACTCAAACCCTCTCGCTACGAAGGCCAACATACCATTTGCCTTCTTAACTGCCTGCTGCACCTGCATGCTTACCTTCAGCGACTGGTGCACAAGGACACCCAGGTCTCATTGCACTTCCCCTTCTCTCAATCTATTGCCATTCAGATAATAATTTGCCTTCCTGTTTTTGCTACCAAAGTGGATAACCTCACATTTATCATGTTATATTGCATCTGCCATGCTTCTGCCCAATCACCCAACCTGTCCAAATCATCCTGGAGTTTCTCGGCATCCTCCTCACAGCACACACGCCCACCCAGCTTTGTGTCATCTGCAAATTTGGAGATATTACATCTAGTTCCCTTGTCTAGATCATTAATATATATTGTGAATAGCTGGGGTCTGTAAGATTCGTGAAATTTTCATAATTAATCACGCAAGAAGTTAGGGTTAATAAAACAGCTTTATTGACCAAAAGAAGCTTGTACAGAGAAACCTTTGATAAAAGGGCACACAAAATGGCCACCAGACCGCGTGACCAGCTTCTGGGACCATTTGAATTTCTGTTACTGCAAGCCAGACAGGCTTGTGGATTAAGGACATTAAAGCCCGCGAAAACCAGTTTCGGGAAACCAAAACTCATGGAGCTGAGTATACATATTGATTAGATTATAAGTACAGGACAGATTTGGGTAGCAGGATGAGGCCCATCAAGAAATGGGCGGACAATTGAATGAACACTTTAACCCATTTACTGTACAAAGAGAAGCCGTTTAACAGCCATCAAGGGCAATCTCCAGACCGATCAATATACAAGCCGAGTTACGGTGACAAAGCAAAGACATTATCGGCCCAGGAAGGCCAGTTAAGCTATCACTGACTCCCGTTATGAAGACAAAACACCCCTGCAGAGAGTTCTGCCCGCCAAAATTATTACAAAGACAGGACTATGATTTGGCGGGAGATAAGAATGTTCCAAAAAGGTATAACTGTGGATTGAAAAAGTCCATCAGTAGCTTGACTTGAGCTTCACTTCGGATTCACTTCTTGGACGCTTCAGAAATGCTTCAGGACGGACTCTTCGGTTAGACAGCACTTCGGTTGCGGAACGTGTTCGGTGTTCGGGCAGGCAAGGCCCGGCCACAACGGGAAGACGACGAGGGTGGCCCGGGTACTTTTGTCGGGAGATCATCGACGACCCAGGCCGAAGAAGAAGACACCCTCAGAAGGACAATTATCATGACTGTATAAGAGGACACTCAGGGCCTGGCACTCCAGTGTCTCAACATCACATCGGTAATGGATTCACCCATGTGCATCCAGTTCTTAAAGTCACGTCAGTAACGGATTCATCCGTGGCGAGTGCTCACCAAGGCTGTACCGGCTGCCTCATCGCAGGAGAACCAAGAGGAAAACAAGCTGCGCCAGAACTTTCCAAACCCACGTGACGACGGAAGCTGTGTCGAAAGACTGCAAACTCCTTTTTCGCAATTCTTAAAGTGGTGAGCATGATCCCGAGTTCCTCAAATCGAAACTTAGTTAGGTCTAGGGGAGGGGGTTAAGGGTAGTTGTAATGTGTTACCCCTTTTACGATGTGCCGTGTGTTCCCCATTTCTATAGAGTTAAGTTTATAGATGTGTGCATGCTTGTAGTTGCTTTAATCTGTGCATATGACATGTATTTTATAATGCTGCAAACTGTTCAATAAAGGCATCCATTTTGTGCTATTCGACCTGGTCTATTGAGTTTTTCTGCACTACAGCTCCCTGCACCTAAGTCCAAGGTCGAGAACCGTAGGGGCGAGTGGGTCGAACCACTCACGGGTAATTATTGCAAGAAGCCTGGCAGGAGACCAGAGCAAGCAAGAGAAACCCCCTACAGAGATGGCGACTGCGGCAGGACCTTGGCAGCAGGAATGTAGTGTTTTAGATCAAGGTCTGAATAAACGAAATGTGATGGATGAGAGAATAGCGGATTATGTTTTTGGGAAGGTAAACCTCACGAAACAGTGGATATCTGACCTATTAAGAGATAGGCGCCTGCTAGACGCAGCCATCAAGTGGACAGAAAGCAAAGAGCACAAAAGATCTGTAGAGAAAGCGGTCTGGCTGGTGTGCTACAAGAAGCAAGTCCAGCTTTTGGACCAAGTCATTGTAGCACAGACGGCCCAGATCAAGGGGTTACTAGCAGAAGTAGAGGACAAGGTTGTGGGAGGAAAGAAACTGATTGCATCGCTCAACGCGCTGAATCAGGAACGCCAATCCGTAACCCATCGCCATGAGACCAAGATAGATTACTTGGAGTGTCAGGTCATTGAGGCCAAGGCCAGTGAAGGTAGAATAAGGGACAGGTGTTTCCGCCTAGCTCAGCAGGTAGAGGCACAGGAGGAAAGTATTCTGGGAGCTAGGGCAGCGTACAAGATGGCCATCGAGGATAGGTCTGAGAACGCCGACCATAGCGCTTGCCAAAGGGAACTAGAGGACTTGAGAACGGCCCTAGCGAAGGCAAATGGCTTGGTGTGTCTCATAAACCCACCAGCGAGCCAGATACTGTTAGCCAAGGAATCCAAAAGACCGATTCCGCAAGAGGCAGTTGTGGTACCAACCACCATGCCATCGGCACCTCCCAGCTATAGTGAGTCTTGGGATGAGGGGAAGGAAACGGTGAAGTTAGTCGAAGAGATTCCGGAGGTAGAGCAACCCCAGGTAGTAGAGTCGAAGCCGGTACCGCTGTGTCCCGTTCGACACCGGAGGCTCGGTCCGGGCAACGACGATGGCGAGGACGGACCCCTCGTCAATCAGATCATAATGCTCCACAGCGCACAACAGCTAAGGGCAATGATAAGCCACATCCCAAAACTCTCCGAGTCAGGAGATCCCTTTGTCCATTTTAGGGACGTGGAGCAGGCCGCAGCAGTTAATGACTGTGATGGGAGAGAACAGTGCAAAATGCTGCTGTTCTCCCTGGACAGCTCAGTACTCCAGTGTCTCTCTGACGAGAGCAAGAGAGGACACGGGGTTTATGAGGATTTACGGGACGAGGTCCTGCAGGTTTTGGGGGAAGATGACGGAACTCCGTTCCTCCAATTGGGTAGGACGGTACAGCTAGAGGGAGAGCCCCCACGGGTTTTCGCCGGAAGGTTGTGGTCAGTGTATCGGCGCAGCTGCCCGGGCGGGCCGGCCCGGAACGGGCTGGACGATGGCCAAAGGGCTCATTGGCTCCGGTGCCTGGTCACCAATTGCTTGCCCCAGGTGAGGGAGCAGGCCAAAACATGGTTTGACCCCAATAACCCCCGCTCCACAAAAGAGCTAGTACTTGATCAGCTCACAATAGGTTACAGGAACAGCAGGAGTAAGGAAGTGCCTCCCCTGAAGGGAAAGGTGCATGAGTTGAGGCCTGCAGCTCCTGTTAAAAAGGAATGGCATCAGGAGGGGAATTGCCCTCCCCAAGCCAAGAGTAGTTGTTACGGGTGTGGGAAGGAAGATCACTGGCGCCGGGACTGTAAAAATCCTTGGAAGGATTCAAAGGGAAAAGCTCCCTCAGCCCCAGCCCAAACACCCATCCGGGAGAAAGGAGCCGATGTGTCGATCCATCCCGATGCGATCGAGTCAGTTTTAGAGGCAATGCGGTCTCTAATGACCTCGCAGGGGAAGGTGGCAGTCGCCAACGGCCCTGTTGCTCCCCCAGCCCAAACCGCAGCACCCAAATGACTAAAGCCCGCGCAGCCCGTCTACCTGTGTCCGCTCCGGTATGACGCGTGGAGAAGACCCCTTGTGGAGATGGAGGTAGAGAAGGAAAAGGGTAGTTACCTGTTGGATACGGGAGCATCATGTACTGTGATCCACACAGCTAAACCTTTTGCCTCACCTCTGTCTACCCAGGCTCCATTCTCAGCAGCGGGTTTCACAGGCATAGAACAGGCTGGCGTGTTCTCCATCCCGCTCTCCATTCATTTGGGAGCACTCCAAACCACATGGATGTGTATCCTGCTGAAGTGGAGCGAGGCGGGTGGAAAAGGTATCCTCGGGTCTGATTTCTTGGTGGAACACGGGATCCTCGTGGACCTTAGAAATCACTGTCTCTGGGGAGCCGAGAACGGGTTAGGCAAGGTAGTCGTGATCCCAGGGAAGGGAGAAAAAGGGGCCCTGTGCACCATGAAGCCGTCAGGAGGTTACGACCTCGAGCTTATGGTCGCGGACGTCCCAACGGACTTGCAAGCGTGTGTGTCGGACAATCTGACCGCGTTTGCCACCCACAAGCACGACTGTGGGAAGGTCACCGGGTTTGAGGTCAGCGTAGACTGGGACCCCATGATCCGACCCCAAAAGCAGTATAACTTCCCCAAGGAAGCAGAACCCGATATGGAGATAGCAATATCTTCATTTGTGCAGCAGGGCGTGTTGAGGCCGATAGCCACTCACGTGAACGCCCCATTATGGCCGGTAAAGAAGCCGGACAATTCATGGAGGGCCACGGTGGACTACAGAGTCCTCAACAGTAACATCCCAGCCTGTGCGCCCACGGTAGCAGCAGTTGCCGACCTAATAGGGAGTATTCCAGCATCCGCGACCATGTTCATGGTGCTGGATATCTCGAACGGTTTTTGGTCCATTCCGTTGCGGCGGGAGGATCAGTACAAGTTTGCCTTTACTTTTAAAGGGCAACAGTACACTTGGAACTGCTTGCCACAGGGTTTTCACAACAGCCCCAGCATTTTCCATCAGTGCATGGCAGGAAGTTTAAAGGAATTTAGCCAGCCCAATCAGATAGTGCAGTATGTGGACGACTTGCTCCTGTTCACGGATTCAAGGGAGGAGCACGGCCCACTATTAGCCGAATTATTGGAGCTACTGGAAAGGAAAGTTTTTAAAGTAAACCCAAAGAAAGCACGGATCGGTCAGCAGGAGGTGAAATTCCTGGGTCTGACCATCCGTGCTGGGGAAAGAGCCATAGATAAGGCTAGGCGGGAATCGGTGCAAGATTTGCCGATTCCTAACACAGTAACGGGTGTGAGGTCCTTTTTGGGACTGATCGGGTACTGCAGAGATTTCATCGAGGACTATGCAGCCACAGCAGCCCCGCTACTCCGACTCTTACACAAGGGAGTCGAGTGGTCTTGGGACGAGGGTTGTCAGGCAGCATTCGAGAAGTTGAAAAGGGACCTGCAGACCGCGCCAGCCCTAGGGGCCATAGATGGGGGAGAGGAGTTTTTCCTGGAAGTAGCCGCCAGTGGAGACAGCCTGAGCGCCGTGCTGCTCCAGGAGCGACACGGCAAGCTGAGGCCGGTGGTCTACTCCTCCAGGGTGCTTACGGATGTGGAGAGGAGTTTTTCCAATTGCGAACGGCATCTCCTGGCCACGCATTGGGCTGTGAACAGATCAGCGATCTTCACAGGAACCTCTCCCATCACTCTCCTCACCCACCACACACCCACAAAGATGCTTCTGGATGGAAGGATTAAGGATGGGACCGTAAGCAGCGCTCGGATTGCGCGCTGGACCCTCCTCCTTTCCCAGATGGATCTCAAAGTTAAAGGTCTTTGCGAGCCGAAGCTCGCGGCCAACCTGGTATACCCCGGAACAGCCCATCGGGGTTCCGTCGAAGGGGTATGGGAGGTCAACATAGGTTTACGGGCCGGGATACACCCTACAGGCCGCGAGATCTACGTAGACGGTTCCAGCACGGTATCTGCTGGCGAACGACTCACAGGGTGTGGAGTTTATGACCCCGCGGCAGACATTGCCCTGGCGATTAGGCTCCCCAGCACTATGAGCGCACAGCAGGCTGAACAGTCCGCGGTGGCGTACGTGGTTACCCACCCCGAGATCTTCCCCACCCCATACACGATCTGCTCGGACAGCATGTTCACATGCAATTCGTGTACGGAATACCTGGCCATTTGGTCTCGTCGCGGATATACCTCCGCGGACGGGCGACCTTTAACAGTTAAGCCCTTGCTGGAAAAGATCCTGGCAGCAGTGGGGGAGGAAGGGGAGGTGTTCATCCACAAGGTGAAGGCTCATTCCACCACAGAACCCCGCAGTCAGGGTAACCAGCAGGCGGATGCGCTAGCCAGGGAGGGTGCCCACAACGGCATTTTCTGGGACCCCTATGGACCCGGACCCGTGGCAGCGATCCGAGGCAGGGAGGGGACTCCAGGGAACACAGGGGTGACACCGCCCCTAGACCTAAAGACCGTCCAAACCCGGGATCCCGCCCTGAAAACAGTCCTCAATGCTATCACTGAGGGCAAGCAGGTAGAGGGTCCGTACAGTACGGCAGCCCTCTCAGTCAAGGAAGGCATGTTGTTCCGAGAGGAACAGTGGGTTGTGCCGCAGCAGCACCGGAGGGAATTCCTTCAACTGGCCCATGAGGGCCCAGGGGCAGGACACCCCGGGCCTGAGGTTACCTGGCAACGGGTAGAGCAGGCGGGATGGTGGCCGGGACTTCGAGACGATGTCCGCGAGTTCTGTGCAAGCTGTCTTGTGTGCGCTGCAAACAACCCAGACCCCCAGAAAAGGAAGGTGCCCATGGGGCACATCAGGAGGGTAGAGGGACCATGGCAGTTGATACAGGTCGACTACATAGGGCCCCTGCCCACCGCCCAGGGAGGCTATAAGTACTGCCTTGTCCTAGTGGATGTGTTTACCAAGTGGGTAGAAGCCTTCCCATGTAGAACAGCTACGGCACTGGGTACTGCCAAGATCTTGATCTGGGCAGTGTTCTCACAGTGGGGGCTCCCCCGGTTTGTGGAGTCCGACCGTGGGAGTCATTTCACCGGCCAAGTGATGCAGAACACCTTCATGCTCTTGGGCATTGAAGGGAAGTGGCACGTAGCGCACAATCCCCAGTCATCCGGGATTGTTGAACGCATGAACCGGACCCTCAAGGAAATGCTGAGGAAAGAGGCAATGGGCTTGCCCAAGAAATGGGCAGAGATCCTGCCTCTAGTCCTCATGGGGAGCCGGGCCAGCCAGTCCAAAAGTACGGGGTACTCCCCGCACGAGTTAATGACTGGGAGGATCATGCGAACGCCCACCCATGTACTAGCCCCGGTGCTCACTGAGGGCCAGCTCCAAGAGGTGAATCGGGACAAGTTCGTCCAAACCCTTTTGGAGCGCCTGAAGCAGGTTTATGAGCAAACGGCTGGGAACATGGGGAGACAGCATCAGGGCAATCGACTGTTGCTGGAACCCCGTAAGAAGCAAGAGTGGGAAGTCGGAGACCAGGTCATGGTTAGGAACTATGCCCGAGTAGGGAGTCTAGAACCACTGTACATGGGGCCCTACAGCATTGTAGACAAGGCCAGCCCCATGGTCTACGCAGTGAAGGTGCCCCGACGTACTAAATGGTTTCACATTAACCAGTGTAAACTGTTTAAGCTGGGTGCACAAGGGCCAACAACCGGGGCCAGGTCTGAGGACAGAAATCCTCAGCCTGAGACAGGGTCACAGATCACACAGGCTGGAACTGTAGCCTGCGTGAGGGGAGGAGTCATCCCAATGGAGTAGGAGGTCTCCCCGTTGATCTGGGATTCGGACGAGGAAGAGCCCGAACGGCTCGATCCCGCCCCGGGCCCGATCACAGAGGAGGAGGAGGAGTCGGAGGCCGAAGGTCCCGACCCCGACTCGAGCTTAGGGGAGGTAGGGATTGGAGGCGGAGACTCACCACCTGTGGGGACAGGCAGAGTGGAGTCAGATGCCACAGATCCCGGCCCCGGGGGGGCGGAGCCTGAGGGAGGGGAGCCGGAGCCGGCAGCTGTGGTGGGACCACAGGCTGCGACGGTGAAGGTCCCGATCCCCGGTCCATTAGCCCTGGGAGCCTCGCCCAAGGCGCTCCCTCGTAGGTCGACCCGAACGCCTCAGCCTGTAATGTCTTGGCCCGAGTCACCCACTCCCAGTAGACGCCGACTTCAGAAAGCCCAGGAAAGACACGATTCCCGTTCAGCAGCAGCGACAGGCTGCGGGGGATCAAAGCCGAAGGTCAGTGCAGCCCCAGCACAGGGGGCGGAACGCTGCAGCCCTCACAGGAATTAGGTAGGCCGCCCGAAGGAGGGCGGCGCTGTACATAAGCTTAGGTAATGATAAGCTAAGTTAAGTAATTTTAATGTTCGTTTAAGACATGTAAGTTTAAGATGATGGGGATGTTGTGAAAGGTAGTTTTCGGAGTCTGCCCAGTATGTGTGGTTGTTTGGAAGCGGGGTCAGGGGACACGAGCATTCCTTTAATTAGGCCAGCACCTATTGGGAGCCTGGCTACATCATCTTATCGGTTACAGAAACCAGGGATACAATGGAAAGGATTCTCGTGGTGCTCGCGGCGATCGGGTGCAGGTTGGCCTACCGAGGCTGCACCAAGGACGTCATCGTGTTCGGATGCTCCGGGGACACAGCCCCCATCGCGACGGATGGGACGGGGAAGCGAGAGGTTGAGGAAACCGCCACCTACTTCCACCAAGGGAGATGGCCAGGATGGCTGGGGTCCAATTCTACTGAATACTCCAGCAAATCCGGGTTTGCCTACCAAGAGACTTCGTTACTGTGCCCTCGGGTGAGGATCATTGCACCCAGAGTCAGCGTTACCGTGGGAAAGAGGATCTGTTTGGAGTGTAATGGGAACGTACCGTTAAGTAGATGGTGGTGGCTCCGAAAGCTGGGGAAGAATATGAAGAACTCTACAATCGAGTGGGAGCGACTGGGTAACAATACCCATCGGACAATTACAGGGACTCACGGACAATTACGTGTGTGTTGGGACAAATGGTGGGAACCAGATGAAGGGATATATGTCTGCATGTGGGGTTCGAAGCGCGTTTGCCCCAAGGGCATATCCATCTTTTTCCAGAGGCAGTGGCAAGATGAAGGGAAAGGGATGAGGTGGGACGTCAGCACCTGGGCGTGCGGAGCCCCATTCTCCCCGATTCCGGTAAACGCCACTGAACTCATCACCCACCCACGCAAGCCCCTGCCCACGATTCCGGTAGCACTAGCCCAGAGGGAAGGGTGCCCCACCAACACAAAGGGACCCGGGAACGGTTTAGTGTTGGTACCCACCGGTCAGATGCTGTACCAAGGGGTACACTACGCAGTGGCCTCAGTGATTTTAAACCTCACGGAGGTACGATTGCCGGAGTGGTGTCCCAAGGAAATGGAGCAATTGTACCAGGTTCTGTTAACCAGGATGTTCAGACAATTTTATGAATTTGACTTTGCCGACATCGACAAAGCCAAATTGTACACCACACCACAGGAAGTTTTGGATCGGTAGGGAGGCAAAGAAGGGGTACTGTAAATGGCATTTTCACTGATTTTAGTACTGGGACATCTGTTGTCAACGCTCTAGACAACATGGAGCTGCAGACACAGGTTAATGGTCTAAAGGCCCAGTTAAAGAACATACTGACAAACGAAAACAATGTAGTGGGCTCTGAGCTACATGAGGACCAGACCATGACACTACACTTAAAGGAGATCATTGCTGAGCTGGAGAAGCACACTAGAACGGTAAATGCACTCATTGGAGAGGATCGGAATGCGTCCGATCAGGCAGCACAGAACCAGGCTTGTGTGCTATACGGGGCGTGGTTACTGGGCGAGGGCCGCAGTAATCTGGAGGATTTAAAACAAGGTTTGGTCCCGTCCTGGATCAGCAATAAGCACTTGCAAGCGCTCCACCCTTTTGAGAACGCATTAAGTCCGTGCCAGCTCAGACTAGCTGCAGAGGCGTACCCAGTCCCAGTGGACTGTGGACGCTCGAATCACACTATCATGGGAATAGTGGTGAGGATGCCGGTGTTGGGTCCCACAGCAAAACCCGCTCCGGTATACAGGGTGGAGAACATTGAAGTCATTCAGGGGGGTGCGCACATTCGTTACGCAGTGGTCCCGCCTTATGTCATCAGATGTGAGCATACGATGACAGGCACCGACCTCTCGGGGTGTCGAAGCCGGGGAGCACACATCATCCTGTGTCCCCAGCACTTGAATGCCTTTTTAAAACCATAGTGCGGGTTCAGAGCCGCTAGCGCGAAGCCGATAAATTGCACCATGGAGGCAATGGCAAAAGACCATGTGCCCCCGCAGGTGGCATATATCGGAGGTGGGACATACTGTGTCACCACTGCAGCGCCTCACTACCAACACGGACAGCACGGGTGGTGTCCGGTCAGTGACAGCAGTTTCTGTTTCAAACCCAGGGCTGAAGTTCAAGTGGCACAACAGCGAATTGTCCCCATTCCTGTAACTTCCACCGTTCACCTCACTGTAAAAGAGAATTTCACGGATTTTTAGCGATTCGTTGCGCATTTTGGTTATGTCATTCCCCCTCTCCCTGAACACCTCACCAAGATTTTAAAAGCCGTAATAGTTTCACAGAAGCATTTTTACACACTAGAGCAGAAGACATTGGAGATAGGGAGAGACATATTAGACATAGTCACCCCACCCTGGTGGGACCTGTTCACTAATATAGAGATCCCGCCCTGGATTAGAATAGCATCCCACATCCTAGTAGTGTGTCAGGTTTTGATTGTAATATATTTACTGTTCGTGCATTGCAAGAGAGGCAAACGCCTCCAGAGGCACGAGAACACAGGAGAATGGAGAGAACGCTATGTACGAGTGGGTGAAGAGACCCCCGCTTAGGCTGCTATGTATTAAAGGATAAAGCATCCCTCCACTCTTGGTTTTGGTTACTATATGATTTAAGTGTATGAATACTGTTGTGTTATTACCGGTGATCGAGTTTTTATATTTCAATTTTGTTTAACAAAATGTGTATGTAGAGGTGTAAAGGGCATCGGCCCCTTTCACATCTGAAAGAAGAATGTATTATAGTTTAAGGTAGTACTGCCTATGATTGTCCAACTGTACACAATGTAATTTTTCTGAAATGGGAACTGCATGTGTCGTGGGGGTTATAGATAGTTAATTACTAGGAATGTTTGGATGTGGGGAATCAGGGATAATTTGCTCACCAAGGGTTATTGATACTTTAAGCAAGCTATCAGTATCACAGGAGGGACTGTAAGATTCGCAAAATTTTCATAATTAATCACGCAAGAAGTTAGGGTTAATAAAACAGCTTTATTGACCAAAAGAAGCTTGTACAGAGAAACCTTTGATAAAAGGGCACACAAAATGGCCGCCAGACCGCGTGACCAGCTTCTGGGACCATTTGAATTTCTGTTACTGCAAGCCAGACATGCTTGTGGATTAAGGACATTAAAGCCCGCGAAAACCAGTTTCGGGAAACCAAAACTCATGGAGCTGAGTATACATATTGATTAGATTATAAGTACAGGACAGATTTGGGTAGCAGGATGAGGCCCATCAAGAAATGGGCGGACAATTGAATGAACACTTTAACCCATTTACTGTACAAAGAGAAGCCGTTTAACAGCCATCAAGGGCAATCTCCAGACCGATCAATATACAAGCCGAGTTACGGTGACAAAGCAAAGACATTATCGGCCCAGGAAGGCCAGTTAAGCTATCACCGACTCCCGTTATGAAGACAAAACACCCCTGCAGAGAGTTCTGCCCGCCAAAATTATTACAAAGACAGGACTATGATTTGGCGGGAGATAAGAATGTTCCAAAAAGGTATAACTATGGATTGAAAAAGTCCATCAGTAGCTTGACTTGAGCTTCACTTCGGATTCACTTCTTGGACGCTTCAGAAATGCTTCAGGATGGACTCTTCGGTTAGACAGCACTTCGGTTGCGGAACGTGTTCGGTGTTCGGGCAGGCAAGGCCCAGCCACGACGGGAAGACGACGAGGGTGGCCCGGGTACTTTTGTCGGGAGATCATCGACGACCCAGGCCGAAGAAGAAGACACCCTCAGAAGGACAATTATCATGACCGTATAAGAGGACACTCAGGGCCCGGCACTCCAGTGTCTCAACATCACATCGGTAATGGATTCACCCATGTGCATCCAGTTCTTAAAGTCACGTCGGTAACGGATTCATCCGTGGCGAGTGCTCACCAAGGCTGTACCGGCTGCCTCATCGCAGGAGAACCAAGAGGAAAACAAGGTGCGCCAGAACTTTCCAAACCCACGTGACGACGGAAGCTGTGTCGAAAGACTGCAAACCCCTTTTTCGCAATTCTTAAAGTGGTGAGCATGATCCCGAGTTCCTCAAATCGAAACTTAGTTAGGTCTAGGGGAGGGGGTTAAGGGTAGTTCTAATGTGTTACCCCTTTTACGATGTGCCGTGTGTTCCCCATTTCCCTAGAGTTAAGTTTATAGATGTGTGCATGCTTGTAGTTGCTTTAATCTGTGCATATGACATGTATTTTATAATGCTGCAAACTGTTCAATAAAGGCATCCATTTCGTGCTATTCGACCTGGTCTATTGAGTTTTTCTGCACTACAGCTCCCTGCATCTAAGTCCAAGGTCGAGAACCGTAGGGGCGAGTGGGTCAAACCACTCACGGGTAATTATTGCAAGAAGCCTGGCAGGAGACCAGAGCAAGCAAGAGAAACCCCCTACAGGTCCAAGGACCAATCCCTGCGGTACCCGACTAGTCACTGCCTGCCACTCAGAATAAGACCCGTTTATTCCAACTCTTTGCTTTCTGTCTGCCAACCAGTTCTCTATCCAAGTCAGTACCTTGCCCCCAATCCCATGTGCCTTAACTTTACACTCTAATCTCTTATGCGGGACCTTATCGAAAGCCTTCTGAAAGTCCAAATACACCACATCCACTGCTTCTCCCTTATCTATTTTACCAGTTATATCCTCAAAATTTTGTCTATTGTCATTCTTCCTCGTATATTCCGAAGTGTTCCCCCTTTTAGAGTGATAAGATTATTGTGTTGTGTATATTTTCTTGTCTCAAATAAAAACCAAAGTTCTTGTATCAAATTCAGTTGTTTGCTGCAATTTCATTACAACCCCCAAATAAGTCCAGGCCTAGAACCAAGGGTGCGGGAGCGATTCGAACCACTCAGGAGTCAGAGGCAAAACTGACGACACACACCACCCCTTACAGCACCAAACGAATCCTTGACAGTTGAGCTGGTTCGCTGGTTCCGGGGTTCGCTGGATGTGTTGGTTGGTGCCTGCCGTACCCCGGGCGCGGTAGAGGACTTCGACTGCATGTCTGGTCAGTCTTCGCGAGTCTGTTGATGCGGTAGGGTGCATATTAGATTTATCGGGTGAGTACCCACTTTTCTTCTGTTTGAGATAGGGTTTAGAGTCTTTTTAAGTAAAAATCTTACCCAGAGGTAAGTCAGGAATAGATTGCAGAGTGGAAAACTTGCGAATCTTCGGTTTTCTCCCGCGTTGGTTTTCTTTGGCCGCGGTGGCCCAATATTACCCGGTTGGTTGGTGGTAATATTCGGTTGGTTGTTTCGTAAGGCCCTTGTTGCCGCAAGGTGTCTGATGATCACTGGAACTGTTGCTCTGGTTTCTTCTTGTGTGTTGGCCTGCTTCCAGAACTGTGAACTTCTTCGAACTCGATGAACTCCTGAGAACTGCCGAGATTGTAGAGAACTTGTTGTAACTGTGTAACTGCTGAACTGTCTTCTTGAGAAAACAGGCCTTCAATTATACTAACTAGGGCCTCCTAATCTGTGAGCCAAATCAGTCCCAGTTTATTGTAAGATTTTGCCGGGCCTGTTAATAGTAACTTGTTTATGAATGTGTGAAGTGGTTTCAGGATGGTTCCATGAGCTGTTGAGCTCTTACTTGATTGCAGTCATTGTGCTCAGGTTTCGAGTTTCCTGACTGGGCCTGAGATTTCTATGGAGTTGGGCGAGGTGATTTGTTTTATGCATGTTTTGTGTCAGGGTTGGTGTCACGGGGCCGTGTAGATACGGGGCCGTGCTGTCCGGGCGAGGTAGGTTCTGGACCCAAGTGCAGACAGATGAGGCAAGAAGCAGGTATGCAGTCTTAAATAAATGTACTTTACTAGAATCGCACAGGTAAACAGTACAAACATAGGAGCTCAAGACAAGCTACCACATAGGCAAACGGCTAGTCAAGATAGGAACTCAAGACAAGCTACCGTGAGGCAACCGGCTTGTCAAGACTGAGCTCAAGACAAGCTACCGCAGGGCAACCGGCTTGTCGAGATAGGAACTCAAGACAAGCTACCGTGAGGCAACCGGCTTGTCAGAACTGAGCTCAAGACAAGCTACCACAGGGCAACCAGCTTGTCCAAACTGAGCACCTTATCAAGACTGAGCAACTTGTCAGCACCTTGTCAAGACCGAGAACAAAGGGAAGAACCACAGAACTTAAATACAAGCAGAAACATAACACAGATAAACAGTTATAGACATAGGAGCTCAAGACAAGCAACCACTAAGGCAACCGGCTTGTCAAGGCAAGCTACCACAGCAACAGGCTTGTCGAGACGGAGCACCTTGTCAAGACAGAGCACCTTGTCAAGACTAACTCCCTTGTCAGGACTGAGCCCAGAGGGAAGAAACCACAGAACTTAAATACAAGCAAAAACAGGTGAAACCAATAACCCTAATAAAAGGCAATTAAATAATAAACACAGGAAAAACTAGTCACAATTAACAAAGGGAAACCAACCAGTGAAGGTGCCATCTAGGGGTTACTGAAGGAACTGACCGGCACCCTCACAGGACCCCCTCCCCGAGGAACGACTCCTGAAGTTCCTCCTGAACAATCAGGGTGGCGTAGACGAAAGTCCCTGATGAGTTCAGGATCCAAAATGTCCTGGGCCGAAACCCAGGAACGCTCTTCAGCACCATAACCCTCCCAGTCAACCAGGTATAGAATGCTGTTCCTAACCCGGCGACTATCAAGGAGGCGATGAACAATGTAGGCTTGCTGCCCAGGAGGGTGTGTGGCTCGGCCCCGTATCTACACGGCCCCGTGACACCAACCTTGACAGTAGGACTGAGCCAGTATGGACCCAGCAGCGATGGAGGAATTTCGTTCTATTCTCGTCCGTTAAGGTGCTTTCCTCGCCCTTCTTGCATCCCTTCGGAATATAATCCATTGAGCGTGCTAACTCTGGAAAACAATGGCTCTGCCGCTTACAAAGATTATGATCATATGATCGCCATGACATGCACCTGCTGCTAGTGGATGAGGAGGATGATTTTGTCTTGAGATTTCTGAACATCTGCAGTTTGTGATTAGTCGGAATGGGAAATATCATTGCTTGAAAAGCCAAGAAAATTCACTATGTGTACTAATACAGACTTTTTCATTTTTGACTTCTATTTCTAAATGCCCAGGAGGGTGTGGCTGGCTACTGTTGTACACGTGTGACTGTGACTTCGGATTTATCAAGTTTGAGCCTTTTAAGCCTTTTCCCCCCTTGGGTATCCATACTACTATAATATAGAAGTGTAGATAATTTAAGCATATGCTCTATTTTCATTTAAATGAGTATTCTGTGCCTTATGTCTTTATAATGAAACGAGGGCCATTTTATAATTGTCTGTTTCTGGTTATGTGCTTTATGGTTTGTTTTGAGCAATGTTTTGCGGCTTGTTTGCTCTTATGTTGCTGGTTACCCAAATTGCAGGAGGTGTATTGGCCATTTCACCACTACTCTTGGGCAGCAAGCCTACATTGTTCATCGCCTCCTTGATAGTCACTGGGTTAGGAACAGCATTCTATACCTGGTTGACTGGGAGGGTTATGGTCCTGAAGAGCGTTCCTGGGTTTCGGCCCGGGTCATTTTGGAGGTGATGAACAATGTAGGCTTGCTGCCCAGGAGGGTGTGTGGCTCGGCTCCGTATCTACATGGCCCTGTGACACCAACCCTGACAGTAGGACTGAGCCCAGAGGGAAGAAACCACAGAACTTAAATACAAGCAAAAACAGGTGAAACCAATAAACCAGATGAAAGGCAGTTAAGTAATAAACAGGAGAAACAAGTAACAATTAACAAAGGGAAACCAACCAGTGAAGGTGCCATCTAGGGGTTACTGAAGGAACTGACCGGCACCCTCACAGTTTTGGATGGGTCCTGTAATTTGGGTGGGGACTGCTCTTCTGTGGGTCGATTGTTAGAATGTAAATTGTCTGATAGGGGCTGAGTGATGTTAGAAAGTTCACCAGACAGTTTGATTAACTCCAATACTCAAACTGTCTATTACAGAGGTTGATCCCATCTCCTGTTGCAGCCTTTTCCTTTACAAGCCCAAACATGCCTTTTTAAAATACCAAATCTTGGTTTTTGAACTTGAATCTCCCTCTGTTAGGCCCAATACATTTTATCACACTGAAGTGGTTAGAAAAGAGTCCAAAGTCCTTTTCTTTAGGGTTTTTCTCTGAGTTTTGGGGGCTCTGTGAATTTTGAGAATCTTACAGTCCCCCCTGTGATACTTTACTTGCTAGAATATCATACTGGGTGAGCAAAATTCTTGATCCTCGAGAGCCAACCTTCCCCTGTAGTTTACCTATGTAAGACCCAAAACATACATTCCCCTTTAGATGCAGTGTTCAGATGCATACACAGGAAAAAATTCAGTTACATTCATATCCAAGCACGGAGGGGGTCCAACATCCCTGCACCACTTGGAAAATATGGTACACGCATAGAAAAATAATACACGGTCACAAAACTTTATCTTAATAATGATTAAGGCTCGTCCCATACCTGGTCATAGACTTTATTGTAATGCTCGTCCCATGCTCTCTCATGTCGGGATCGGAGCATTCTGTCCTTCCCCTTGCACTTTGTGCACAGTAAGTAGAAGACTATACCGAGCTGGCAGACCAATAAAATATGGGAAGCCATTCTGATCCAGGAAGGGACCTCTATATTTTTGAAAATATCCCACCAGGGTGGAACTATGATATCCAAAATCTCGGCCCCTATCTCGACTGTCTTTTGTTCTAGAGTATAGAAATGTTTTTGTGATACTTCTATGGCTTTGAGTAGGGCAGCAAGATATTCAGGTAGAGGTGGAATTTTATAGCCAAAGAATGTGACAGTCTTGCAGGTTGGTGATGTTTTCCCTGACAGTGAGGTGAACAGTGGAGGGTTCAGGAATGGGGACAATCCGTTCCTGGGCCACTTGAACTTCTGCCTTGGGTTTAAAGCAGAAACTGCTGTCACTTACCAGACACCAGATGTGCTGTCCATGCTGGTAATGGGCCGCACTTGTGGTGACACAATATGCCCCATCCCCTATGTATGCTACCTGTGGGGGAACATGGCCTTGTGCCATTACCCCCATGGTACAGTTCACAGGTTGTGCGCCAGCAGCTTTAAACCCACACTGTGATCTAGAATAAGCATTCATGTTCTGGGGACACAGTATTATGTGTGTACCCCGGCTCCGGCACCCGGAGAGGTCTGTACCTGTCATAGCGTGCTCCCACTTTATGACATAAGGTGGGACTGCTGTGAAACGGACGTGTGCACCCCCTTGAATGATCCCAATGGTCTCCACCCTGTATACCAGTGCAGGTTGGACTGTCCCACCCATGACCAGCATCCCCATGACAGTGTGATTGGAATGTCCACAATCCACTGGGACAGGGTAGGCTTCAGAGGCTAGACAGAGCTGACACAAGCTCAGCGAATTACTAAACGGGTGGAGGGCTGCGAGGTGCTTGTTGCTAATCCAGGAGAGGACTAAACCTTGTTTTAAATCCTCCAGGTTGCTGCGGCCCTCATCCAGCAACCATGCCCCATATAGCACACACACCTCATTCTGTACAGCCTGATCCGAAGCATTCCTATCCTCCCGCATGCGTGCATTTACTGTTTTTGCGTGTCTTTCTAGCTCAGCAATGATCTCCTTTAAATGGACCATCATAGCTTGGTCCTCATGTAGCTCTGAGCTTACCACTGTGTTTTCTTCCATTAGGATCTTTTGTAGTTGGGTTTTTAGACCATTTATTTGTGTTTGCAGTTCTATATCGTCCAGGCTATTTATTACCAAGGATCCTGTATTGTAGGTTGTGAAAATATCGTTCCAGGTTCCACTTCTTTGTCTCCCTGCGCCAATAGTGTGATCAGCGTGTAATGTGTACAGCTCTGCTTTGTCTATTTTGGCAAAGTCGAATTCGTAGAATTTCCTAAACATTTCTTTTAGTAGGGCCTGGTATAGCTGTTCTGTCTCCTTAGGGCACCGTTCAGGTAAGTGTACTTCGGTAAGGTTTAGGATAACTGAAGCTACTGCATAGTGTACCCCCTGGTATAGTACCTTTTCGGTCGGCACCAGCACTAACCCATTCCCTGGTCCCTTGGTGGTGATAGGACACCTCTCTATTACTGTCCTTGATGTCGGGGTCGTGGGCAGGGGCTTTCGGGTGCGTGCTACGAGTTCGGTGGCGTTGACTGGGATCGGGGAGTGTGGGAGCGCGCACGCATGCAGGTTAGAATCCCACCCCATCCCCTTCCCGGTATCTTGCCATTGTCTGGAGAAGATGATGGATATGCCTGTGGGGCAGGCTCTCTCTGACCCCCACATACAAATATAGATTCCTTGTTCCGACTCCCACCACTTATCCCAACAAACACTCACTCCCCCTTGGGTCCCTGTGATCGTCCGGTGGGTGTCGTTCCCTAGTCATTCCCAGTCGGCTGTACGGTCCCCTATGTCCCTGCTCAGCTTCCTGAGCCACCACCACCTATCCAGGGGAATCCGTCCCTTGCATGTAAGACACACACGTTTCCCCTCAGTGACACTGAACCTTGTAGCAACGACCTGTACCCTGGGGCATGGGATGAAGGCCTCCCCGTAGGTGAACCCGGTCTGGCTGGAGTATTGTGTAGAGTTAGACCCTGTAATGATCAATAACTTGTCATTCTATAGTGGACACTAGGTGGAGCCGTAGAGCTGTGTAGAGCTGTATATAGCTGTATATAATAAGACTACACTACCCAGCTGTATGTATATTAAGACTACATTACACATGAGGCACTAGGCTACCCACAAGGCAGCAGTCAAGATGGAAGCCTCTACAGATACTGTACCTAGTCCACATGTGCTCAATAAAGTAACTAGCAAAAGCTAGCTGTGTTCATAATAAGAATGTCTAGTTATTAATGAACATAAGATGGTACCAGGGTGGTGAAGATCTGCTGAAAATTGTGAAAAGCGACATGGAGAATTTGAAGCCACCAGAGCGTTTGAAACTCACAGGAAAAATCGACTACAATTGGCAGACTTTTAAACAACAATTCGAACTCTACATTGCAGCCATCGGATTCGGTACGAAGCCAGACGCAAGAAAAATAGTGTTGCTGCTTATGGTTGCAGGCCCACAGGCAATAGAGGTATTTAATACATTTGTATTTAATCCAGAGGAGAACAGAGAAAAATTAGAAGATGTGCTAAAAAAAATTTGATGCTCATTGCTCTCCCAAAAAGAATGAGACGTATGAAAGATACATCTTCCGTTCTCAGACACAGCAACAAAATGAGACTTTTGATAGCTTTATAACTGATCTGAAACTGAAAGCACAGACATGTAATTTCTCTGAGCTGAAATCTTCCATGATTCGTGACCAGATTGTGTTTGGTATTCATGATAAAAAAAGTCAGGGAATGTCTGTTGAGAGAAACCGAACCAAATTTGGAAAATGCAGTGAAAATATGCCAAGCCAGCGAGCTAGCTCGAAAGCACGCGAAGACTTTTAGTGAAATCAATAATGATGCGATTGTAATGAGTGATAATGCTACTGTCGGTGTTGTGTCTTATAAGGGGAAGAAACATGGGCAGAACAGAAATGAAAAGCAATCGGAGGATGAAATTTATAATTGTAAATGCTGTGGTTACAAACACCAGTTAAGACAATGCCCAGCGTTTGGAAAAATGTGCACAAAGTGTAATGGAAAGAATCACTTTGCCAAACAATGCTTTTCAAAAGTAAAAACAATGAAAGGGCAACAAGTTAATGTGATTGAGGACACTGATTTAAGTGAGACATTTTTTGTAGGAATGGTGTCATGTGACGATATCAAAAAAGATACAGAAAATGTGCAGCCCTCAGAAATGGACAATGCTGAACATAAAGTCAATGCAGTAAAAGTGGACAAATGGATGATCCCACTGCAGATAAATGGAGCATTAGTTACATTGAAACTGGACACTGGGGCAAAAGCAAACTTAATCAGTATGAGTGACATAAAAAATATGAAAGGAAAGCCCAAAATACAGAAAAAGTCAGTACTACTGAAGAGCTATAATGGACAGAAAATAGATAGCTTAGGTGTATGCAGACTTAAAGTGACAGTCAAAGACAAAGTGCATCATCTCATGTTTTCTGTTGTGGCTGAAAGACTTGATTCGATACTAGGTGACAAAGCTTGTGAAGACATAGAACTGGTCAAGAGAGTCTACCGTATAAACTGTGCCATAAGCAGACCAGATGACTCAGGTGATGAAGCAGAGAGCCCATCAAGGATGAAAAGGCCAAAGGGTATCCATGTCTTCAAAAAGCTTAGTTTCTCCAAGAAGAAAGAAAAAGACTTTAAGGTCAAAGAGAAGCCAAAGGAAGAAAAGCACAAAGAGGAAAAACACAAGGAGAAAAAGTCCAAAGATATAACCGCAGCAGATGTTGTTAAGCAGTGGAAAAAGAAAAAGAAAAAGAAGAAGCCTGCACCAGAGCAGGAAGCAGTTCGGTGGATACTCCTTCTGCCCTCAGGCCAATCTTTCCTGTTCCATTAGCCGAGGCTGCTGAGAGGACTATGCTGTGTGATGGGATCCAGCTGCCAGCAGTTTTTCGAGAGTGCATTGAGAGTTATGGCATGAAGAGTGAAGGAAACACTGAAACCCTCTCCAAGCAAAGATCGCAAGGAGGCCTCGATCTATACAAGAGCAGATCGATGACAATGCCGCAACTGCATCTTGTCATTCACCGCCAGAACAATCTCATGAAGACACATCAGACTTACCCATGTTGAGAGGATCCACACGTGAAGTAAAAAAGCCTGATAGACTTAATCTTTGAGTACAATGTAAAGCTTTGAAAATGTGTTGACTGTTTTGAAAACGTTTATGTTTATAGAGCACTAACAAAAGTGTTACTGATATTATCTTTATTGTTTTCTTGAAAGTTGATTGAAATTGATTTTGTTAAACCTCAAAGAAAGGGGGATGTAATGATCAATAACATGTCATTCTATAGTGGACACTAGGTGGAGCCGTAGAGCTGTGTAGAGCTGTATATAGCAGTATATAAGACTACACTACCCAGCTGTATGTATATTAAGACTACATTACCCATGAGGTACTAGGCTACCCACAAGGCAGCAGTCAAGATGGAAGCCTCTACAGATACTGTACCTAGTCCACATGTGCTCAATAAAGTAACTAGCAAAAGCTAGCTGTGTTCACAATAAGAATGTCTATTTATTAATGAACATAAGAGACCCCAGCCACCCTGGCCACCTTCCCTCATGGAAGTAAATAGCGAGCTCCTCCACACCCGGTTCGCCACCCCCAGCGGTAACGATCGGCGCTCTCTCTCCCCCGAGCACCCATAAATGTGGGAGTCCTCCACGTCACCTCGGTCACCGATGCGCACCCCTACCAGGGCGAGCAGGAGCTGAACCCTCCTCATGCCGATTTCCTCTCTGTAGGGACACACAAAACAGATAGCCATGTCCCCAGAAGGTTCTTTGGCTTGACAAGTGATCGAGTCTCGAAATTTAAACTTACTTGTTGAAAAATAATTAAATAATAATAAACCTAAAACTACCAAAACTGTAAAAAAACACCTAACATTCACCAGAAAAGCTATGTACATCCGCTGCCCGTCTCCGGACGGCCAGGCTACTTCCTGTTTGGCCTCTGTCTTCTACGGCTTCTGGGCAGTAAGGTGACCTGTACTGCCAGGCCCAGAGAGTCCTTCTTAAAACAACTGTGGGTTTCCCTGAATCTCAGATGATCGGGGGAGTGTCCCCTCCTGTACTACAGCACACTATCCACTTCGGTGTGGCTGCTGAGTCCCTGTCCTGTCCTGTGGGTTCCTCGCAGCCTGAGGCCGCAGGCTGGGGACCCCTCTCATTCTCTTTGCCCACAGCTACCTCTCCTGTGAGTCCCTCACCATTGGAGGCTGCAGGCTGGGGATCCCTATTCCTAGAACGATCCTTGACCTTGAGCATTCTTTTACGGGTTGTGGCCCTTCCGGGGCTGAATCATTGAAACTGATGTGCTGGTGACCACGGTAGTTTAGGCTGTGGTGTGCGAGGAGACCTTCTTAAGGCTCCGGCTACCAGGGGTGTGTCCGATTCCCAAATAATTGGTGGGACGGCCCCTCCAGTGACACAAGCCACTGCCCCCACCGGTGCGGTCTGTGAGTCTGCCACAGCTGCTGGCTGAGGATCTCTATCCTTAACCTTATCCTCTGCTTCCTGACCCTCCTTGTCCCACTCCACCCGGGCTTCCCCTGGTGCCATTGAACAGACCATGCCTCTGGCCTCAGACAAGGCTTGGGTCAATTTTTCAATCCTTTCTTCACAGGGACCGTGATCAGAGTCTTCACAACCCCTACTTCTAGCTACCTAATCAGCTATTTTAATGTCCCTCAGCTGACCCTCCAAACCGTCAGCTCTCCTTGTTAATCTTGCGTTCTCCTCCCTTAAGGCCTGCTCATTTAACCTGGCCTCCGTAACCTGGCACCGCAGGTATTCCCCCATATCATGGGAGGTCTCTTCCTGGGCGCGTCTTTCAAGGGGACACAGGTAGACAGGCTGCACTGGTTCTAGTCATAGGTCTGGATTGAGTGGGGCAGATGGGGTTAAAGCACCAGTGGCGGTGGCTACCTTCCCTGGGCCATTTAATAAAGCTCGGATCGCAGCTACGACTGAGCCTAACATGGGGGGAGAGGTTGGTGTTTCGGTTTTTGGGGCAGGAGCTGGGGAGTTCTTTCCTATGTTATCCTTCCACGGATTCCTACAGTCCCTTCTCCAATGCCCATTCTTCCCACACCCGAAGCAGTTACGCTTTGTGACGGAAGGGTTACCCCCTTCCTGGTGCCACTCTTTCTTATTACTAGGTTTCATTTCATGTACTTCTCCTTTTGGTGGGTGTTCTTCTATCCCTCTACCGTTCTGGTGAGCCAGGGTCAGTCGTCTGACCACTGTCTCCTCGGTGACCCGGGGGTCTTTCGGGTCAAACCACAGCTCAGCCTTGGCTCTGATCCGTGGCAAGCTGTTTGCCACCAGGCTTCGGAGTCAGTGGGTCAGCTCGTCCTGATTCAGGTGAGCCCGGTCAAGAACCCCATTACAGGCACTCTTGTACACAGGTCATAGTCAGTCTGCGAAAACCTGTGGGGTCTCCCCTGCTAGCTGTGTTGTCCTCTCCACCCGGGAGAAGGGACTACCATCATTCATACCCATGGCCTCCAGAACTTCCTCCCGGATAGCAGGGTATCCGCCCTGCCCTTTTTTACTCTCCGCAGAGAGCGACTGGTAGAGGTTGCCATCCAGGGAGAAAAGGAGCATTTTTGCCATCTTTGAGTCATCGCAGTCGTTGATGCCCGCTGCTTGTTCCACTTCCATGAATGGACCGAGGGGTCCCCCTTTTGGGTGAGCTTGCTCAGGTGGCTTATCATGGCCCTAAGCTGTTGGGTGCCATGGGGAGCCACAAATTGGCTTTCAAGGGGTCCTTGACCCCCACCACCACCGGGCAGGCCAAACTTTTGCTGCCGGACCGGGCACATTGGCCCCGGCTCCGACCTTTCCTGCATTGGTTCACTCAGCCCTCCCTGCTGCCAAACCAAGTTAAAACCCGGCGCCACAGGTGGTGGTGGTGTGCACTCCCTGCCAGCCTCACAAGTCGTTCATCCCTCCTGCTGCCCAACCGGGTTGTTCCCCGGTGCCACAGGTGACGTCTGAACAGTTTCCCCTTGCACTTCCAGGTCCACCCGGGCTGCACTCAGGCTTATTAGACACACCATGCCTTTTGCCCTGGACAGAGCAAGGTTCAAACTATCGATCTGCTTCTGACAGGGGCCGTGATCTACCGCCTCAAACCCCCTAGTGCTTGCTGTCTTTTAAGCTGCCTGTACATCTCTCAACCTCTCCTCCTGTTCTTTTACTTGCCTGGCAAGGTGGGCGTTCTCTTCTCGTAACACTAGTTCATTACTTTTTGCTTCGGTGACCTGACACCGAAAGTATTTCTGTCTGTTCCTATGTTTCTCTACTATCTGCATTTTTTCCTGGTTTTGGGCATTTAGTTCTTCTAACAACCTTTCCCCTGCTAGAGCCCTTGCTTGAGACAGTTGAGCTGATTCCCGCAGCTCTTCTGTCAGTGCCTCGATGCGTTTATCTAAAAGCTGGATCTGTCGCTGGGAGCAGACCAACCAGATGGCTTTTTCCACAGACTTTTTATGATGCTTGCTCTCAGTCCATTTGGCTGCAGCGTCCATTGGGCGCTCAGCGCGCAACAGACTGAGCACCCATTTCTTTGTTATATTTATTTTCTTGAACACATAACAGGAAATCCTCTCTCATCAAAAACAGTGTCCACTGTATCACATCCCTTTTGCCAAGCTCCTGCCGTAATCACCATTATGTAGGGGTTGGTATTTGGGGTCAGCTTCACCTCTGACTTATGAGTGGTTCGAATCGCTCCCACTCCCTTGGTTCTAGAGCATGGACTTATTTGGGGGTTGTGACAAAAGTGCAGCAGACAACTGGTTTTGGTGCAAGAAAACATTGATCTTTATTTGAGAAAGAAAATACAACACAATAATCTTAACACTCTAATAAATTGGGGAACACTTCGATACACACGAGAGAATTACAGTAGAAAAATACCTCACCCCTCCCAATCCCACCTTACTAACTATATTGGACTCTAAAGGACCAGGGATAATGCTCACCAAACGAATCCTTGACAATTGGGCTGGTTCGCAGTTTCGGGGTTCGTTGGTTATGTTGGTTGGGGCCTGCCGTACCCCGGACGCGGTAGAGGACTTCACCTACGTATCTGGTCAGTCTTCGCGAGTCCGCTGATGCGGTAGGATGCGTATTGGATTTATCAGGTGAGTACCCAATTTTCTTCTGTTAGAAATAGGGCTTAGAGTCTCTGAGTAAAATCTTACCCAGGGGTAAGTCAGGAATAGTTTGTAGAGTGGAAAAACTTGCGAATCTTCAGTTTTCTTCTGAGTTGGTTTTCTTTGGTCGCGGTGGCCACGAGGTGTCCGATGGTCACTGAAACTGTTGCTCTGGTTTCTTCTTGTGTGTTACTTCTTCGAGAGAGAGAGAACTGCTTCGAGATGCTTGAACTCCTTCATCTTGATGTTGCTCTGAAACCGTCGAGTTTCGATGTTGGAACTGTACTGAGCTCAAACTTGGAACTCCTTGCTGTTAAAACAGGCCTTTAATTATACTAATTGGGGCCTGCTAATCTGCGCGCCAAATCAGTTCTGGTTTATTGTTAGATTTTGGCGGGCTCATTAATATTAAGTTGTTTAAAGTGGTTTTGGTATGGTTCTGTAATGAAATCTGTTTGTTCTTGCCTGTATTCGTTCTTGCCTGTATTCGTTTTGCACTCATGTATATTACCCTCCTCCACACGGTGTATAGTTTCACTTCCTCTTGCCTGACTAACCTGTATGACTCATTCCTGCGAGCCAGTCAGTGTGTTGAGATGTTAGCTCTGATCTTAGTGATTAAAAGCCAACTTGTTTAAGCCTATAACTTTTAGTTTTGTGGTTATTGAAGGCGCATCAGGTTCCATGAGCTGTTGAAGTTTTAAGAATGTGTGAAGTGGTTTCGGGATGGTTTCATGAGCTGTTGAACTCTTACTTGATTGTAGTGAATTGTCCTCAGGCTTTGAGTTTCCTGTGGGGCCTGAGATTCTTTGTAGGTTGGTGAAGTGATTTGTTTTATGCATGTTTTTGGATGGGTCCTGTATTTTGGGTGAGGCTGTTCTGCCGTGGGTCTATTGTTAGCATGTAAAATTGTCTGATGGGAGCTGAGTGACATTTACAGTTCCCCCAGACTGTTTGGTTGTCTCCAATACTCAAACTGTCTAACGGCAAAGGTTGATCCCATCTCCTGATGCAGCCTTTTCCTTTACAAGCCCAAACATGCCTTTTTTTTAAATGCCAAGTCTGTTTTTGACCTTGAATCTCCCTGTTAGGCCCAACACGCTTTTTATCCTCCTGAAGTTTTTAGCAAGTGTCCAAAGTCATTTTCTTTAAGGGTTTTCTTCCCGTTTTGGGGGATCTGTTAATTTTGAGAATCTTACAGTCACCCACCCAGAGTACAATCTGTGCCCTTGCTACTCCCATTGCTTCTTCCAAGTGGTGTTCAACATGGAGGAGTACTGATTCATCAGCTGAGGGAGGGCAGTAGGTGGTAATCAGCAGGAGGTTTCCTTGCCCATGCTTGACCTGAAGCCATGAGGCTTCATGGGATTTGGAGTCAATGTTGAGGACTCCCAGGGCCACTCCTTCCTGACTGTATACCTCTGTGCCGCCACCTCTGGTTGGTCTGTCCTGCCGGTGGGACAGGATGGGGATGGTGATGGAGGAGTTTGGGGCATTGGCTGAAAGGTATGATTCTGTTAGTATGACTATGTCAGGCTGTTGCTTGACTAGTCTGTGGGACAGCTCTCCCAATTTTGGCACAAGTCCCCAGGTGTTGGTGAGAAGGACTTGGCAGGGTCGTCTGGGCTGGGTGTGCCGTTGCCGGTGTTCCGTCCAGTTTTATTCTTATTGTTTCTTGTAGCAGTTTTTTGCCACTGAGTGGTTTGTGTAGTGTATGTACCCGCCTACCTTTAAGGGAACTATTGAATGTAACCGTTCACCTTTAAGAGAACTACTTTAGGTGTGGCACTATTTGTTTGGCTTCTGTATACTGTAATACCGATAGTGACCACACCAGTATATAAGTGTTGTGGCAGGATTGCTGGGGCAGATTCGCCCGGACCTTCGAATAGTAAAGACCTGTTTGTTTGTTACTTCTGAAGTCTGTGTATTTATTAACTGCACAACCCACAGACTTTACAGTGGCGACGAGTCCGATCGTACCCTGCGGCAAGATTACCAAAGCAAGAAGAGCGTCGAAGAGAGGCAACCGCCCTCGTCGTGCTGCCGGAAGAAAACACGAGGCTGCAGCAGGAGAAAAGCAGGAAGACTAACAACAAAAGCTGTATCAGCAACAGGCACTGACTACCCTTCTGCCACGGTGCGGAGTGAGCCGACCAGCAAGAAACAAGGCGGCCGAAGAGACTGTGAGTAGGGGAAGGTGTAGAAGTATCCGGAGGATAAGGGCAGAGCACTCGACCTCGGTCGAGGGGGAGCTGTGCCGGCCAAAAGTCGGGTCCAACGGCGTCGGGTGACAGCCGGACCGCGATCGGCGGGAAAACTCCGGGCAGCGACCGCAGCCACAAAGCGCTGAGCCTGCGAGTAGGCGCGGGAAGAGAAACCCAGCCGCAGCCGGGGAGGGAAACACCGGTCTCCGAGAGGGCTGGGGAGGCGAACGGGAACCGTGCGGGTGAGAGCCGGGTGCGGAGAGAGAGACTGCGAGGAGCCAGTCCAGCGGCTGAGCTGTTCTCCACCAACGGGGTACTCAGAGCCGGCAAAACCGAACGTGCGGGAGTGGGTGAGAGACACAGCCGAAAACGGGGTGAGAGACTGCGCGAGAGCCAGTCCAGCGGCTGAGCTGTTCTCCACCAACGGGGTACCCAGGGCCGGTAGCACCGAACGTGCGGGTGAGAGAGCGACAGAGCCGGGTACGGAGAGAGAGACTGCGCGAGAGCCAGTCCAGCGGCTGAACTGTCCTCCGTTAACGGGGTGTACCCAGCGCCGGTAGAGCCGTGCGGGCGGGAGGAAAAGACATAGCCGAGTAAGGGGAGCTGTGCGGTAGCCAGCCAGCGGCTGAACCTGTCCGCTGTGGGGGAAGCATACCCCTTCCACCGGGAAGAAACGCGGGAAGCCGCCATTAGGCGGAGAAGACGCCAGAAGCGGGAAAACCGCCATCTTGATTGACATACCGCCATTGAAGTGGACGGGGAGAGAAGGAAAGAGCGGGAAACTGCCGATTTCGCGGGAAAACCGCCATCTTAGAAACAAACAAAAAAAAATAAAAATAAGAATACTTAAAGAAATACTGGTGCTGCTCCCAAGGGAAGAAAGATGCCTAAGCGAGGGAATATTAATGATTTTAATTCTGAGATAGAAGACTGGGCCACGTACGTGGAACGCATCGAGATCTATTGTGAAGCCAACAAAATAGAGGAAGACGACAAGGCGATAACATTGTTAAACTCGATGGGCGCAAAGACATACGGGCTCTTGAAGGATTTACTAGCACCAGCTAAACCGACAGATCAGTCTTTCGAAGAGATTGTGGTTGTTCTGAAGGACCACTTGAACCCCACACCATTGATGTTGGCTGAACGATTCAAATTCTATGCAAGAACGCAACGGGAAGACGAAAACAACGCAGAATACATGGTCGAACTGCGTAGGCTAGCGAAATACTGCCAGTTCGGAGGGAATCTGACAGAGGCACTGCGAGACAAGTTCGTAGGCGGATTGTCCAAGGAAGGGACGCAAAAGCGCCTACTCGAAGAGAACGACCTTACACTTGACAGGACTGTCCTTATAGCCGCATCACACGAAGCCGCAGCAAAAGGAATGGCGGCAATGCAACTAAAGGCGGCGGCGCTCGGGGTGGACCAAATTACCTCGAGTACAACAAAATGCTATCGTTGTGGGAAGACAACACACGACCAGAATCAATGCTGGTTTAAGAACCAAGAATGTAGGAAATGTGGCAAACTGGGTCACATCGCTAAGGTATGCCGGTCAGGGAAGAAGACCAACAACCAAAGGAAGCCATCACAAGAAAAGTACAACAAGGTATACAAGGGGGCTGAGAAGAGTTCAGACGAACAGAATCCAGACTCAGATCCAAACGGCCAGGAGCTGGGTAGTCTGAGTATCCACCATGTGAGTAAGGAAGCTGACCTACAAACTATCTGGGTCATGCTAAAAATAGCTGGAGTCCAAGTGAAAATGGAGTTGGACACTGGATCAGCTGTATCAGTCATAAATCGAGGGGATTACCACCGGCTATTCTCACACATACCCTTAAGAGATACCAAGTTCGTATTGCAGACATACACGGGGCATAAAGTATACCCCATGGGAAAAATAAGAGTCAAGGTGAGAGATAGGGGTAAAGAACACCCAAGAATGAACTTGTATGTACTACATGAGGGAGGACCACCACTTCTAGGATGGGAGTGGATCAAGAATCACAGAATCACAGAAACCCCACAGTGCAGATAAAGGCCATCTTGGCCCATCGAGCCTGCACCGACACATATTCCACCCGATCCCTGTAACCCCTGCACCAGCACACATCCCACCCTATCCCCGCAACCCCACGCATTTAATCCCCCCAACACTAAGGGTCAATCCATCACAGCCAATCAACCTAACCCGCACATCTTTGGACCGTGGGAGGAAACCGGAGCACCCGGAGAAAACCCACGCAAACACGGGGAGAATGTGCAAACTCCACACAGACAGTCGCCCGAGGCCGGATTCGAACCCGGGTCTCTGGCGCTGTGAGGCAACAGTGCTAACCACTATGCCACCGTGCTGCCATTGTCTGAGCACTGTAATAGTGACTGACCCGAGCTATTGTCCGAGCACTGTAATAGTGACTGACCCGAGCTATTGTCTGAGCACTGTAATAGTGACTGACCCGAGCTATTGTCCGAGCACTGTAATAGTGACTGACCTGTGCTATTTTCTGAGCACTGTAATAGTGACTGACCCGAGCTATTGTCTGAGCACTGTAATAGTGACTGACCCGAGCTAGTGTAAAACCATCCTGCATTCAGTGCACCAGCAAGCCCTTAAATCACAATTTCCACGGAGTAGAAACAAATATTAATATAGTGAGCACTGAGTAAGTGGCCGCATTGAAAAAGGCATCTTAGCTTGCTTATTACTAAGTGTCTGAGGTAGCCAGGCACTTCTGTGTGTGTGTCGATTAAGACGATGAAAGATGCAGCAATACATTGATGACATCGATATAGATCCCCATGGGAATAAGCTCCTGTGTTTGGGGGAGGGGCTCGTGTTGATAATTGCAGGTTCTGGCCTGATGGATTGCTTCGTGTTATCGGAGAGTCATGTGTGAGCCCTTGGGGATCGACTTTCTGTGATTGGTGCAGACAATCTCTGAGGTATACTACATTATTTCACATTAATCCAGGTTAACGCATGTGCGCAGGAGGCAAGCCTTTGTCTTGGGAGAGTGAGGGACGGAGAGCGGAGACTGTTGGGCACCGATGTGTTTGGCTCTTCTGCCAGAGTCTGTTGTGGCATGCAGTAGGTGTGGTACAAGCCAAGCTTACCGTGAATCTCACTCTGTTCTGCTCTAATGGCACCTCCTCTCTGAGTGAGGCTGCCAGCTTGGTGCCAATTGACACCAACTCATGGACCGTTTTATCCAGCAACTGGGTTGAAACAACT
Source organism: Somniosus microcephalus (assembly GCF_052327205.1). Classification (NCBI taxonomy): domain Eukaryota; kingdom Metazoa; phylum Chordata; class Chondrichthyes; order Squaliformes; family Somniosidae; genus Somniosus; species Somniosus microcephalus. The sequence goes on along the minus strand of NC_141002.1, from coordinate 13,877,109 downwards.
GAAAATAATGTCATGTTAGATACCTACAGCTTTAAGAGCAAAGGATCCTTCATTTAACCAGTGTGGGCTACATTTGACCTCAGGTCCCAGAGGTGAAAGGGCATCGCTGTGGCTTGCTGCATTAGACAGATGAAGATGCTGTCGATTCTAACCTTGTAACGTGAAGGAACTGGTGGCTTCAAGGCACTAAATCCTTCCTTAGCACGAGATGTCTTAGCACTGTTGCCTCACAGCGCCAGGGACCCGGGTTCAAATCCGGCCTCGGGTGACTGTCTGTGTGGAGTTTGCACATTCTCCACGTGTTTGCGTGGGTTTCCTCCAGGTGCTCCGGTTTCCTCCCACAGTCCAAAGATGTGCGGGTTAGGTTGATTGGCCATGATAAAAAATTGACCCTTAGTGTTAGGGGGGATTAAATACATGGGGTTACGGGGTTACAGGGATAGGGCTTGGGTGGGATGGCTGTCGGTGTAGGGACCGGGTGCTAGGGTTTGGGTGATCAGCCATGATCACATTGAATGGCGGAGCAGGCTCGAAGGGCCGAATGGCCTACTCCTGCTCCTATCTTCTATGTTTCTTTGTTTCTATGTCGCTGAAGCCTCCTGGAGAAGGGGTTTGATTAAAATCTGGGACAGCAAAATGCCGGCATCAGTGAAGGTGTTTGGCTCCTGCCAGTGGTGCTCCCATTGGACCCTCCATCTTGTCTCTTGCCATGGCCATGCTGTTTTCTCAGCCTACCTGTACAAGCCAGCCTTTCCTCATCACTAGCCTATAAAGACCTCCCATCAGCGAATTTAATGTTGTCTGGAATCCAGCTCTTTGAAAGAACAGCAGAAAAGCACAAACAAGAAGGAAATATTTTTGCGATTTGAGTTGGAAAGTGGCAGCTATTATAAAGTGATAGTAACTGAGCACCCCACTAAACCAATTGCATGTTGGGGTATTTGGTTGGAAGCTGAGGTGGGGACAGCAGGAGAGACACTCTTCTCACTGTCTCCTGAGGAGCAGTCTCCCACATACCTGTCAACCGTCTGTGTTCCGTGCATACGCACAATGTTTTGGAGTCGAGAATCAATCTTACAGCACAGAAGGAGGCCATTCGGTCCATCGTGCCTGTGCCGGCTCTTTGGTAGAGCTGTCCAATTTATCCCACACCCCTGCTCTTTTCCCATATCCCTGCAATTTTTTCCCCTTCAAGTGTTTATCCAATTCCCTTTTGAAAGTTACTATTGAATCTTCTTCCACCGCCCATCATAACAACTCTGCGTAAAAAAACCTCCTCATTGCCCCTCTGTTTCTTTTACCAATCACCTTAAATCTGTGCCCTCTAGTTACCAACCCTCCTGCCAGTGGAAACAGTTACTCCTTATTTTATTCTATCAAAACCCTTCATGATTTTGAACATCTCTGTTAAATCTCCTCATGAGTCAGTGTGTGCTTATCTACACTTGTGAACTGAAATCATTACTGATCCAGGGTCCATCTCTTCTGATCATCTTACAACAGCAGGAATTGCTGCTCACGACCTGCAGTGGCACTCAATCCCATGGAAAGAAAGAAAGTCTTGCATTTATATAGCGCCTTACACGACCTCATGACGTCCCAAAGCGCTTTACACACAGTCAAGTACTTTTGAAGTGTTGTCACTGTTGTAATGTAGGGAAACGCAGCAGCCAGTAGTATTCTGATCAAAGGATTCGATTGACATCATAAACCAGAGCAGCAGAACTCAATGTCGCTGTGTAATGGTCTTCTGAACATCATTCGATTACTGTCTTGTAACCACTCGAGGTTTGATGGCCTGGCTCAGTTTGAGCTTTTGAACTCCACTGCACAAGGACAGCAGCAATGTAGTGGCCACTGCCTCCTTGGTCACTGCATGTTACTGAATCCTAATGACATAAATTCAGCAGGGGGGGGTGGGGGGTGTAATGTATGTACATTTAAGGGAGAGAACTATTTTTTACAGCTCCTGTATACTGTAGTACCGGCAGTGACCACACCTGTATATAAACCCTGAGTAGTGATCTGTACATTTAGTTTTAGAGTAACCCTCATTCAGTAAACACCTGTTGTACCGTTTCTCCTGCAGTCTGTGTCTTATTATACAAAGACACAACATTGGCAATGAGCAAATTCGAACGTACCTGCAACTCTGCATCACCTCCCAGGGATTCGCTCCTGGAGAAGAGTGGAAGGAGGTCGAGTCCAGAAGCACGGGCGTCGACCACGGGCAACCGCCCAGTCATCCAGCGGAGATTTGAGCATCGCAGGGGAGGCTGTCGAGAGCCAGGCTTGGCTTTCCAGTCACGGTGGTTCAGCGAAACGGGCTGGCAACAGGTACTGCGCAGACCCTCCCCGGACAGCGGTGGCTAGAGCCGACCGAGCGGCAGAGAAAAAGGCCGAGCAGCATCGATGGGGGAGAGAGAGAGGGCAGAGCGCACAGGGCGCAGCCGGTGTTCAGGACCGAGCGGCGTCAACGGGGAGAGAGATGAGAGAGAGCAGAGCGCAGCCGGTGTTCAAGGGCCGAGCAGCGTCAACGGGGGAGAGAGACGAGAGAGAGCAGAGCGCAGCCGGTGTTCAAGGGCCGAGCAGCGTCAACGGGGGAGAGAGGCGCGCAGGAAAACGCGAGGCACTGCCATTGCCACGAGGACCACAGAGAGCAGCATTGGCAGCAGTGCAGGAGCAGCACACAAAACCCACAGGGCATCGCCATTTGCCATGAGGACCGCCAAGAGCGGCGTTGGCAGCAGCGCGGGAGACGCCATTTTAAGTCGCAGCGGGGAAGAAAAGAAAGCGTGGGAGACGCCATTTTAAGCTGCAGCGGGGAAGAAAGGAAAGCGCGGGAGATGCCATTTTAAGCCAGTCTAACCACACCCAAAAATGCCGAAGAGTGGCAGTATCACAGCGTTCGACAATGAAGTCGAAGATTGGACGACATATGTCGAACGCATAGAAGTATACTGCAAGGCGAATGAAGTGCCAGATGACAAGAAAGCGCTGGTATTGTTGAATTCAATGGGTGCAAAAACGTATGGCTTACTACGAAACCTAGTAACCCCAGAGAAGCCAGTAGAAAAGGATTTTGAAAACATAGTGTCAATCCTACAGGAGCACTTAAACCCCACACCGCTGCTGATAGCAGAAAGATTTAAGTTTCACAAGAGGAACCAGCATAAAGATGAAAGTAATGCTGAGTATTTAACAGAACTGCACAAGCTATCAAAACACTGCCAGTTTGGAACGGGACTAGCAGATACTTTAAGGGACAAGTTTGTGTGTGGGCTTCAAAGTGAAGGAATCCAGAAATGGCTTCTATCAGAAAAGGATCTTACGCTGGACAAGGCTTTCAGCATTGCAGTATCACACGAAGCAGCAGCACGGGGCGCTGCAGAGATACAATGGAGACCGCAAGAATATGGCACAAATGAAATGTCACACAGAACAGTGAAGTGCTATCGCTGCGGCAGAACAACACATGACCATAATGATTGCTGGTTCAAGGACAAAGTGTGCAGACAGTGTGGAAAAGTAGGACACATAGCAAGAGTCTGCAGGTTGGGAAAGAAAACCAGCAGCAAGAAATCTCCGCAGGAGAAGTACAAGAAGGTACATAAGGTGACGGAGAGTAGTTCAGACGAATAGAAAAATGATACAGACTCTGGAAGCAAGGAGCTGGGTTGTCTGAAACTACATAATGTGATCAAAACGGAGGATCACCAAACTATCTGGGTCACGCTCAAGATAGCAGGAGTCCAAGTGAAAATGGAATTGGACACAGGATCAGCCCTAACAGTCATAAAGGGACTACAAGCGGCTATTCTCACATATACCCTTGAGAGATACAAAGATTGTCTTGAAGACGTACACGGGGCAAAAAGTCTACCCCAAAGGAAAAATAAGGGTGAACGTTATATATAACGGCAAGGAAACACCAAAACTGGACCTATATGTATTGCCAGATGGAGGACCACCACTACTAGGATGTGAATGGATCCGGAAGATACAGCTAGATTGGCATTCCACACAAGCACGGACTGTAGATGCCAAAAAGGATGACGACGTCACACCTGGACGACTGTCAAAAATGCTAACTGACGCACAAGAAGTGTTCCAGCAGGGACTCGGAACAATAAAAGGCATAACAGCGATGATCAAAATAGAGGAAAATGCAAGCCCAAAGTTTTTTAAGGCCAGACCGGTACCTTATGCGATCAGCCCAACCGTCGAAGCAGAGCTGGAAGGTTTGGAACGTTCAAGAGTACTGTCCAAAGTGGACTGGAGCGAGTGGGCTACACCCATCGTTCCTGTAATGAAGAGGTCGTTGAGTAATACGCCTGGGGAACCAAAGAAGGTTCGCATCTGTGGGGACTTTAAGGTGACAGTGAACCCAATCCTTCACACTGTACAATATCCGCTTCCGCGGATTGAAGATATTTTTGCCTCGCTATCTGGAGGTAAACGCTTCACTAAGATTGATCTGGCCCAGGCGTACCTGCAAATGGAGGTAGAAGAAGCATCGAAACAGTACCTCACGATCAACACTCATAAATGTCTCTACCAATACAATCGGCTGGTGTTCGGGGTAGCATCAGCTCCGGCTATTTGGCAAAGGGCAATGGAACAAGTCCTGCAAGGGATTCCAGGGACCCAGTGTTATTTGGACGACATCCTGGTCACGGGCGAAAATGACAGTGATCACCTCGCCAACCTGGAGCAGGTGCTCACTAGATTGAAGGAATATGGGCTCCGAGCTAATCGCCACAATTGCGAGTTTTTCCAGAAGCAGATCTCGTATTGTGGCCACGTTATTGATAAAGAGGGGTTACATAAGTCCCCTGAAAAGATTGAGGCAGTAGTCAAGGCTCCAGCACCGGAAAATCTGTCACAACTGAGGTCGTTCCTCGGGCTGGTGAACTACTACCATAAGTTCTTGCCGAATTTGTCTACAGTACTACACCCACTGAACACCCTACTGCAAACGGGGGTACCATGGAAGTGGAATGACGAATGTAAACGAGCTTTCCAGAAGAGCAAAGCATTGATCACATCAAAAGAGGTGTTGGCTCATTTCAACCCGGCACTACCAATTCGGTTGGCGTGTGATGCATCACCCTATGGCATTGGAGCGGTGTTGTCGCACAAATTCCCGGACGGCTCGGAGAGGCCAGTAGCCTTTGCATCTTGGTCACTAACCTCAACCGAGTGTAACTACGCCCAGATTGACAGGGAGGCCCTCAGCCTAGTGTGGGGAGTGAAAAAGTTCAATCACTATCTGCACGGGCAGAAGTTCACCTTGCTGACTGACCACCAACCACTTGTCTCCATCTTTAATCCAAAGAAGGGCGTTCCGGTGATGACTGCACAACGGCTACAAAGATGGTCCCTTTTTCTAGGGGCGCACCAATATGAAATCGAGTATAAGGGCACGAAACAGCATGGAAACGCTGATGGGCTATCACGCCTGCCACTGCCTACTGCGGAGGAAGCACCAGCAGTGGATCCTGTCGAAATATTTCATTCGACTATAATTGAATGCTTGCCAGTAACTAACGCTGGTATAGAGAAGGAGACCCGAAATGACCCGACACTGTCTCGAGTATATGATTTGACGGTGAAGGGATGGCCAGCACATGGCGACTCACTGTTGCCAGCATTCTCATCCAGAAGAGAACAGCTGTCAGTATGCCAGGGGACCTTGATGTGTGGATCCTGAGTGGTAATTCCACCCAAGTTAAGGGAGAGAGTGCTCAATGAGCTTCACGAAGGTCATCTGGGAGGGGTGAAAATGAAAAGCCTTGCTAGGACTTATGTGTGGTTGCCGGGGATCGATCAGCATATCGAGGACCTGACAAAGAGCTGCTCAGGATGCCAGAAGGTCCAAAATGCACCACCACATGCCCCTCTACATCCATGGGAGTGGCCCTCATCTCCATGGCAACGGGTGCATATTGATTTTGCTGGTCCATTCATGGACTCAATGTTTTTAATAGCCGTGGATGCGCACTCGAAATGGCCTGAGATGATCAAAATGTCCTCCACCACCACGGAGAAAACTATTGCAGTCCTACGGACCATTTTTGCCAGGAAAGGCTTGCCAGAGCAGATTTGCTCTGATAACGGACCACAGTTTGTGTCCGAAGAGTTTCGAAGATTTATGAAAAGGAATGGGGTAAGGCATTACACATCCGCCCCGTATCATCCAGCCACAAATGGATTGGCTGAGAGGTTCGTACAAACCTTTAAAAAAGCAGTAAAGGCAATGTGCGATGACGACATTCCACTGCAGCATAAGGTGGACAATTTCCTGTTAGCCTACAGAAGTGTGACACATGCAGTCACCAACCAGGCCCCGGCCATGATGTTCTTTAACCGAAGGTTGAGATCTCGTCTGGATTTGCTCAGACCAAATGTATGAAGAGGTGTTGAGAGTAAGTATATCCAGCACATCAATGAGAAGCCGACAAGGAGCTTCAATGTAGGGCAACCAGTCTTGGCCCGCGACTACCGAACAGAGAAATGACAACCAGGAACGATATGCACACGGCAGGGGCCACTAATGTACACAGTGGATGTTGGGGAGAACATTGTGAGACGCCATGCTGACCAGATCCTGGAGTCACAGGAACGATTCAACCCCATGTCTCGGCCATACGTACCTGGTGAGGAACCCGACGTACAGGTCGCATCTACCTCAGAAACAATAGCATTGGAAGCTGATGAATCAACTGACGACAGGGTGCTAGAATCGCCTCCGCACCAAGAGCGAGACACTCGGGAAAGGCGTTATCCAGAAAGAATCAGGAAGCCTCCCCAAAGACTGAATTTATAAATAGACTATTTTCAGCTAATGTTGCATGTTAAAAGTGTTAATTGTAATTAGTTTGATATTTAATTGTTAAATGAGTGTTAGGGTACTGTTAATCTAAAAGGGGAGGAATTGTAATGTATGTACCTTTAAGGGAGAGAACTACTTTTTACAGCTCCTGTATACTGTAGTACCGGCAGTGACCACATCTGTATATAAACCCTGAGTAGTGATCTGTATATTTAGTTTTAGAGTAACCCTCATTCAGTAAACACCTGTTGTACCGTTTCTCCTGCAGTCTGTGTCTTATTATACACAGACACAACAGGGGGGGTGGCAGGGGCACTGGGGTGGGTGGTTGTCAGTATTGTAGGGAGATTATGTGCAGTTAATTCCTGAGAAACTTGTTATTTTGGTATTTCTTTACTGCTTTTTCTGTCAATTTCTCCCCACCTCGCCCCGTCCTCTCCTAAAGGTTCCGCACCTTGCGGGAGGGTCCACCAGTCCCTTGCCCGACTGGCCCATCTTCAGGTGGGAGCTCAGACAGTGAGTGTTGGCAGATTGTTGAACCAGTAGCAGCGTCGCGATGGAACCGGACCCAATCCTCACCCAACGCCCATCCACGCTCTTCAGCGGAAGTTACGAGGTAGAAATATGGAGTAGGAGCCCTGGGTAATTCCTCTCTGCCTAGCCCAAGGGTGCTCGATGGGAGTCTTTCAGTCGTGATCTGTATACACAACGACAACTTGCATTTATATAGAGACTTTAACATAGTAAAACGTCCCAAGGTGCTTCACAGGAGCATTAACAAACAAAATATGACACCGAGCCACATAAGGAGATATTAGGACAGCTGACCAAAAGCTCGGTCAAAGAGGTAGGTTTTAAGGAGCATCTTAAAAGGGGAGAGAGAGGTAGGGAAGCGGAGCGGTTTAGAAAAGCAATTCCAGAGCTCAGGTTCAAGGCAGCTGAAGGCACGGCTGCCCATGGTGGAGTGCCGAAAATTGGGGATGCACAAGCGGCCAAATTGGAGGAGCGCAGAGATCTCGGAGGGTTGTAGGGCTGGAGGAGGTTACAGAGATAGGGAGGGGGCGAGGCCATGGGCTGATTTGAAAAGAAGGATGAGAGCCAATGTAGGTCAGCGAAAACAGGGGTGATGGGTGAATGGGACTTAGTGTGAGTTCGGACACGGGCAGTAGAGTTGTGGATGTATTTTGTTGTGTCTGCCCATACCAAAAAACAGGGTTCAACATGGCAAGTTGTGTCTGTCACAAGGGCTACAGGGGATGTCAAGTGGTGCAATGTAGTCTTCTGCTCCTATTATCCCCTCTCTAACCCTGTCTTCCGCTTTTCTCCTTATCTTTTCCTGTATTTATTTTCATAAAAGTAGCCATTACAGATATTATTTCTCCTTAAATTTTTAGGGTGGTCAAGGAGAGAGGTATGTTATCAGTCTCTGTCACTCCCGGGTGAGGGGTGTTATCAGTCTCTGTCACTCCCGGGTGAGGGGTGTTATCAGTCTCTGTCATCCCGGGTGAGGGGTGTTATCAGCCTCTGTCACTCCCGGGTGAGGGGTGTTATCAGTCCCTGTCACTCCCGGGTGAGGGGTGTTATCAGTCTCTGTCACTCCCGGGTGAGGGGTGTTATCAGTCTCTGTCACTCCCGGGTGAGGGGTGTTATCAGCGTCTGTCACTCCCAGGTGAGGGGTGTTATAAGTCTCTGTCACTCCCGGGTGAGGGGTGTTATCTGTCTCTGTCACTCCCGGGTGAGGGGTGTTATCAGCGTCTGTCACTCCCAGGTGAGGGGTGTTATCAGTCTCTGTCACTGCCGGGTGAGGGGTGTTATCAGCATCTGTCACTCCCAGGTGAGGGGTGTTATAAGCCTCTGTCACTCCCAGGTGAGGGGTGTTATCAGCCTCCATCACTCCCGGTGAGGGGTATTATCAGTATCTGTCACTGCCGGGTGAGGGGTGTTATCAGCGTCTGTCACTCCCAGGTGAGGGGTGTTATAAGTCTCTGTCACTCCCGGGTGAGGGGTGTTTTCAGTCTCTGTCACTCCCGGGTGAAGAGTGCTATCAGTCTCTGTCACTCCCAGTAGAGTGGTGTTATCAGTCACTGTCACTCCCGGGTGAGGGGTGTTATCAGCCTCTGTCACTCCCGGGTGAGGGTGTTATCATTCTCTGTCACTCCCGGGTGAGGGGAGTTGTCAGCCTCTGTCACTCCCGGGTGAGGGGTGTTATCAGCCTCTGTCACTCCCGGGTGAGGGGTGTTATGAGCCTCTGTCACTCCCGGGTGAGGGGTGTTATCAGCCTCCATCACTCCCGGTGAGGGGTATTACCAGTATCTGTCACTGCTGGGTGAGGGGTGTTATCAGCGTCTGTCACTCCCAGGTGAGGGGTGTTATAAGTCTCTGTCACTCCCGGGTGAGGGGTGTTTTCAGTCTCTGTCACTCCCGGGTGAAGAGTGCTATCAGTCTCTGTCACTCCCAGTAGAGAGGTGTTATCAGTCACTGTCACTCCCGGGTGAGGGGTGTTATCAGCCTCTGTCACTCCCGGGTGAGGGTGTTATCATTCTCTGTCACTCCCGGGTGAGGGGAGTTGTCAGCCTCTGTCACTCCCGGGTGAGGGGTGTTATCAGCCTCTGTCACTCCCGGGTGAGGGGTGTTATGAGCCTCTGTCACTCCCGGGTGAGGGGTGTTATCAGCCTCTGTCACTCCCAGGTGAGGGGTGTTATCAGTCTCAGTCACTCCTGGGTGAGGGGTGTTATCAGCCTCAGTCACTCCCGGGTAAGGGGTGTTATTAGTCTCTGTCACTCCCGGGTGAAGTGTGTTATCTGTCTCTGTCACTCCCAGGTGAGAGGTGTTATTAGTCTCTGTCACTCCTGGGTGAGTGGCGTAATCATTCTCTGTCACTCCCGGGTGAGGTGTGTTACCAGTCTCTGTCACTCCCGGGTGAGGGGTTTTATCAGTCTCAGTCACTCTCGGGTGAGGGTTGTTATCAGTTTCTGTCACTCCCGGGTGAGGGGTTTAACAGTCTCTGTCACTCCCGGGTGAGATGTGTTATCAGCATCTGTCACTCCCGAGTGAGGGGTGTTATCAGCCTCTGTCACTCCTGGGTGAGTGGTGTTATCACTCACTGTCACTCACGGCTGAGGGATGTTAACAGTTTCTGTCACTCCCGGGTGAGGGGTGTTATCAGCCTCTGTCACTCCCAGGTGAAAGGTGTTATCAGCCTCTGTCACTCCCGGGTGAGGGGTTTTATCTGTCTCTGTCACTCCCGAGTGATGGATTTTATCAGTCTATGTCACTCCTGAGTGAGGGGTGTTATCAGTCTCTGTCACTCCCGGGTGATGGGTTTTATCAGTCTATGTCACTCCTGGTTGAGGGGTGTTATCAGTCCCTGTCACTCCCGGGTGAGGGGTGTTATCAGTCTCTATCACTCCCGGGTGAGGAGTGTTATCAGCCTCTGTCACTTCTGGGTGAGGGGTGTTATCAGCCTCTATCACTCCCGGGTGAGAGGTGTTACCAGCCTCTGTCACTCCCGGGTAAGGGGTGTTATCCGTCTCTGTCACTCCCGGGTGAGGTGTTTTATGAGTCTCTGTCACTCCCGGGTGAGGGGTGTTACCAGTCTCAGTCACTCCCGGGTAAGGGGCATTATCAGTCCCTGTCACTCACGGGTGAGAGGTGTTATCAGCCTCTGTCACTCCCGGGTGAGGGGTGTTATCAGCCTCTGTCACTCCCGGGTGAGGGTGTTATCATTCTCTGTCACTCCTGGGTGAGGGGCGTTATAAGTCTCAGTCACTCCCGGGTGAGGGGTGTTATCAGCCTCTGTCACTCCCGGGTGAGGGGTGTTATCAGTCTCAGTCACTCCTGGGTGTGGGGTGTTATCAGTCTCAGTCACTCCTGGGTGAGGGGTGTTATCAGCCTCTATCAGCCTCTATAACACCCGGGTGAGGGGTGTTATCAGTCGCTGTCGCTCCCGGGTGAGGGGAGTTGTCAGCCTCTGTCACCCCTCGTGTTATCAGTCGCTGTCACTCCGGGTGAGGGGTGATATCAGCCTCTGTCACTCCCGGGTGAGGAGTGTTATCAGCCTCTGTCACTCCCGAGTGAAGCGTGTTATCAGCCTCTGTCACTCCGGGTGAGGGGTGTTATTGGCCTCTATGATTCCCGGGTGAGGGGTGTTATCAGTCTCTGTCACTCCTGGGTGCGGGGTCTTACCAGTCTCTGTCACTCCCGGGTGAGGTATGTTATCAGTCTCTGTCACTCACGGGTGAGGGGTGTTATCAGCTTCCATCACTCCCAGGTGAGGGCTATTATCAGTCTCTGTCATTCCTGGGTGAGTGGTGTTATCAGTCTCTGTCACTCCCGGTTGAGGGGTGTTATCAATCTCTGTCACTCCCGGGTGAGGAGTGTTATTAGTCTCTGTCACTCCTGAGTGAGGGGTGTTATCAGTCTCAGTCACTCCCGGGCGAGGGGTGTTATCAGTCTCTGTCACTCCCGGTTGAGGGGTGTTATCAATCTCTGTCACTCCCGGGTGAGGAGTGTTATTAGTCTCTGTCACTCCTGAGTGAGGGGTTTTATCAATCTCTGTCACTCCTGGGTGAGGGTTGTTATCAGCCTCTGTCACGCCCGGGTGAGGGATGTTATCAGCCTCTGTCACTCCTGGGTGAGGGGTGTTATCAGTCTTTGTCACTCCCGGGTGAGGGATGTTATCAGCCTCCATCACTCCCGGGTGAGGGGTGTTATCAGCCCCTTTCACTCCCGGGTGAGGGTTGTTGTCAGTCACTGTCACTCATGGTTGAGGGGTGTTATCAGTCTCCATCACTCCCAGGTGAGGGGTTTTATCAGCCTCAGTCACTCCTGATGAGGGGTGTTATCAGCCTCTGTCAATCACGGGTGAGGGGTGTTATCAGCCACTGTCACTCCCAGGTGAGAGGTGTTATCAGCCTCCGTCACTCCTGATGAGGGGTGTTATCAGCCTCCGTCACTCCTGATGAGGGGTGTTATCAGCCTCTGTCACTCATGGGTGAGGGGTGTTATCAGCCTCTGTCACTCCTGATGAGGGGTGTTATCAGACTCTGTCACTCCCAGGTGAGGGGTGTTATCAGCCTGTCACTCCCGAGTGAGTGGATTTATCAGCCTCCATCACTCCCAATGAGGGGCATTATCAGCCTCTGTCACTCCTGGGTGAGGGGTGTTATCAGCCTCTGTCACTCCCGGGTGAGCGATATTATCAGTCTCTGTCACTCCTGGCTGAGGGGTGTTATCAGCCTCTGTCACTCCAGGGTGAGGGGTGTTATCAGTCTCTGTCACTCCTGGCTGAGGGGGGTTATCAGCCTCTGTCACTCCCAGATGATATGTGTTATCAGCCCCTGTCACTCCCAGGCGAGGGGTGTTATCAGTCTCTGTCACTCCCGGTAGTGGCGTGTTATCAGTCTCTGTCACTCCCGGTTGAAGTATGTTAACAGCCTCCGTCATTCCCGGATGAGGAGTTTTATCAGCCTCTGTCACTCCCGGGTGAGGGGTGTTATCAGTCTCTGTCACTCCCGGGTGAGGGGTGTTATCAGACTCTGTCACTCCCGGGTGAGCGGTGTTATCAGCGTCCATCACTCTTAGGTGAGGGGTGTTATGAGCCTCTGTCACTCCCAGGTGAGGGGTGTTATCAGCCTCTGTCACTCCCAGGTGAGGGGTGTTATCAGCCTCTGTCACTCCCAGGTGAGGGGTGTTATCAGCCTCTGTCACTCCCAGGTGAGGGGTGTTATCAGCCTCTGTCACTCCTGGGTGAAGGGTGCTATCAACCTCCATCACTCCTGTGTGAGGATTGTTATCAGCCTCTGTCACTCCCGGGTGAGGTATGTTATCAGTCTCTTTCACTCCCGGGTGAGGTATGTTATCAGTCTCTTTCACTCCCGGGTGAGGAGTACTATCAGTCTATGTCACTCCCGGGTGAGGGGTGTTATCAGCCTCTGTCACTCCCAGGTGAGGTGTGTTATCAGTCTCTGTCACTCCCGGGTGAAGTGTTTTATCAGTCTCTGTCACTCCCGGGTGAAATGTGTTATCCTTCTCTGTCACTCCCAGGTGAGGGCTTTTATCAGTCTCTGTCACTCCTGGGTGAAATGTGTTATCGGTCTCTGTCACTCTTGGGTGTGGGCTGTTATCAGTCTCTGTCACTCCCGGGTGAGGGGTGTTATCAGACTCTGTCACTCCCGGGCGAGGGGTGTTATCAGACTCTGTCACTCCCGGGTGAAATGTGTTATCGGTCTCTGTCACTCTTGGGTGTGGGCTGTTATCAGTCTCTGTCACTCCCGGGTGAGGGGTGTTATCAGACTCTGTCACTCCCGGGTGAGGGGTGTTATCAGACTCTGTCACTCCCGGGTGAGGGGTGTTATCAGCCTCCATCCCTCCTGGGTGAGGGGTGTTATCAGACTCTGTCACTCCCGGGTGAGGGGTGTTATCAGTCTCTGTTACTCCCGGGTGAAGTGTGTTGTCAGCCTCTGTCACTCCTGGGTGAGGGGTTTTATCAGCTCTGTCACTCCCGGGTGAAGTGTGTTATCAGCCCCTGTCACTCTCAGGTGAGGGCTTTTATCAGCCTCTGTCACTCCTGGGTGAGGGGTGCTATCAACCTCTGTCACTCCTGGGTGTGGGTTGCTATCAGTCTCTGTCACTCCTGGGTGAAGTGTTTTATCTGCATCTGTCACTCCCGGGTGAGAGGTGTTTTCAGTCTCCATCACTCCCGTGTGAGGGTTGTTACCAGTTTCTGTCACTGCCGGGTGAGAGGTGTTATCAGCCTCCGTCACTCCCGGTGAGGGGTGTTATCAGCCTCTGTCACTCCTGGGTGAGGGGTGTTATCAGTCTCTGTCACTCCCGGTGAGGGGTGTTATCAGTCTCTGTCACTCCTAGGTGAGGGGTGTTATCAGCCTCCATCACTCCTGGGTGAGGGGTGTTATCAGCCTCTGTCACTCCCGGGTGAGGGGTGTTATAAGTCTCTGTCACTCCCGGGTGAGGGGATTTATCAGCATCTGTCACTCCTGATGAGGGGTGTTATCAGACTCTATCACTCCCGCTAAAGGGGTGTTATCAGTCTCTGTCACTCCCGGGTGAGGGGAATTATCAGCCTCCGTCACTCCTGATGAGGGGTGTTATCAGACTCTGTCATTCCCGGGTGAGGGGTGTTATCAGCCTGTCACTCCCGAGTGAAGGGATTTATCAGCCTTCGTCACTCCCAATGAGGGGCGTTATCAGCCTCTGTCACTCCTGGCTGAGGGGTGTTATCAGCCTCTGTCACTCCTGGCTGAGGGGGGTTATCAGTCTCTGTCACTCCCGGGTGAGGGATATTATCAGCCTCTGCCACTCCCAGGTGAGGGGTGTTATCAGCCTCTGTCACTCCCGGGTGAGGGGTGTTATCAGCCTCCCTCACTCCCGGGTGAGGGGTGTTATCAGTCTCTGTCACTCCCAGTGAGGGGTGTTATCATCCTCCCTCACTCCTGGGTGAGGTGTGTTATCAGTCTCTGTCACTCCCAGTGAGGGGTGTTATCTGCCTCCCCCACTCCCGGGTGAGGGTTGTTATCAGTCGCTGTCACTCCCAGTGAGGGGTGTTATCAGTCTCTGTCACTCCCGGGTGAGGGGTGTTCTCAGCCTCTGTCACTCCTGGGTGAGGGGTTTTATCAGCCTCTGTCACTCCCGGGTGAGGGGCGTTATCAGTGTCTATCACTCCCGGGTGAGGGGTGTTATCAGCCTCCGTCACTCCCGATGAGGTGTTTTATCATTCTCTGTCACTCCTGGGTGAGGGGTGTTATCAGCCGCTGTCACTCCCGGGTGAGGGGTGTTATCAGCCTGTCACTCCCGAGTGAGCGGATTTATCAGCTTCTGTCACTCCCAATGAGGGGCGTTATCAGCCTCTGTCACTCCTGGGTGAGGGGTGTTATCAGGCTCTGTCACTCCCGGGTGAGGGGTGCTATCAGCCTCTGTCACTCCAGGGTGAGGGGTGTTATCAGTCTCTGTCACTCCTGGCTGAGGGGTGATATCAACCTCTGTCACTCCCAGGTGAGGGGTGCTATCAGCCTCTTTCACTCCTGGTTCATAGAGTAATACAGCACGGATAGAGGCCCTTCGGCCCATCGTGTCCGCGCTGGCCATCAAGCCCTGTCTAATCTAATCCCATATTCCAGCATTTGGCCCGTAGCCTTGTATGCTATGGCATTTCAAGTGCACATCCAAATGCTTCTTAAATGATGTGAGGGTTTCAGCCTCCACAACCCTTTCAGGCAGTGAGTTCCAGACTCCAACCACCCTCTGGGTGAAAAAGTTCTTTCTCAAATCCCCTCTAAACCTCCCGCCCTTTACCTTGAATCTATGCCCCCTAGTTATTGACCCCTCTACTAAGGGAAAAAGCTCCTCAGCATCCATCCTATCTATGCCCCTCATAATTTTGTACACCTCAAACATGTCCCCCCTCAGCCTCCTCTGCTCCAAGGAAAACAAACCCAATCTGCCCAGTCTCTCTTCATAGCTGAAGCGCTCCAGCCCTGGTAACATCCTGGTGAACCTCCTCTGCACCCTCTCTAACGCGATCACATCCTTCCTGTAGTTTGGCGACCAGAACTGCACACAGTATTCCAGCTGTGGCCTAACCAGTGTTTTATACAGCTCCATCATAACCTCCTTGCTCTTATATTCAATGCCTTGGCTAATGAAGGCAAGTATCCCATATGCCTTTTTTACCACCTTATCCACCTGTTCCGCCGCCTTCAGGGATCTGTGTACTTGCACACCCAGATCCCTCTGACCCTCCATCTTGCCTAGGGTCTTTCCATTCATTGTGTATTCCTTTGCCTTGTTAGTCCCCCCAAAGTGCATCACCTCGCACTTTTCCGGGTTAAATTCCATTTGCCACTGTTCCGCCCATCTGACCAACCCATCTATATCGTCCTGCAGACTGAGGCTACCCTCCTCGCTATTTACCACCCTACCAATTTTTGTATCATCCGCGAACTTACTGATCATACCCTTTACATTCATAGCCAAGTCATTAATGTAGACCACAAACAGCAAGGGACCCAGCACCGATCCCTGTGGTACCCCACTGGCCACAGGCTTCCAGTCACAAAAACAACCTTCGACCATCACCCTCTGCCTTCTGCCACTAAGCCAGTTTTGTATCCAATGTGCCAAGGCACCCTGGATTCCATGGGCTCTTACCTTCTTGACCAGTCTCCTGTGCGGGACTTTATCGAAGGCCTTACTGAAATCCATGTATACCACATCCACTGCGTTACCCTCATCCACACACCTAGTCACCCCCTTGGTTGAGGGGTATTATCAGTCTCTGTCACTCCCGGGTGAGGGGTGTTATCAGACTCCGTCACTCCTGGGTGAGCGGTGTTATCAGACTCTGTCACTCCTGGGTGAGGGGTGTTATGAGCCTCTGTCACTCCCGGGTGAGGGGTGTTATCAGCCTCCGTCACTCTTAGGTGAGGGGTGTTATGAGCCTCTGTCACTCCTGGGTGAGGGGTGTTATCAGCCTCCATCACTCCCGGGTGAGGATTGTTATCAGGCTCTGTCACTCCTGGGTGAGGGATGTTATCTGTCTCTGTCACTGCCGGGTGAGTGGTGTTATCAGTCTCTGTCACTCCCGGGTGAGGGGTGTTGTCAGCCTCCATCACTCCCGGGTGAGGGGCGTTATCAGCTTCCATCACTCCCGATGAGGGGTGTTATCAGCCTCTGTCACTCCCGGGTGAGCTGTGTTATCAGTCTCTGTCACTCCTGGGTGAGGGGTGTTACCAGTCTCTGTCACTCCCGGGTGACGGGTGTTATCAGTCTCAGTCACTCCCGGGTGACGGGTGTTATCAGTCTCTGTCACTCCCAGGTGAGGGGTGTTATCAGTCTCTGTCACTCGCGGGTGAAGTGTTTTATCAGTCTCTGTCAGTCCCGTGTGAAATGTGTAATCATCTCTGTCACTCTCGGGTGAGGGCTGTTATCAGTCTCTGTCACTCCTGGGTGAGGGGTGTTATCCTTCTCTGTCACTCCCAGGTGAGGGCTTTTATCAGTCTCGGTCATTCCCAGGTGAGGGGTGTTATCAGTCTCTGTCACTCCTGGGAGTGGTGTGTTATTAGGCTCTGTCACTCCCGGGTGAAATGTGTTATCGGTCTCTGTCACTCTCGGGTGTGGGCTGTTATCAGTCTCTGTCACTCCCGGGTGAGGGGTGTTATCAGACTCTGTCACGCCCACGTGAGGGGTGTTATCAGACTCTGTCACTCCCGGGTGAGGGTTTTATCAGACTCTGTCACTCCCGGGTGAGGGGTGTTATCAGACTCTGTCACTCCCGGGTGAGGGGTGTTATCAGCCTCCATCACTCCTGGGTGAGGGGTGTTATCAGACTCTGTCACTCCCGGGTGAGGGGTGTTATCAGCTTCTGTCACTCCTGGGTGAGGGGTGCTATCAACCTCTGTCACTCCTGGGTGAGGGTTGTTTTCAGTCTCAGTCACTCCTGGGTGAGGGTTGTTATCAGTCTCTGTCACTCCTGGGCGAAGTGTTTTATCAGTCTCTGTCACTCCCAGGTGAGGGGTGTTTTCAGTCTCTGTCACTCCCGGGAGTGGTGTGTTATTCGTCTCTGTCACTCCCGGGTGAAATGTGTTATCAGTCTCTGTCACTCTCGGGTGTGGGCTTTTATCAGCCTCTGTCACTCCCGGGTGAGAGGTGTTATTGGACTCTGTCTCTCCCGGGTGAGGGTGTTATCAGACTCTGTCACTCTCGGGTGAGGGGTGTTATCAGACTCTGTCACTCCTGGGTGAGGGTTTTATCAGACTCTGTCACTCCCGGGTGTGGGGTTTTATCAGCCTCCATCACTCCCGGGTGAGGTGTGTTATCAGTCTCTGTTACTCCCGGGTGAAGTGTGTTGTCAGCCTCTGTCACTCCTGGGTGAGGGGTTTTATCAGCTCTGTCACTCCCGGATGAAGTGTGTTATCAGTCTCTGTCACTCTCGGTTGAGGGCTGTTATCTGTCTCTGTCACTCCTGGGTGAGGGGTGTTATCAGCCCCTGTCACTCTCAGGTGAGGGCTTTCATCAGCCTCTGTCAATCCCGGGTGAGGGTTGTTATTGGACTCTGTCACTCCCAGGTGAGGGGTGTTATCAGCCTCTGTCACTCCTGGGTGAGGGGTGCTATCAACCTCTGTCACTCCTGGGTGAGGGTTGTTATCAGTCTCTGTCACTCCTGGGTGAAGTGTTTTATCAGCACCTGTCACTCCCGGGTGAGGGCTGTTATCAGTCTCTGTCACTCCCGGGTGAGGGATGTTTTCAGTCTCTGTCACTCCTGGGAGTGGTGTGTTATTCGTCTCTGTCACTCTCGGGTGTGGGCTTTTATCAGCCTCTGTCACTCCCGGGTGAGGGGTGTTTTCAGTCTCTGTCACTCCCGATGAGGGGTGTTACCAGCCTTTGTCACTCCCGGGTGAAGTGTGTTATCAGTCTCCGTCACTCCCGGGTGAGGGGTGTTATCAGCCTCCATCACTCCTGGGTGAGGGGTGCTATCAGTCTCTGTCACTCCCGGGTGAAGGGTGTTATTGGACTCTGTCACTCCCAGGTGAGGGGTGTTTTCAGTCTCTGTCACTCCCGATGAGGGGTGTTACCAGCCTTTGTCACTCCCGGGTGAAGTGTGTTATCAGTCTTTGTCACTCCTGGGTGAGGGCTTTTATCAGCCTCTGTCACTCCCGGGTGAGGTGTGTTATCAGTCTTTGTCACTCCCGGGTGTGGTGTATTGTCAGTCTATGTCACTCCCGGGTGAGGGGTGTTATCAGTCTTTGTCACTCCCGGGTGTGGTGTGTTATCAGTCTATGTCACTCCCGGGTGAGGGGTGTTATCAGTCTCTGTCACTCCCAGGTGAGGGGTGTTATCAGCCTCTATCACTCGCTGGTGAGGGGTGTTATTATTCTCTGTCACTCCCAGGTGAGGGGCGTTATCAGTCTCTGTCACTCCCGGGTAAGGGGTGTTATCAGCCTCTGTCACTCCCGGGTGAGATGTTTTATCAGTCTCGGTCACTCCCGGGTGAGGGGTTTTATCAGTCTCCGTCACTCCCGGGTGAGGGGTGTTATCAGCCTCCATCACTCCTGGGTGAGGGGTGCTATCAGTCTCTGTCACTCCCGGGTGAAGGGTGTTATTGGACTCTGTCACTCCCAGGTGAGGGGTGTTTTCAGTCTCTGTCACTCCCGATGAGGGGTGTTACCAGCCTTTGTCACTCCCGGGTGAAGTGTGTTATCAGTCTTTGTCACTCCTGGGTGAGGGCTTTTATCAGCCTCTGTCACTCCCGGGTGAGGTGTGTTATCAGTCTTTGTCACTCCCGGGTGTGGTGTATTGTCAGTCTATGTCACTCCCGGGTGAGGGGTGTTATCAGTCTTTGTCACTCCCGGGTGTGGTGTGTTATCAGTCTATGTCACTCCCGGGTGAGGGGTGTTATCAGTCTCTGTCACTCCCAGGTGAGGGGTGTTATCAGCCTCTATCACTCGCTGGTGAGGGGTGTTATTATTCTCTGTCACTCCCAGGTGAGGGGCGTTATCAGTCTCTGTCACTCCCGGGTAAGGGGTGTTATCAGCCTCTGTCACTCCCGGGTGAGATGTTTTATCAGTCTCGGTCACTCCCGGGTGAGGGGTTTAATCAGTCTCTGTCAATCCCGGGTGAGGGGTGTTATCAGTCTCTGCAATTCCCGGGTGAGGGGTGTTATCATTCTCTGTCACTCTTGGGTGAGGGTTGATATCAGTCTCTGTCACTCCCGGGTGTGGGGTGTTATCAGTCTCTGTCACTCCCGGCTGAGGGGTGTTATCAGCCTCTGTCACTCCTGGGTGAAGTGTTTTATCAGCACCTGTCAATCCCGGGTAAGGGGTGTTATCAGTCTCTGTCACTCCCGGGTGAGGGTTGTTATCAGCCTCCATCACTCCCGGGTGAAAGGTGTTATCAGTCTCTGTCACTCCTGCGTGAGGGATGTTATCAGTCCCTGTCACTCCCAGATGAGGGATGTTATCAGCCTCTGTCACTCCCGGGTGAGGGTTGTTATCAGTCTCTGTCACTCCCGGGTGAGGGGTGTTATCAGTCTCTGTCACTCCCGGGTGAGGGTTGTTATCAGCCTCCATCACTCCCGGGTGAAAGGTGTTATCAGTCTCTGTCACTCCTGCGTGAGGGATGTTATCAGTCTCTGTCACTCCCGGGTTGAGTGCTGTTATCTCTCTCTGTCACTCCTGGGTGAGGGGTGTTATCATTCTCTGTCACTCCCAGTTGTGGGCTTTTATCAGCCTCTGTCACTCCGGGTTGTAGTGTATGTACTTTGCAGAAGGAACTATATTCTGCAGCCCCTGTATACTGCAGTACCAGTAGTGACCATCCCTGTATATAAGCCTGTGTAGTAACTTTGCATATTAGTTCCAGTTTTGTCTCCACTCAGTAAACAGCTGTTGTAACCAACTCCTGCAGTCCGTTTCTCAATTACACACGGTCATAATACTGGCGACGAGCAGATACAAACTTACCTACAGTTCTGCACCACCTCATGGGGATCCATCCCTGAAGCGATGTTGTTTGAGGTCGAGGCCAGAAGGAAGAAAGAAAAAAAAAACAAGCAGAAGAAACGGGCGTCGACCGTGGGCAACCGCCTCTGATTCATCGGATTTGAAAATTTGCAGGAGAGGCGGTCGAGAGCGGGGCTTGGTTATCCTGTCTATGGTGTTCCAGCTAATCGGGCTGGTGGCAGGTAGTACACTGATCCTTCCTGGGCTGCGGCGGGCTAGAGCTCAATCGGGTGGCTTTTCAACGGGGCCGAGCAGTGTTGTCGGGAAGAGGAGAGAGAGAGGGTGGAGCACACAGGGCGCGGCCGGTGCTACGAAGCCGGGCAGCGTACAGACCCGAGAAGAGGGAGGAAAGTGTCCCATAGGGTTTGCTCTGACGACGGGAAAATAAAAGAAATTAGAAGCGCAGAAAGCCGCGAGGAGCTGCAGTTTGCCACGGGGACCGTGGAGAGCGGCGTTAGCAGCAGCGCGGGGGGGAAGTGCGCGAAGACCATAGGGCGTCGCCATCAAGGCATAAAAACGGCAGCAACAGCGCTAGCAGCAGCGGAGAAGACAGAAAGCGCGGGAGGCGCCATTTTGTTCAATCGGGGAAGAAGGCAAAGCGCGGGAGGCGCCATCTTAGATTTCCAAGATGCCGAAGACTGGTAATATCACTGCCTTCGATAATGCAATAGAAGACTGGACCACGTATGTGGAAAGAGTCGAAGTATATTGCAAGGTAAACGAAGTAGCCGATGAGAAAAAGGCATCGGTACTACTAAACTTAATGGGCGCAAGAACGTATGGCCTATTGCGGAACCTGATCACTCCAGCCAAACCGATGGCGAAGAGTTTTAACAAAATTGTTGATATCCTACAGGAACACCTAAATCCTACACCGCTGCTGATAGCAGAAAGATTTAAATTCCACAAGAGAAATCAGCATAAAGATGAGAGCAATGCTGATTACCTTACGGAACTACGCAAGCTATCAAAGCACTGCCAGTTCGGAGCAGGACTGGCAGATACCCTACGGGACAAATTTGTCTGTGGACTCCTGAGTGAAGGAACCCAGAAGAGGTTACTCTCAGAGAAAGAGCTGACGCTAGATAAGGTTTTCAGCGTGGCAGTATCGTACGAAGCAGCAGCAAGGGGAGCTGCGGAAATACAGCAAAAGCCACAAGAATACGGCACCCATGAAATAACACGGGGATTTGAAAAATGTTATCGCTGCGGCAGAACAACCCATGACCAGAAGGACTGCTGGTCCAAGGACAAAATATGCAGGCAATGCGGAAAGATGGGACACATTGCACGAGTTTGCAGGTCTGGGAAGAAGACTAACGACAACAAAAAGGCTACTAAGGAACAGTACAGGAAAGTACAAAAGGTGACGGACAGTAGTTCCGAAGACCAGAAGAGCGATAGTGAATCCGGGAACAAGAGACTAAGCTGTCTCAAACTTCACAACGTAATCGCAAAAGAGGATCACCGAACCATTTGGGTCACCCTCACGATAGCAGGGTCCCAAGTCAAAATGGAATTGGATACAGGATCAGCCCTGACCATCATGAATCGATGAGACTACAAGCGGCTATTCTCACACATACCCTTGAAAGAGACATCCATTGTCTTGAAGACGTATACGGGGCAGAAAGTATACCCCAGAGGGAAAATAAGGGTGCCTGTTGTATCTGTACATACTGCAAGATGGTGGACCACCGTTATTGGGATGTGAATGGATCAGAAAGATAAGTTTAGACTGGCACTCCATTCAGGCACTGACTGTGGCTGGTAAAAAGGATGACGACGTCACACCTGGACGATTGTCAAAAATCTTAGCTAACGCCAAAGAGGTATTTCAACAAGAACTGGGAACTCTTAAAGGCGTAACCGCCTCGATAAAAATAGAAGAGAATGCAATTCCCAAGTTTTTCAAAGCAAGACCGGTACCGTATGCAATTCGCCCAGCCGTCGAGGCAGAGCTGGAGAATCTGGAGAATGCAGGCGTGTTATCTAAGGTAGACTGGAGCGAGTGGGCGACACCCATCGTTCCTGTCATGAAGAAAACGTTAAACAATAAGTCTGAGGAGCCAAGGAAGGTTTGCATCTGTGGGGACTTCAAGGTGACGGTGAACCCTGTCCTTCACACAGTACAGTATCCTCTCCCGAGGATAGAAGATATTTTCGCCTCACTATCTGGAGGGAAGCGTTTTACAAAAATTGACCTAGCACAAGCATATTTGCAGATGGAGGTTGAAGAATCCTCTAGGAAGTATCTCACGATAAACACTCACAAAGGTGTTTACCAGTATCATCGATTGGTATTCGGAGTAGCATCAGTTCCGGCGATATGGCAAAGAGCAATGGAACAAGTCCTGCAAGGGATTCCGGGGACTCAGTGTTACTTGGACGACATCCTAGTGACTGGTGAAAATGACAGTGAACACCTTGCCAACCTAGAGCAGGTGCTCACTAGACTAAGAGAACATGGGCTACGAGCCAATCGCCCCAAGTGCGAGTTTTTTAAGAAACAGATATCGTATTGTGGCCACGTGATTGATGAAGAGGGGTTACATAAGTCCCCTGACAAAATTGAAGCGGTTGTTAAGGCCCCAGCGCCTGAAAATGTGTCGCAGCTGAGGTCATTCCTCGGATTGGTGAATTACTACCATAAGTTTTTGCCGAATTTGTCCACAATTCTGCACGCACTGAATGCCCTACTACAAACCGGAGTAGCATGGAAATGGAGCGATGAATGTAAGCGGGCCTTTCAGAAGAGTAAAGACCTAATCATTTCAAGAGAAGTATTGGCTCACTACAACCCATCACTACCGATAAGACTGGCGTGTGATGCTTCTCCCTACGGCATTGGGGCGGTACTGTCACATAAATTCCTTGATGGTTCAGAGAGGCCGATAGCTTTTGCGTCACGCTCGTTAACTTCAGCCGAGCGTAACTACGCCCAGATTGACAGAGAGGCCCTCAGCCTGGTGTGGGGGGTGAAGAAGTTCAATCACTACCTGCACGGTCAGAAATTTATTCTACTAACTGATCATCAACCTCTTGTCTCCATTTTCAACCCTCAGAAGGCCGTCCCGATAATGACAGCACAACGGCTACAGAGGTGGTCCCTTTTCCTAGGGGCACACCAATATGACATTGAGTACAAAGGAACTAAACAGCATGGGAATGCTGATGGATTGTCGCACCTACCGTTGCCGACGGTGGAAGAAGCACCTGCAGTGGATCCTGTGGAGATATTCCACTCGACCATAGTCGAATGTCTACCTGTGACGAATGCAAACATAGAAAAGGAAACACGAAATGACCCGACACTCTCCAGGGTCTATGATTTAACGGTGAAGGGATGGCCAGCACATGGCGAACCACTATTGCCAGCATTCTCGCCGAGAAGAGAACAGCTGTCAGTGTGCAGAGGAACCTTGATGTGTGGATCCAGAGTAGTAATTCCACCCAAATTGAAGGATAGAGTGCTCAATGAGCTTCATGAGGGTCATCTGGGAGGGGTAAAAATGAAGAACTTAGCCAGAGCGTTTGTGTGGTGGCCGGGAATCGATAGAGAAATCGAAGAGATGACCAAGAGCTGTACAGGATGCCAGAAGGTCCAAAACGCCCCACCACAAGCCCCTCTACATCCATGGGAGTGGCCCTCGTCTCCATGGCAAAGGGTACACATTGATTTTGCTGGTCCATTTATGGACTCGATGTTTATAATTGCGGTGGATGCACATTCAAAGTGGCCAGAGGTAATAAAAATGTCCTCAACCACCACAGAAAAACTATCACAGTTTTACGAACCATATTCGCCAGAAATGGGCTGCCTGAACAGATTTGCTCCGACAATGGACCACAGTTTGTGTCTGAAGAGTTCCGGAGGTTCTTAAAGAACAATGGTGTTAAGCATTACACACCCGCCCCATATCATCCAGCCACCAATGGATTGGCTGAGAGGTTCGTTCAAAAATTCAAGAAGGCTATCAAGGCAATGTGTAATGAAGACATACCCCTACAACACAAGGTGGATAACTTCTTGTTTGCCTACCGGAATGCGACTCATGCGGTTACCAACCAAACTCCAGCCATGATGTTCTTCAATCGAAGACTACGATGCCGCTTGGACTTGGTTAAGCCAAACATCAGAAGAGATGTGGAGAACAGGCAGTTTCAGAATATGAATGAAAGGCCGACCAGGAGTTTTAAGATAGGTCAACCAGTTTTAGCCCGGGACTACCGCACAGAGAAATGGCAGCCAGGAACGATCTGCACACGGCAAGGACCTCTAATGTATACTGTGGACGTTGGAGAGAGCATTGTAAGATGCCATGCTGACCAGATTCTAGAGTCACTGGAAAACGTCAATTCCACACCACGATCCGATACACCTGGTGATGAAACCAAAGTACCAATTGCATCTACCTCAGAATCGGTGATATTAGAAGCAGACGAACCAATCAACGACGTTGATTCCGAATCAACTTTGCCAGAAGAACCTGATACCCCAAAGAGGCGTTATCCAGACAGAATCAGGAAGCCTCCTCAAAGACTGAACTTATAATTGCTTAACTTCAGCTAATGTATATAGCAACTGTAATTGTAAATATGTTATTTAATTATTAATCGAATGTTATGTACTGTTTAGCTAAAAGGGGAGGAATTGTAGTGTATGTACTTTACAGAAGGAACTATATTCTGCAGCCCCTGTATACTGCAGTACCAGTAGTGACCACCCCTGTATATAAGCCTGTGAAGTAACTTTGCATCGTAGTTCCAGTTTTGTCTCCACTCAGTAAACACCTGTTGTAACCAACTCCTGCAGTCCGTGTCTCAATTACAAAAGGACATAATACGGGTGAGGGGTGTTATTGGACTCTGTCACTCCCGGGTGAGGGGTGTTATCAGTCTTTGTCACTCCCGGGTGTGGTGTGTTATCAGCCTCTGTCACTCCCAGGTGAGGGGTGTTATCCACCTCTGTCACTCCCGGGTGAGGGATGCTATCAGTCTCTGTCACTCCCGGGTGAGGAGTGTTATCAGTCTATGTCACTCCCGGGTGAGGAGTGTTATCAGCCTCTGTCACTCCCAGGTGAGGGGTGTTATCAGTCTCTGTCACTCCTGGGTGAGGGTTGTTATCAGTCTCTGTCACTCCCGGGTGAGGGATGTTATCAGTCCTTGTCACTCCCAGATGAGGGGTGTTAACAGCCTCTGTCACTCCCGGGTGAGGGGTGTTATCAGCCTCCATCACTCCCGGGTGAGGGGTGTTATCAGCCTCTGTCACTCCCGGGTGAGGGGTGTTATCAGTCTCTGTCACTCCCGGGTTAGGGGTGTTATCAGCCTCTGTCACTCCCGGGTGAGGGGTGTTATCAGTCTCTGTCACTCCCGGTGAGGGGTGTTATCAGTCTCTGTCACTCCCGGTGAGGGGTGTTTTCAGTCTCTGTCACTCCCGGTGAGGGGTGTTATCAGTCTCTGTCACTCCCGGGTGAGGGGTGTTATCATTCTCTGTCACTCCCGGTGAGGGGTGTTATCAGTCTCTGTCACTCCCGGGTGAGGGGTGTTATCAGTCTCTGTCACTCCCAGTGAGGGGTGTTATCAGACTCTGTCACTCCTGGGTGAGGGGTGTTATCAGTCCCTGTCACTCCCGGGTGAGGTACACCACAGACAGAGGCAAAGCAAAGCTCCTTTTGCCCTTTCCCAACAACGTATCTCAGCCCAGCTTTAGAAGTGCGCCACCTACCAACCCACTGTGGCATTTTGTCCCCCACTTCCCCACACACCAGCCGTCCTGTGGCATCTTGAAGTGAAATTGCCAGTTGCTGCTAATTTTTTGCTATAGGCCCACACAGACGAAGAACTCGACTGAGATTACTCAGTATCATTTCACATAGAACAATTTAGGCCAGCAGGCCAGGAGGTTTTCCTCCAGTCTGGGCTGGATTTGATGTCCCAGAGACCATAGACCAGTGTGTAACCCACTGCCTCACCCAGCTCCCCCGCCGTTTCCTCTGTTTATCTTCACCGTGGAATTTCTGACTGCTCTCATTTTGTCTCTATCTCAACATAATAGTCAAGGGCATCTATTAAACTGATAAGTCTGCAGCTTTAATAGGGGGCTCGCTCTACCATTATAGGCATGCCTCCAGAACTTGTGTTACTTTCACTCTCTGGCAAGAAAAATAAATATATTCTCGACCCCACCACCCCCCCCCACACCCCTACCCCACCCCGTTCTATGTGCTTAATTGTACTGGCCTGGTAACTGGGGCGTCTGATGTTCCCTTCTTCTGCCTCTCTGAGCGCCAGCTTCCAGTGCACTGCTGTCTGTGCTTCCATTAACCATGCAGGGGCACTTAGTAGCCTAACTAACTACGTAAATTCAACCACAACCAGAAGTTTTTACTAGGGCTGCCAACTCTGGTTGGGTGTATTCCAGGAGGTTTCATCACATGACCTCCCGCCCCGATCGACCCCGCCCCCACACTCCCGCCATTGGTCCATCCGCCGGGCACACTGCCTTCCCGAGCCAATTGGAAAAGGAAGAGACTCTTTGTTAAGCGATTGGATTAATCTTCACTCTCAGTCAATCAGCCTTTTCCCCCCCCTCACCAATATTTTTTATAACTAATAAATGAAAGTGTTCAAAGAGAATGAAAGAAACTCAATTTTTTTTAATGCTCCTGTGATTTCTTTTCCCAGGTTGCTGGCAGCAGTGTCCCGGAGATTAATCTTCAACTCCTGGAGGCTCCAGGGCAATCCTGGAGGGTTGGCACCCCAAGCTTTTACAGAATGTGGCCTTACCCTCCTCGTTCTCTCCTACCAGCAGCAGAGCCTTATCCTGTCTTCAATTCAGGTCAACATATTCAGTTTGAAGGTGATGTAACTGGACCGGGAGCAGGAACCCTGCCTGTTTTGCTCCTCTCAAGGCACTGAGCCCGATATTAACACCCTCAACTGCAGTGCTGGGTGAGAGCACAGAGCGACGATTGAACCTAGGACCTCGTTGCTCTGTATGGCTGCGTACCCCACACAGTGGTCCTGTTACTCAATGGGCTGTCAGGAAACTAGTGACACAACACACGCCACACACACGTAACATAAACACAGAACATACAACACACACCACACACACATAGCATAACATACAACATGCACTACACACATACAAAACATACACACACAACACACAACATACACACAACATACACACAAACAGCACAGACAGAGCACCGAACATACAACGTCCACACCACACAAGACACACACATAACACAAAACATACAACATACATACTACACACACAAAACACACGCACACACAACTCACTCAGCACCGTGAGCCTCCTCAAGAAGCTGGGTGCTGGGATTTGTGAGTCACGATTTGGATGTGCCATAGCATCATAATGGCACAGAAGGAGGCCATTCGGCCCATCAAGTCCATGTCGGCTCTCTGTAGAGCAATCCAGCCAGTCGCATTCCCCTGCTCTATCCCCGTAGCCCTGCAAGTTTATTTCCCTCACGTGCCTATCCGGTCTGCCCTTGAAAACATTGAGTGTCTCCGCTTCCACCACTTCCGTCGGCAGCGAGTTCCAGGTCCTCACCACTCGCTGTGTAAAAAGTTTTTCCTCACGTCCCCCTGTCTCTCTTGCCCAAAACCTTAAATCTGTGTCCCCTAGTCCTTGTACCATCAACTAGTGGGAACAGCCTTTCCTCATTTAGCCTATCCAAACCCGTCATAATCTTGTACAGCTCTATCAAATCACCCCTCAACCTCCTTTGTTCTAATGAAAACAAATCCAGCTTCTCCAACCTGTCCTTGTAGCTAAGATTCCCCATCCCCGGAACTATTCTGGTAAATCTCCTCTGCACCCTCTCAAAGGCCTTCACATCCTTCCTAAAGTGTGGTGACCAGAACTGGACGCAATACTCCAGTTGTGGCCTAACCAGCACTTTATAAAGGTTCAGCATAACTTCTCTAGTTCTGTACTCAATGGGCTTGATTTTGCCATTGTGGACGGGCTGGGGCGTGTCAGGTGGCATTCGTGTCAGGACCCCGGCTCCGACGTGAAGTGGGGAAAAAATGCGATTTTCCCCTAATTGGGCAATTAATTTCCAGTTTATGGGAACCACTGGCCCAATGTGTCTTTTCAGACAGAAAGTCGCCTCCAATGACGTCATCAATGCTGCTGGATTTAAGGTCTGCAAGCAGCCTTGCTTCTTCTGGAGACTGCAAACTTTATGGTGATTGTAGTAAGGAATTCATTGATCGACTATGTCCACCAGCAGGCAAAAGTGTGCTCCACGCTTTGATGAGCCCTCCCTCCAAGCTCTGGTGGAGGGAGCAAGATCGAATAAGGAGGAGCTCTTCCCTTCCTCAGGGAGAAAAAAGCCACCCCAGCAGACTAAAGCTGTGTGGCTGCAAGTGGCCCAGGAGGTCAACTCCATATCGATGAGCTGCAGAACCTGGCTGCAGTGCAGGAAGAGGTTTCATGACCTTCTCCGCACAGGAAAAGTATGACTTTCCCATCACCCTCAATCTGATCCCCATCACCTCTCCTCACCAGCACTCTGCTTTGCTAACCTCTTCCTCCACATCCCACTTGACACATACATCCCTGCACCCTTACCCATTGCCTCTCTCTCTATGGTCACATTCACTTAACTATTTGACCCTGCAGCCCTCACACTCCCTATCACTGTGATACAACAACAACTTAAAACACACAGGGAGGGCCCTTTGTCTCCTTCTAAGCACCTATGCTATGGATTCTCTGCACTCACTCCTTCATTCTCACTCAAACTTCACTTGTGTCCCTCACTGCAGGAAAAGAGAGCTCACAATAAGAGGGAAAGAGCCATGGCAGGAGGAGGGCCACCTTCAGTAGCCCAGCTCACCCCCTGGGAGGAGGCAGCCCTGGAAATCGCTGGGATCAAGGAGGATACCCAAGTGGGGGACGGACAGGCAGGAGCATCACAGCAAGCTGGTGACAGAATAGTTTGGCATCTCTCTGATTGACATTGCATGAGTCACTGATAATGAATCTGATGCTCGAACAGATTGACTTATGATCATCTGCACTATTCAATGTGCATGTAACCTTGACCTCACATCTCAAACTCTTCCCTTTATTCCCCCACAGGACCATCGAAAGCCCCCGTCCCCACTATCCAGGAGGAACAGCCTGAGCCTCCAGACTCCTCAGAGGAAGCTGCAACCTCTGAGGGCGCAGCGCCAGCAGAATTCAGCGCACCCAGCACCAGCGCAGACACTCACACCTCGGTGGGACCTTCGCGAGATAGAATAGTGTTGGCACCTGGTGTATCACAGCTCACAAGTGAGCATCAGCAGATGGTGGAGACAGGGACAGCAGTGGAGCGTCCTCGTCGGAGGACACAGGACTCTGCCAGCTCGGCTCAGCTGCATGTCGACCCTGTGCCTCCGGGTTCATCCAGAAGGAGAATGGTGCTGGAACTCCAGGAACAGGTGCAGGAATATCTGGCAGGTTTTGTCTCCAGGATTGCTGCGAATGTGGAGCGAATGGAGGAGTCCATCGCGAACATGAGCAGAGCCTTTGTGGAGTCATTGGCGCATGAACGCATCACCACGGAAAGGATGGCAACCTCCGTGGAAAGGATGGCAACAGTAGAGGAGAGGATGGCTATGGCCATGGAGGAGCTAAGTCGCCAGAGTGTTGAAAACATGGTCATTGTTCAGGATAGACTGGCATCTCTTGAGGAGCGATGGTCAGCTATTGAGCATCGAAACCAGACCTTCATGGAAGTCCTCTGGAGTAGGAATTCCAGTGCAGAAATGGGCCCTCATGGCCCCCCTGAAGTGCAGCAAGGTGCTGTCAAGCCACTTGCTAGCTCTGAAGTGGGGCTGACCCATGAGAGGGATGTTGGTGGCAGACAACAAGGAAGTGGGGGCTCCTCTCCAAGTGCTCACACGACCATGCCACTGCAAAGCCCTCGGTCAGAGCCCCACAAGAGTCCTCACCCAACTGAGATGGGCGTCTCAGCCCCTGCACAGCTGCAGGAGCAGCAGGCTGTTGCCGAGCCCTCACAGGTTATCAACCCCAGAGGACGCCCGCCAAAGGCGTTGAGACAAGAGCAGCAAGAAAGTGAGCAAGGGGCCTCCACATCTGCTGAAGCCACAGGGGAAGCACCAGGTAGGAGCACGCATAAGAGGAAGATAAAGCATGTAGTCACAAGGGTGCTGTGATGTATTGTATTTGGACCAGCCATCCTTGTCATGGTATCATAACCATATTTGATGGCAAACTGTTGAAGTTGTGGCCTGTGTCATTTCGCAAATGGGACTTTCACATTGAGGGCTTAGGGCAACTTGCAATTGTCAGTATGGTGGTCAGAGTGTTAGGAATCCACAAGTTCTTGTCCATTGTCGATGCTCTGGTAAGAAGGTGCGAGACAAAAGTGTTTGATTGCGCAGGCTAAGCAAATCTGGCCAACATGAGTGTGTCCCTTGCATCCTGGGCAGCAATGTGGCCGCGTTCTGGCACATTCTGCCCTGTGCTGTTTCAGGTGGGTGAACAGCTGCTTGGCGCTTCTGTTGTTGCTCCTGCTGTTGGTGCTGCTGTTGTTCAGGGTTCTGCTGCTGCCGCGGATGGTCTTCATCCGAATCTGATGTCCAGGAGGGAAGGAAATAAATGGTTCCCTTGCTTCTGCTATATACCTCAGTTGAGGAAGTGCTCAGTCAAGGTGGGGAGAGGGGTTTCCCAGGAGGTCACACTGGAGATGGGTGTCAGGCTACAAACTTCCACAACAATGAGTAGGCCTGCTAAAAGTTCCCCCAGACCTGAGACAACAAAGTTCTGCCACCTGCAAATGATGATTGGTGAAAACTCCTTTTTAATGGTGGAGCTGCAGCTGTTACTAAGGATTACCTGGCGTGTTCTAGAGGAGGCGGGTAGGATGGGGAAATGTCTAAAAATCAGAAAGGCCTCTCAAAATTGGATTATAGAGGCAATTAAGTGGTTGTTAAGGGCCTTAAGGCCTATCCCGCCTCTTGGAGGCGGGATGGAAACAGGGTCTGAAACCCTGATTTTGGGAAAATTGCTTGGAGGTGGGATGGAGGTGGGATCGGGCCCGCACGCCATTTTTTTGCAATTTTAACATCTCACACGCCTCCGATCCTGCATCCCCGGGCCTGGCATAATCGAGCCCATGACCTCTATTTATGAAGCCCAAGATCCCATATGCTTTGCTAACCACTCTCTCAATATGTCCTGCTACCTTCAGGGACCTAATGCACATTAACCCCCAGGTCCCTCTGTCCCTGCACACTCTTTCAAACTGTGCCATTAAGTGTATATTGCCTCTCCCTGTTCCTTCTGCCAAAATGCATCACCTCACACTTCTCTGTATTAAATTCCATCTGCCACTTGTCTGGAAAGTGGCAAATGTGACAACATTGTTCAAGAAAGGGTGTAAGGACAATCCTAGTAACTACAGGCCGGTCAGTTTAACATCAGTGGTGGGTAAAGTTTTAGAAACAATAATCAAGGAAATTAATTGAGAGAGTGGTTAACAAAGCATATGGGATCTTGGGCTTCATAAATAGAGGTATTGAGTACAAAAGTAGAGAAGTTATGCTGAAGCTTTATAAAGCGCTGGTTAGGCCACAACTGGAGTATTGCGTCCAGTTCTGGTCACCACACTTTAGGAGGATGAGAAGGCCCTTGAGCGGGTGCAGAGGAGATTTATCAGAATGGTTCCGGGGATGGGGGATCTTAGCTACAAGGACAGGTTGGAGAAGCTGGATTTGTTTTCATTAGAGCAAAGGAGGTTGAGGGGTGATTTGATAGAGGTGTACAAGATTATGGCAGGTTTGGATAGGGTAGACAGGGAAAGGCTGTTATCACTAGTTGATGGTACAAGGACTAGGGAACACAGATTTAAAGTTTTGGGCTAGAGACACAGGGGGGATGTGAGGAAAAACTTTTTTACGTGGGGGAATGGGACTGACTGGATTGCTCTACAGTGAGCCGAAACGTACTCGATGGGTCAAATGGCCTCCTTCTGTGCCGTTATGACTCTATATGGTTAATATAAACTTTTAAACCAGGCTTTACTGAACTGTCGGTAAATTCCAGAACAAATAAATTAATGTCAGCATTTCAAGCAGATGCTTATAATAGCGCAAAAATTGAAAATAAATATTTAATAAATGCAGACTAACATAAATAAATGTTGCGACTAAAAAAATGGAGATTTGATATACTCATACCTTTACAGCAAATCTAACAAAGTTGTTCGGTTTAATAAAACACATGTAGTTACTAAATGTACTGACATTTAAAGTTTCAGTACCTATAGTTTTCATGCTACAGATTTAAATATAGGTGAATGAGGAGCATCTGCTTAAATAAAACATAATAAACTTGGTTTAGAAAATCAGTTTCTTATGAAGGGAACAGGGGCTCCACCTGCAAAATCTACAAACTTTTCAAAATCATGGGTGCTGCCTCCGTGGATGAAATTCAAGCCCAGGTCTTGGAATACAAAGGTTGGTGTTTAACATAGGAACAACAAGATGAGAAAAGTCCCCGGTCCAGCTAGTTCGCTTTCTACCATCCTGTTAGTCACATGATACAAAAATAATGGAGTTGTTGACGCATCGTACCTATCACTCTCTCTCAATGAGTCTGCAACAGGCCCCGGCATGACATGAGGAAACCCCCAGTGGTGGAGAGCTTTGGGAACCATAGATCCAAAGTCACCTGTTCCTCCCAAGCCCGCTACACTTACCACATCATGTCTCAAATTACTCATAGACTGTATTCCAAAATGTTATTTTCTCAAAGAAATCTATTGACTTTGCATTTGAATGAATCAATACTAATTGCTTCCACCAACTCCCTCGGGAGCCTGTTCCATAGATTGACCACTCGCTCACTGAAATAATGTTTCCGCAAATTAGTTTTGAATTTACCCCCTTCAAGTGCAGGCCGTGTCCGCTGGTTCTACTCTTCTGGACTGGGCGAAACAGCTCGTCATGGCCTAACCTACCTCTGAAGACCCCCAAAGAGAGAACTTCATCCTTTCTGTTTGAGCTGGATTTAAATTCACATCTATAAAGTGAGAGTGCAGTGATTGAACCCACTGGGGAGCCCAGACTTACATCAGGAAGGTGAGACAATAACCCCTGCCTGGACCGCACTGGAACTCATGGTCCAGCAATATATGGCAACACATGGTTCCCCCATCAAATTAGAATTGGAATCTAACACTTGATACAAAAGCAAAATACTGCAGATTCTGGAAATCTGAAATAAAAAGAGAAAAAGCTGGAGATACTCAGCAGGTCAGGCAGTATCCATGGAGGGAGAAACAGAGATAACGCTGCAGGTCAATGACCTTTCATCAGAACTGGAAGATGTTGGAGATGTAACAGATATTAAGCAAGTACAGAGGCAGGGAAAGTGGGGAGGGGAGGAAAGGGCAAAAGAGAAGGTCCGTGATAGGCTGGAAGGCAGGAGAGATTTTGTGTGCAAAATTCGGTTACACCCCGTTTGGGGGCGGTAACCGAGTTAAGGCCGGACAGTTAGTGCCCAGCGCGGAAGTAACAGCCCAGCCGCTAAATTCGCCTTCCCGCCCCGCCCAGGAAGGGAGCACAATGTCGGGCACTACACATCTTGGTGGGGTGGTAACCGAAGCAATGTCGAGGCGCTATCGGCAGTGCTCCGCGGAGGCCTGCCGCGTTTCAATGCCCCTCCCCTTCAGTTAAAGGGGATGGCCGCTGCACACTCTGCAGGGCCTCTGATGGCCCCAACCGCGGCACGGTAAGGGGACAAGGCAGGGCGCTAAGGGGACGCAGCGCACGGCGATGACGTCACCGCTGCGACGCAGCTGCCCAGGGCTCTACTGGCGGGGGCGCGGCGCTATCGGGTAGCTCCTCAGCAACGCCCCGCCAAATTTCTTGGGAGGCGCTTTTTTCGCCCCCCCGGACGATAAGCCCTTTGTGACCCCTGGAGGTGCTAATGGCAGGTGCAAAGGAGCCGAATTTCTAGCCCTAAATGACAAAAGGGATGATGGTGCAAGGCGAAAGGAGATGGTAATGGGGCAAGTAAAGAAACAAAAGATGGGTCTAGAGGAGGCGTAGATGGGAATAGCAGAATCATCAACAGCTACCATCTGAAAAAATGGCGGCAGAGGTTATGATCTGAAATTGTTGAACTCAATGTTGAGTCCGGAAGGCTGTAAAGTGCCTAATCGAAAGATGAGGTGCTGTTCCTCGAGCTTACGTTGAGCTTCAATCCCTTGTTCTGATGGGAGTATTTAGCCATAGTAAAAAGCAAATCAAATATCTCTTTCAAGTATTGATATGACTTGATGATAAGGTTAGGTGAATTAAGGTGGGAGGAGGCTCGCATGGAGCAGAAACACCAGCATTGACCAGTTAGGCTAAATGGCCTGTTTCCGTGCTGTACTTTCTATGAAATTTGATACACTATGGTCAGGGCGCCTCGGAACACTGCCCTCTTGCTTCTCCTAAGCTACAAATATTCTAACCTACA
This sequence comes from Somniosus microcephalus, assembly GCF_052327205.1. Lineage (NCBI taxonomy): Eukaryota > Metazoa > Chordata > Chondrichthyes > Squaliformes > Somniosidae > Somniosus > Somniosus microcephalus. The sequence continues at coordinate 13,842,236 of NC_141002.1, read as the reverse complement.
GTGTGTTGGGTCTTCCTCTGTCCTCATTGTGATGAAATCAAGATTAAATCACACCGTCAACTACACCAACTCATTCTTTCCTGGACCTCTAAACCATGGAGCTCCTCACCTCCCTCAATTGCCCCTTAGAATTGTAGAATCATAGAATGGTTACAGCACAGAAGGAGGCCATTCGGCCCGTCGAGCCCGTGCCGGCTCTCTGCAAGAGCACTTCAGCTAGTCCCACTCCCCGCCCTTTCCCCGGAGCCCTGCAAATTTTATTCCTTCAGGTACTTATCCAATTCCCTTTTGAAAGCAGTGCTTGAATCTGCCTCCACCTCCCTTTCAGGCCGTGCATTCCAGATCCCAACCACTTGCTGCATAAAAGAGTTTTTCCTCCTGTCGCCTTTGGTTCTTTTGCCAATCACCTTAAACCTGTGTCCTCTGGTTCTCGATCCTTCTGCCAATGGGAACAGTTTCTCTCTATCTACTCTACCCAGACCCCTCATGATTTTGAACACCTCGATCAAATCTCCTCTCAGTCTTCTCTGCTCTAAGGTGAACAACCCCAGCTTCTCCCGTCTATCCATGTAACTGAAGTCCCGCATCCCTGGAATCATTCTCGTAAATCTTTTCTGCACCCTCTCTAAAGGCCTTCACACCCTTCCTAAAGTGCGGTGCCCAGAATTGGACACAATACTCCAGTTGAGGCCAAACCAGTGTTTCATAACTTCCTCACTTTTCTACTTCTTCCTGAAATCTACAGGCCTTTAAAACCCAAAGCTGGAGTCATCCCAGTCACCAGTTCCTGATTAAACCTCATTTTCTCACTCACTTTTTTTCCAATCTTGTGGGAATCCTGCAATTGACCTTCACTATCGATGTAATAAAAACTCCACGGGAAACATTTCGAATGGAGACTTCCACAATGACCAAACATTGAAAGTTATGACAATCTATGTTTTAACTGCGCTGCACTGATTTCCTGGTATGTCTGATGTAATGCTGCATTAGGAGGTGCCTCTATCCAACACGCCATCAATTAAATGTATCAGGATCGGGGTGACGGGTATTGCTCTTTAGACTCCAAGGGACAATGCCATTAGCAGTGCATGCCCTGGCATTGCAGTGTAACCTTCATCCGACAGAGAACTGCGACACAGCAAATATGATATGATGGACAGCAAACGAGTTTTTAATAATTATGGATTTTGTTTCTTGAGAATTATTAAACACTGGATTGTGTAAAGACTGAGAATGAAGACAAACAATGAACAAAAATGCATATAGGAGGAATGAAAACAACCAACTGTTTGAAATGGATTTCACTATCAGTCATATTTGAATGGAGTGTCTCTCTGGGGAAATTAAGTGAAATGATTTTTAAATGGACCCATTTGACCAATGATTATCAATCTGCAGTTGACAGTGTTAGTGAAAATGTGCTTACAATGCACTGTAATAAGAAGGTTGCAGGTTCAATCCCCGGTCCATGTGGGGGTAGCTGGCACCAGCCAGGTTAGTACAATGGGCCTCATCCTTCCGGAGTGTAAAGGGTGTGTGGTCAGCTTCACCTCTGACTCCCTGAATGGTTCGAGTCACTCCCACTCCCTTGGTTCTAGACTTTGGACTTATTTGGGGGTTGTAATGAAATTGCAACAGACACCTGAGTTGGTCAAAAGAATTGAGACTTTTATTTTGAGACAGGAAAATATACAATACAATAAATCTTATACTCTAAAAGGGGGAACACTCGGAATATGCAAGGGAGAATGACAATAGACAAAATCCCTTACCCTCCCAACCCCACTATCCTAACTAGGTTGAAAACCAGAGAACCAGGAAATGCTCACCAAACGACTTTCTTGACAGATTGTAGAGGTTTGCGATTTCGGGCTCCTCTTTAGTTGTGGCGGTTAGGGCCTGCCGTATCTCGGACGTGGTGGAAGACTGCACCTGTGTTGGGTCTTCAGTCTTGGTTTGTCCGCTGATGCGGTTAGCTGCGTAATTGGATTTATCGGGTAAGTACCCAATTTTTTTTGGTAAGGTAATGTTTTTAGGGTCTTCTGTGTCAAATCTTACCATGGGGTAAGTCAGACTAGCCTGTAGAATGGGAACAAGTTTGTGACTTTCGAATTCTCAGTGGTTGGTTTTCTTGTTGGTCGCGGTGGCCCACTATTACCTGGTTGGTGGCAATATTGGTAGTTGTTGGTTTCTTGAGACCTTTGGTTGCCGCGATTTCCTTTTCCTTCTGTTTCATAGAAACATAGAAGATAGGAGCAGGAGTAGGCCATTCGGCCCCTCGAGCCTGCTCCGCCATTCAATGCGATCATGGCTGATCATCCAAATTCAGTACCCTGTCCCTGCTTTCTCCTCATATCCCTTGATCCCTTTAGCCTTAAGAAATATATCCAACTCCTTCTTGAATATATTTAATGAATTGGCCTCCACCGCCTTCTGTGGTAGATAATTCCACAGGTTCACCACTCTCTGGGTGAAGAAATTCCTCCTCATCTCTGTCCCAAATGGCTTACCCCTTATCCTTAGACTGCGACCCCTGGTTCTGGACTCCCCAACCATCGGGAACATCCTTCCTGCATCTAGTCTGTCTAGTCCTGTTAGAATTTTGTAAGTTTCAATGAGATCCCCTCTCATTCTTCTAAACTCCAGCGAGTACAATCCCAATTGACCCAATCTCTCCTCATACGTCATTCCTGCCATCCCAGGTATCAGCCTGGTGAATCTTCGCTGCACTCCTTCCATGGCAAGAACATCCTTCCTCAGATAAGGTGACCAAAACTGCACACAATACTCAAGATGTGGTCTCACCAAGGCCCTGTACAACTGCAGCAAGACATCCTTGTTCCTGTACTCAAACCCTCTCGCTACGAAGGCCAACATACCATTTGCCTTCTTAACCGCCTGCTGCACCTGCATGCTTACCTTCAGTGACTGGTGCACAAGGACGCCCAGGTCTCATTGCACTTCCCCTTCTCCCAATCTATTGCCATTCAGGTAATAATCTGCCTTCTTGTTTTTGACACCAAAGTGGATAACCTCGCATTTATCCACATTATATTGCATCTGCCATGCTTCTGCCCAATCACCCAACCTGTCCAAATCATACTGGAGTTTTTCGGCATCCTCCTCACAGCACACACGCCCACCCAGCTTTGTGCCATCTGCAACTTGGAGATATTACATCTAGTTCCCTCGTCCAGATCATTAATATATATTGTGAATAGCCGGGGTCCAAGGACCGATCCCTGCGGCACCCCACTAGTCACTGCCTGCCACTCAGAAAAAGAGCCGTTTAATCCAACTCTTTGTTTTCTGTCTGCCAACCAGTTCTCTATCCAAGTCAATACCTTGCCCCCAATCCCATGTGCCTTAACTTTACACGCTAATCTCTTATGCGGGACCTTATCAAAGACCTTTTGAAAGTCCAAATACACCACATCCACTGGTTCTCCCTTATCTATTTTCAAGTTACATCCTCAAAAAATTCCAGTAGATTAGTCAAGCACGATTTACCTTCGTTCTTCTTTCTTCAAGTCTCTGATTCTCCGACTAAGTACAGCGATGATGATATCTTTTTCTGAACCGTACTTTCTCTTCTGTACGGAACTTGATCCTTCTGTCTGCGTAACGACTCACTGATGCTCTCAGCATGCTGAGCTGTTTCACTGACTAGGCAGGCTTCAATTATACTGTTTTGAGGCCTGGCTTATCTGACCGCCAAATCTCTGGTTCTTTTGTTAAGTTTTGGCGGGCTCGTTATTTTTAATATGTTTTAAATCTTTAACGAGCTTCGGGGATGGTCCATCTATCTTTAATTGGCCTTTAACTGGTTTCGGGATTGCCTTGAAACCAGTTTAAAATGTGTGAAGCATTTTGGAAATTTTTCTGATTGGTTTTAAACTACTGTTTGATTGTCTTTTCCTGCTGGGGCCATGTTTACTTTTGTTGACTGTTGGCATGTATTGTTTTATTCATGTTCTTGGTGGCTCTATGAGTTTTGGCGGGAACAGTTTTTATTGTCTTTATGTAGAAAGTTTGGGGTGGCCCAGAACATTCCCAGATGGCCCAATACTCGAACTGTCTGTGTTTCGGGGGCCCATCCCACCTCCCCTTTGCCACAGTTTTCCACAGGCCTGAACATGCCTTTTAGGACTAGCCAAATCTTCCTGGGGTTTTGATTTTAAGCCCCTTTGGCCCAATATTATTTCAAACAGTCCAATATCTTTTCTTTCTTATTCTGGGGGAATTTGTATAATTTTGCAAGCCTTACAGGAGCGAGGGTGAGGTAAACCCAGCCTGGGTTCTCGCTCCTGATCGTTAGCCAGTGTATCTGTGTGAATGTTAGGTGAGGTCAGGGTCTAGGCTCACCTCTGATGCCCCCAGAGTCAAATAGCTTGGTGGCACTGATGACATCAGATCATTGGCTGAGAATGTGAGTGAGTTGCTGCAGTGCAGCTTGCTTCTGCGGGTGGGTGGGGGGAAACTGGAAGAGGACAAACTATATGCAGGTCTTAATGGGATTGTAGGGGTCATTTATAGGTTCCCTATTTTTTGTGAGGCAAATTCTACAGGTCCTGCCATAGGACATGGGAATGCACACACCTCCTCCATTCTATAGGCCTTCCTAATATTGTCCTCTCCAGATGATTTCTGCCATGTCCTTGCTTACTCAAACTTGATGGTTCTTCCAATGTATAGGAATTCTCAAGCGGCGACTCGTATATGGTGACAGAGATAAGACCAGTCCTGCCCTCAATCTGCACACACACAATATACAACACACACAAACATGCACACACATACTAACACACACAACACACAACATACAACAGATCACACACACACAACTCACTCAGCACCATGAGCCTCTTCAAGTAAGGAGTGTGATGGAATACTCTCCACTTGCCTGGATGAGTGCAGCTCCAACAACACTCAAGAAGCTCGACACCATCCAGGACAAAGCAGCTCGCTTGATTGGCACCCCATCCACCATCTTAAACATTCACTCCCTCCACCACTGGCGTACCGTGGCTGCAGTGTGTACCATCTACAAGATGCACTGCAGCAACTCGCCGAGGCTTCTTTGGCAGCACCTCCCAAACCCTCACCCTCTTCTACCTAGGACAAGGGCAGCAGGCGCATGGGAACAGCACCACCTCTAAGTTCCCCTACAAATCACACACCATCCTGACTTAGAAGTATATCACCGATCCTTCATCGTCACTGGGTCAAAATCCTGGAACTCCCTACCTAACAGCACTGTAGGGGTACCTTCACCGCACGGACTGCAGCAGTTATAGAAGGCGGCTCACCACCACCTTCTCAAGGGCTACTAGGGATGGGCAATAAATGCTGGCCTTGCCAGTGACGCCCACATTCCATAAACAAATTTAAAAAAAGAAGCTACGGGTATGGGCGGTGGAGTGGGACCAGCTGAAGTGCACTGGCAGAGAGCCGGCACGGGCTCGACGGGCCGAATGGCCTCCTTCTGTGCTGTAACCATTCTATTCTATGATTTTAAGCTGGGTGCTGAGGTTTGTGAGTCATGATTTGGATGTGTCATTGAAGCATTAAACAAAATCAGTACATATTACAGACTAGTGCTCACCAAACCTTAAATACTGCTCGGGAGCACTTTATTAAAATCTCTTATTTTTTAAGTTTGATGGAGCAAGAAACAGAAGATTAATCAAAGCAATTAATCATAAGCTATGAAAGTTATGGTGTTTGAAGTTTTGCAAGGTTACATGTTCAGATCACTGTACTTTCATCTCCAATAAAATATTAACAGTGAACATAAAAATGCTTTCACCAGTGGAATGATGAAGAGCTGAGATTCCTTTTTGTTATCATACTGAGCTGACCAAATGCCCTCTCATTAGCAAAAGCTAATCTTCAAGGAGTCAAATTTGCAGAGCACTTTGCTTCCTTTGACTTATTGACGGATACATTCAGGCATTTGCCAAATCCAGCCACCTCCTCCCCTAAAAGTCTGTCTTCCTTTAAGCTTGCACAATACCCAGCAAAATGCTAAAACAAGCCTTGCTGAGTCACTGGGTTAGCGGAGCGCTGAGGAGGCAGTGGTGGGAGTGCTACAATTAGTCACAGTGCACCTAGACTAGGGGATTGGTGGGCCAGAGGGGTGAATCAGCCAGAGTTCCCACACCCGGGTTGACTCGAGTCCGGTTAGAGTGATCACTGACTCAGGGGTAGTATTCCCGCCTCTGAGTCAGGAGGTGAAGGGTTGGAACCCCTCTCCAGGCATCCCAGCGCTTGGAGACTGGAGTGCCAGCTCTGAATATTGGGTTGACTGGGTTGGGGTTCTTGTACAGGGTAGGTGGGGCTCTTTAACCTTGGCTGCAACCCACCTAGGAGAAGGTACACTGAAGATTAAAATCATGAGGAAGGCAGTGGGAAACCGCCTCAGCTACTCTTCCTAGTGAGTGTCTCAAGCATCTCGGGTGTGAGACTTGAGTTTTGGTGCAGAACACAATGGACCGATGACCATAGAAATTCATAGAGATTACAACACAGAAACCAACCATTATCCCCATCCAGTCGATGTCGGCGTTTACTCTCCACACAAGCAAGTAGTGCTAATCACATTTACCCACCCTGTTCCCTTTTCTTTCATCCACCTATCCAATCTAACTTATACTCACTTACTGGGCTCACACATAAGAAATAGGAGCAGGAGTAGGCCATACGGCCCCTCGAGCCTGCACATTCCACATAAGGAAACAAAGAAAGAACTTGCATTTCTATAGCGCCTTTCACGACCTCAGGACATTCCAAAGCATGTGGCAGCCAATGAAATATTTTTTGAAGTATAGTCACTGTTGTATTGTAGGAAATGTGGCAGCCCATTTGCACACACCAAGGTCCCATAAACAGCAATGTGATAATCAGTAGATAATCTGTTTTAGTAATGGTGGTTGAGGGATAAATATTGGTCAGGACAACGGGGAGAATTCCTCTGCTCTTCTTCGAATAGTGCCGTGGGATCTTTTACATCCAATTGAAAGGGCAGATGGGCCCCAGTTTAATGTCTTATCCAGAAGACTGTACCTTCGACAGTTGTGCACTGGTGTGTCACCCTAGATTCTGTGCTCAAGTCTCTGGAGAGGGGCTTGAACCCACGACCTTCTGACTCAGAGGCGAGAGTGCTACCCATGGGCCAAGGCTGAATGACCACTTACACAAGGTCACAGAAGACTGTCAATGCCAATGGAACTGTACGGCTTCAAGAGAGGAGGAGACAATAGACAAGGGAGCTGAGTGGGAAATAAAGCGACTCACCTGTGGTCCCAGAGCAACTCAGCAGTGTGAAGTAGGGTTTTACTCTGTTTATGAAGGTGTGGACACATGACTGTGGTGTTGACTGGCAGTAACCACCCCTTTGTCACCCTGTGCTTGTGGCAGGTCAGGGGTAACACTGCATTTTAAGCCCAGATTTCAGTTATATTTTTCTAGGAACACACAAGAATCCCCCAAAGTGGCTCCAGCACTCACTCCACTAATAGGAACTTGTGTTACACGGTTGGTGATTATCTCCCCTTGTTTTTACAAAGTAATTGAAGGTCTTTCTTCTTTCATTATTTCTTTGTAGTAATTAAGTCAGCAATCACAAAAGCAGATGTAGACAATTCCCACCAAAGTAATTTATTGAGTAACTGCAGCGACGGATGAAAATGAATCTTGCATTCTGATAGACGTACAGTGAGTTTTCAACTTATTGAAAGCACAAGTCACTTCTAATTACTAACATATAAAAAGGAGAGTTAGAGAGGATGGTGGGGCCCGCCAATACTCACTCTATCCACTAGCTAGCGCAAACTCATCCACTGCCCTCTCTACCCAGCAGTGATGGCAACTCAAAGAGGAGTTCAAAAGAAAACTGTGGCCAATTTCAGGAAATTCCTCCAATTCCTTAAGGATACCAAACAAGTTACAGAAGGCCACAATTAGCCATGATACATCATTGGTCAGTCTTAAATAACCTTCCCACCTGCTGTTTCTCCCAGTACACACTAATGCCCTCCATTTATCAATTCAGTTCTGACTTCGAGCTCTCAACGACCATAAGACTGAGGGATAAGGTAGAACAATGGTTTAGCATGATGCCCTTTCACCTCTGGAGCCTGGGTCTCCACTGATGGGAGCATAGTCATCCATCTCTACCAGCTGCCGAGGCCTCGACTGAAATGAATTTGAAGTCTTAAACCCACAGTTTCCATGGGTACGAGTCCACCAAGCAAAACTATGGAGCACTTTAGAATAGAATAGCACTTGCACTTCTCAGGTTCTCACGATGTCACAAAATGTTTCACAGCCAAGGAAGTGTAATGACCTCCTTCCCAATAAAAACTTACTCCAAGTGTAATGACTGTTGTTATGTAGGTGAAAACCACAGCCAATGTATACACAGCAAAATCCCATAAGCAAAAAGGGATATGAATCACCACTGACTGTTTTTGTTGGTGGTGTTGGAGGGAGGTATGTTGCTTGGACATTGGGAGAACTCCCTTGCTCTTTATCGAAGTGTCATGGGATCTTTTATACCCACCTCAACAGGCAGACAGACCTTAGTTGAACAGCCCATCCATAAGATGGTACCTCCGACAATACGGTACCCCCGGACTTCCAGCCTAGGTCATATGTTGGAGTCCTGAAGTGGGGCTTAAATGATGCAATGGGGGTGGGTGTCGAATGCGTGCGACAGCGGCAGCGGACCCGCCCAACGCAGAAGTGGGGAGTCCTGGACCACTTCAACATTTTATTGGTGAAGGTGCAGGAGCCAAATGAGCAGCCCACTGGAGCTCGCCAGTCTGGTGAGGAGGGAAATCGTCAAGAGATTACGTGCAGCTGACTGGCTGGTAAAGCGGTGGGTGCGAGAACAGGCCGGCAGTGGACAGGAAGGTTTTTGTCGAAACTCTTGCTCCTCCTGGCTCCACGGGAATCCCTCCCCCCACAAAGAACATAACTTTGGTCAAGGCCTGTCAACATCTGGAGAAAGTGGGACTGGCGTGTTCCCTGCCTGCTTCGCCCATTTCTCCTTCAAAGTTGCAATCGGACACCTGTAATTGACATAGGACACCAATTTGCCGATTTGAGCAGCCCCCTGCTTGTTTTGGGTGGGATTGCTGGCCGTCCATTGAAAGGCCTGTCTGAAAGTTCCCCAGCAGGATTTCAACAGTCAGTCACCGGTTTCTCAGTTGAGAAATGGGCCGCTGGCAATTGAAAGTCTCCCACAACCTTTTGACTCAGAGGCAAGAGTGCTACCGACTAAGCCAAGTTACACTTTCACGTGACATCCAAAATGCTAGCTGGTGTGGGAATCGGAATAGTCATGCTGGTAGGGGTTGGCGATAAGGCATGATGCTGGAGCAATGAAGAAGGTTCTTTTAACCTGTATTTACCATTGCTAGGTTTAGATTAGCCTTGGAGACTAAGGGGGGAGTTTTTACTTACCGACGCATTGGAAGTGGAGGCGAGGTCCAGTATCGTGCGCGAAACCCAGAAGTCTGGGTTTCCCCACATGGTGTGGAGATTGAACTGCACAATGTGCAGCTTCTGTCAGTGATAGGTTCCCCGCCCAGAAGTCAGCCTGATTGAGCACTCCAGAGGAGGCCGCTGGATCAGGTAGGTCCAATCCCCGACCCTGGGACAGTGGATCGGATCACCAACCCCGGGGGCGTGGGTCTGATCCCAAAGAGGGTCCTATCTCTGACCCTGGGGGGTGGGGGGAATGTCTGATCCCTGACTCCGGAGGAGTGGAGTCCGATTCCAGGGGGTGTCCGATCCCTGACCCCAAGCGGGGTCCGATCCCGGGGGAGGGGTGGGTTGTATGGGGGGATGGGGTCTGATGGTTGGGGAGCCGGGAAGAAGCACTCCTGCTCCTCCTGGCCAACCAGGAGTGCTCTGCGAGGCTGTTCTCATTTTGCTGCAGTTGACGGGTTTCCCGACACCCGGGAAACCTGCCCGCCACAGTAAAACCTGCACAGCAGGTTAAATCCGAGGCTTCCAGCCCACTTAACATATTTAAAATGCCCGCCCCTTGTCCCGCCTCAGTAAAACCTCGAAGTCGGTGTGTTGGAGCCTGCTTCCCGACACGCTTCCATTTTCTGGCCATTTAACCCCTCACATGCACCAACTCCCACCCGCTCACCCGTGTTAAAACTCCCCCCTTGATGGTGGGCCCCAGCACATCAGTTTGAAAGACAAGGCGGTAGCGTTCGCAACCATCTTCAGCCAGAAGTGGCGAGCAACTCCTGAGGTCCCCACCACTTCAAATGCCAGTCTTTAGCTAATTTGATTCACTCCACATGATATCAAGAAACGGCTGAGTGCACTGGATACAGCAAAGGCTATGGGCCCGACAACATCCTGGCTGTCGTGCTGAAGACTTGTGCTCCAGAACTAGCGCCTCTAGCCAACTGTTCCAGTACAGCTACAACACTGGCATCTACCTGACAATGTTGAAAACTGCCCAGGTATGTCCTGTCCACAAAAAGCAGGACAAACCCAATCCAGCCAATTACCGCCCCATCAGATTACTCTCAATCATCAGCAAAGTGATGGAAGATGTCATCGACAGTGCTATCAAGTGGCACTTACTCAACAATAACCTGCTCACCGATGCTCAGTTTGGGTTCTGCCAGGACCACTCGACTCCAGACCTCATTACAGTCTTGGTCCAAACATGGACAAAAGAGCTGAATTCCAGAGGTGAGGTGAGAGTGACTGCCCTTGACATCAAGGCAGCATTTGACCGAGTCTGGCATCAAGGAGCCCTAGTAAAACTGAAGTCAATGGGAATCAGGGGGGAAAACTCTCCACTGGCTGGAGTTGTACCTAGCACAAAGGAAGATGGTTGTGGTGGTTGGAGGCCTATCATCTTGGACCCAGGACATCACTGCAGGAGTTTCTCAGGGCAGTGCCCTAGGCCCAATTATCTTCAGCTGCTTTATCAATGATCCTCCCTCCATCATAAGGTCAGAAGTGGGAATGTTCGCTGATGATTGCACAGTGTTTAGTTCCATTTGCAACTTCTCAGATAATGAAGCAGTCCGTGCCCGCATGCAGCAAGACCTGGACGACATTCAGGCCAAACAGGAGCCAGGAAATGACCATTTCCAATAAGAGAGAATCTAACCCCCGCCCCTTCAGATCCAAGGCCATTATCATCATAGAATCCCATACCATTAACATCCTGGGGGTCACCATTGACCAGAAACTTAACTGGACCAGCCACAAAAATACTGTGGCTACCAGTGCAGGTCAGAGGCTAGGTATTCTGTGGCAAGTGTCTCACCTCCTGACTCTCCAAAGCCTTTCCACCATCTACAAGGCACAAGTCAGGACTTTGATGAAATACTCTCCACTTGCCTAGATGAGTGCAGCTCCAACAACGCACACGAAGCTTGACACCATCCAGGACAAAGCAGCTCACTTGATTGGCACCCCATCCACCACCTTAAATATTCACTCCCTCCTCCACCAGCACACCGTGGCTGCAGTGTGTACCATCTACAAGATGCACTGCAGCAACTCGCCAAGGCTTTTTCGATAGCACCTTCCAAACCCATGACCTCTACCACCTAGAAGAACAAGGACAGCAGGCTCATGGGAACACCACCACCTCCAAGTTCCCCTCCAAGTCACACACCATCCTGACTTGGCAGTATATCGCCGATCCTTCATCGTCGCTGGGTCAAAATCCTGGAACTCCCTCCCTAACAGCACTGTGACTGCAGCGGTTCAAGAAGGCAGCTCACCACCACCTTCTCAAGGGCAACTATGGATGGGCAATAAATGCTGGCCTTGCCAGCGACGCCCACATCCCAGGAATGAATAAAATAAATTAAATAAACAAACATCTGTTCCTGATCAAGTTTAATGAAAAGTCAACAGGTTATGAAGTGGCAATGGTTTATGAAGATGAGAACATATGACTGTGGTGTTGACTGGCAGTAACCACCTCTTTGTCACCCTGTGCTTGTGGCAGGTCAGAGATAACACTGCATTTTAAGCCCAGATTTCAGTTATATTTTTCTAGGAACACACAAGAATCCCCCAAAGTGGCTCCAGCACTCACTCCACTAATAGGAACTTGTGTTACACGGTTGGTGATTATCTCCCCTTGTTTTTACAAAGTAATTGAAGGTCTTTCTTCTTTCATTAGTTCTTCGTGGTAATTAAGTCAGCAATCACAAAAGCAGATGTAGACAATTCCCACCAAAGTAATTAATTGAGTAACTGCAGCGATGGATGAAAATATAACTTCCATTCTGATAGAAGTACAGTGAGTTTTCAACTTATTGAAAGCACAAGTCACTTCTAATTACCAATTTATTAAAAGGAGTTAAGGATGGTGAGGCCCGTCAATACTCACTCTATCCACTAGTCAGTGCAAGCTCATCCACTGCCCTCTCCACCCACCAGTAATGGCGTGGACCTGACTGAGAGGCGAGAGTGCTAGCACTCAGCCAGTGCTGACATCACTGTTCCCTGTCAGCTGTGATTTGTTCTGCGTGGCCTGTTTCTTTTAATGCGCAGTCCCTTTAATTTCAATGTAAAAGCTGGTGAGTGGCCTGTGCAGGTCCTTTCAGATTATTGTGCGGCTGCGCACCTTAGCAGGAACATTGGCTGACACCATACTGGTTAACAGACGGAGTGAATATCACCAAGGGGTGATGCAATGTCATCTCAACCCAAGATGCCTTACAACCTTGAAATATACTGCAGCCACTGTTCATTGATGCAATACAGGGTAGAGTTAAAGAACAAGCAATTCCCAGCTCTGAGCTTCACACGACGGGAGTACATGTAGGGAATGTGGACATGGAGGTCACAACGCTCACCGGAATTTTCGTCCATGGACAGAAAATCCTGTGGGACGTGTTGACCTTCACTTTTGAATTCCTAGTCTGTGCTCCTGTGACATGAAACTCCGTGCTAGGAGCGCTCATTCATAACCTCTGCCCTATGGGTACAGGTCCCATCAGGGGGAGAACGAGGAGGCCTGTTTTCACAGCCAAAGCTTCACTGAATTGAACTAGATGTCACTTGCACCATGTGACCTGGGCAGCAAGGCCCTATTTGATTGCTTGTGACCAGCTCCATCAACACAGGTGATTTACTCACAAACCTTACAATTCGTGGAAGGTTTTTATAAATAAAAGTCCACACAGTTCGGCTTTCTACGTCTAAATTTCCCACGAGTAATTTCAAACAAACCTCCACAAATTGCAGGTCTTGCCCGTAAATCCTAAGGGCTGGCAACACCAGTCACAGGGGAAAAGGACGTACTTTGCATCTATTGCAAGATAAAAACCTCCTTCACAGGATAAACAGTCAAACAACTGACAGAACAAAAGAAGCAAAAAGAATGGACTCAGCATTTTGTCACTAAGTATTGATGCTAATGTTCACAATTTCAACGCTTGCTTAGAAGGAGAATCAAAAGCTTTGTAGCAAATCCCCCCCAAGCTCTGAAAATCCAGTGGTAATACACTTGTAACCGCGTCATAACACGATCCCTCTGAGCCAGGCTTTCTGCCGAGTTCGTTGGAAGCTTTAGGACACAGTATTAAAATGCAACAGTCAATATCCAGAAGCTTGTAACAGAGAGGGAGAGGGAAAGAAAGAAAGGTAGAAAGAAAGAAGGAAAGAAAGAAAGGTAGAAAGAAAGGAAGAAAGAACCAAAAAAGAAAGAAGGAAAGAAAGAACGAATTTGCATTTATAAAGCACCTTTCATGACACTTTACAGCTAATTAATTGCTTTTGACATGTAGACACTGTTGTATTATAGGGAACATGGCAGCAATTTCCACACAAGATCCCACAAACAGCATTGAGATAAATGAGCAGATAGTCTGTTTTTTTAGTGATGTTGGCTGAGGGTGGAATGTTGGCCCGGACACCAGGTAAACCTCCATTGCTCTACATCGAATAGTGCCATTGGATCTTTTACGTCCACCTGAGAGGTGTAACATCTCATCTGACAGACAGCACCTCCAACAGTGCAGCGCTCCCTCAGTACTGCACTAAAGTGCCAACTGAGATTACGCATGCCAGCTTCTGACTCACAATGTTACAGGAAAACTGCAAATGCAAAGTTTTGCCCATAACATTGAGAGTCAAGAAGCAGCACATGTGCTCCAGAACCCATTCTGAGAAACTGGAACATTTGTATGGCATACACCTGATCCATCTATCTACTAACAAGATATATTTCCATATAAAAGTGCCTGTGTAAGATTGCCATGCTCTAATTACACTTTCCCTCTAATGGAGGCAATGCAGCGCCATCACTGGTGGGAGGCTGTAATTACTGTGTGACTGGTTTACATAGCCAGTTCCCTTTATAAATGTGGACACAGGAATTTATAATGAAAATATGAGGAGAGAATGTACGACTTTAAAATGGAGACTAAATAACGTCTGCATGCCCTGATCCAGTAACACCCCCTGCCCTCATGCCCTGTTTCATTTGGTCTTGACTTCCCTTGTGGAATGCCAGGGAAGATCAACTATACACTGTATTAAAAATCTTCCTCCTGTGAGCACTTTGACTCCAAAACCATTTTTGTGTCAACTTTTTCCATTATAAACTCCTATGTCCATATTTATAATTGAAATTGCTTATGTAAACACGTTGCGCTGTAATTACGCCCTCCCACCAGTGGTGGAAGGGGAAGGAGCCAGTTGTCGTGGTCCACGTAGGAACCACGACATCGGTCTAGGAACTAGGAATGAGGCTCTGCTGAGGAAGTTTGAGGAGCTAGTATCCAAATTAAAAAGCAGAACCTCAAATGTAATAATCTCTGGATTGTTACCTGAGCCACATGCAAATTGGCATAGGGACAAACAGATTAGAGGTTTAAATGCGTGGCTCAAAAAGTGATGTGGGAGGAAGGAGTTTCAGTTCATGGGGCACTGGCACCAGTATTGGTGGAAAGAGGGAGCTGTTCCGTTGGGACGGGCTCCACTTAAACTGGGCTGGGACCAGTGTCCTGGCAAACCGAATAACTAGGGCAGTAGACAGAGCTTTAAACTAATGAAGGAGGGGATGGGAGGATTCAGGAAAGAGTAAATTGAAAAGCAGCGAGAGAAATGTCAAAGCTCTGGAGCAGAGTAAAGTTTTGGGTAAAAATAAGCAGAGTGGGTCAGGAAGGGACAGAGAGTAACAAAGGTAATAAGGCATCAGTGACAAAGGAGACATTGTGGCAAAGCCATCAAGAGACTCTTGCAGTAACGTTTATAATTGTCTTTAATCATAGTTGTTACCTTTAAGTGTGTGCGCTGCGCAGGATTGATAAAATCGCGATCTGACGCGATTACGTCATCATGCGGGTCACGTGACGTCCCCAACGGCGGGAAACATGATGACGTCATGACGTCAGGGAGGTAGGGCGTTTCTGTTCAGTCCTCGTGGATCCAGCTTGTGTATAGACCTGTTTGGAGTTTCTCCTGCGTTCTTTGTTTATAACTGTTTCAGTACATTAAACCACGTTTGTTTAACTGTCAGTTTCAACCGCAGTATTTTCGTAGTAGTGTGAAGACACCTACATTGGTGACCCCGAAACCTCGCGAACGTTTTTCGCGGAGGGCACAGAACGCAGGCCATGATGGAAGCCAATGCAGTGGCTTTGAAGCTCCCCCAATTCTGGGAACAACAGGCGGCCTCCTGGTTTGTGCAGGCTGAGGCACAATTTGAGCTCCGCAACATCGTGCAGGACCAGCTCCGATATTTGTACGTGGTCTCCGCCCTCGACAGCTCGATGGCGTCGAGGATCATCAGCCTTCTGGAGAACCCCCCGACCGCTGACAAGTATGTCGCCATCAAGACACGGCTGCTGCAGGTATTTGGCCTTACAAAGGCGGAGCGCGCTCGCCGTCTACTTACACTACCTGGGTTAGGTGACTCCAAATCCTCGGAACTAATGAGCCACATGCTAACGCTCCTGGGGTCCGAACCCCAATGTTTCCTGTTTCGCGAGCTGTTTCTTAGTCAGCTTCCCGAACAGGTCCAAGCAGCCCTCGCCAGGTCGGATGCCAGGGATTGCATCACGCTCGCCGAAGAGGTGGATAAAATATATGCGGTCCGACAGCAATACTGCGCCATTGCGCAACGCCCAGCCCCGAAGGGCCCCACCTCGACACCTCCGATGACCGGTTACTGTTATTACCACTCTCGTTTTGGCCTGAAAGCCCGCTGCTGCCGCCCGCCTTGCAGTTTCGTGCCCAAACCGTCAAACAGACCTCCGCGAGTCAAGAACACTGGAACCGGGGCGTGCCCCACGGCCACGATGGCGATCGGCGATCGGCGATTCCGGGAATTTAGGAGTTGGTCAAACAGGCTTGTCCGACCTCCTCTGCGATTGACGTTCCTCGTTAAAGACAATTCTGGGGGGGCATTTGTGGCAAAGCCATCAAGAGACTCTTGCAGTAACGTTTATAATTGTCTTTAATCATAGTTGTTACCTTTAAGTGTGTGCGCTGTTTAAACAGCGCAGGATCGATAAAATCGCGATCTGACGCGATGACGTCATCACGCGGGTCACGTGACATTCCCAACGGCGGGAAACGTGATGACGTCATGACATCAGGGGGGTAGGGCGTTTCTGTTCAGTCCTCATGGATCCAACTTGTGTATAGACCTGTTTGGAGTTTCTTCTGCGTTCTTTGTTTATAACTGTTTCAGTATATTAAACCACATTTGTTTAACTGTCAGTTTCAACCGCAGTATTTTCGTAGTAGTGTGAAGACACCTACAACATCAGGGAAAAATAGAAATAAGTCATAGCTAAAGGCATTATATCTGTGCGCGAAGCAGTCGCAACAAAATAGATGAATTAATAGCGCAGATAGAAATTAACAGGTTTGATCTAATAGCCATAACAGAGAGTGGCCAAGGTTGGGAACTAAATATTCCAGGATATTTAACTTTTAGAAGAGATAGGCAAAATGGAAAAGGAGGAGGGCTAGCCCTGATAATAAAGGTTGGGATAAAGACAGTAGAGGGAAAAGATCTTAGCTCCGAAAATCACGAAGCAGAATCAGTTTGGGTGGAGCTAAGAAATAGCAGGGGGCAGGAAACATTGGTGGGAGTTGTTTGTAGGCCCCCAAACAGTAGTTACCATGTAGGGCAGAGTATAAACCAGGAAATTAGAGGCGCATGTAACAAGGGTAATACAGTAATCATGAGGGACTTTAATCTACATATAGACTGGGAAAACCAAATTTGCAGTAATAGTGTGGAGGATGAATTCATGGAATGCATGCAAGATAGTTTTCTAGATCAGTATGTTGAGGAACCAACTAGGGAACAGACTATTTTAGATCTAGTATTGTGCAGTGAGAAAGGGTTAATTAATAAACTTGTAGTAAAGGGGCCTTTAGGGAAGAACATAAGAACATAAGAACATAAGAAATAAGAGCAGGAGTAGGCCAATCGGCCCCTCGAGCCTGCTCCGCCATTCAATAAGATCATGGCTGATCTGATCCTAACCGCCAATCCACTATCACAGAACCATCTCCTGAATCTAACAGAATTAGACACACGAAATAGGAGCAGGATCAGGCTACACGGCCCCTGGGCCCGCTCCGCTACCCACAGGGCCATGACCGATCCGAACCTAGACTCATGTCCAAATTCCTGCCCGCTCCCCGTAACCCTTAATTCCCCTTACTTCTAGGAAACTGTCTATTTCTGTTTTAAATTTATGTAATGATGTAGCTTCTACAGCTTTTTGGGGCAGCATATTCCATGGACCTACCACCCTCTGAGTGAAGTAGTTCCTCCTCATCTCAGTTTTGAAAGAGCAGCCCCTTATTCTAAGACTATGCCCCCTAGTTCTAGTTTCACCCATCATCGGGAACATCTTCCCTGCATCCACCCGATCCAACCCCTTCACAATCTTATATGTTTCAATAAGATCGCCTCTCATTCTTCTGAACTCCAATGAGTAGAGTCCCAATCTACTCAACCTCTCCTCATATGTCCATCCCCTCATCCCCGGAATTAACCGAGTGAACCTTCTTTGTACTAAGAGTGACAATAATATTATAGAATTTTATATTGAGTTTGAAAGTGACATAGTTAAATCCGAGACTAGGGTCTTAAATCTAAACAAAGCAAACTACGTAGGTATGAGGGGCAAGTTGGCTGAGATAGATTGAAAAACTACATTAAAAGGTATGACGGTAGACAAGCAATGGCAAGCATTTAAAGAATTAATACATAATTTACAACAAATATACATTTCTTTAAGGCACAAAAACCCCACAGGAAAAGTGGTCCAACGTGGCTAACAAGAGAAGTTAAAGATAGTATTAGATTAAAGGAAGAGGCTTATAATATTGCCAAAAAGAGTAGTAAGCCTGAGGATTGGGAGGATTTTAGAATTCAGCAAAGGAGGGCCGAGAAATTGATAAAGAAAGGGAAAGTAGAATATGAGAGTAAACTAGTGAGAGACATAAAAACAGACTGTAAAAGCTTCTATAGGTATGTAAAATGGAAAAGATTAGTGAAAGTAAACATGGGTCCCTTACAGGCTGAGACAGGAGAAATTATAATGGGAAATAAGGAAATGGCAGAGAAATTAAACAATTACTTTGGGCTGGATTTTCATTGAGCAGGCGGGTAGGAGGCAGGACTACAACTTTCGGGGTTGTAGTCCCGCCTCCATTGAGTTCTAGCCAACTCACACGATTTTGACTTGATTGACCTTGTTGAGCCCACCCAGCGGGCTCAGCAGGCCAATTAAGGGCCACCCGGCAACAGGTGATGTCACAGATTGATATTTCATCCGTCAAGACCTTTTGACAGATGAAATATCAGCGTTTCACAGCTGTTTGAAGCTGTCAAACACTGACAACCTGTACTCCAGGTTAATTCTTTCCTCTCAGGATGATTTAGAGATCTCCCCGGAACAGAAAGCTGAATGCTGCAGTTTTTGACAGCTCGCGGCCATTCTGCTTTCTGTGCCGGTGAGATGAGGGACTCCTGAGCCCTGAAGGAAGGCTGTGAAGGTAAGTACATGTAAGTAAAACTTCTTTAAACACTTTACACACACCAAACACATTTACCTCTGCACTCATGCACCCATCACTCACCTGAACACCGGACATCTCGACCCCTCCAAGCCCTTCAGCACGACGGCCCGCCTCGCTAACTTGGCGTGATTTGGAGCCATCGGGAATCCCACATTTCACCAATGAAAATAGGGATTAGGCTAAAAACTGATTGTTAACTACCTGTTAACAGGCAGTTAATTGGCACTAATCCCCTTCCTGCCTCGGGGAGGCAGGTCCCAGTGCGGGTCGGGGGCGGGATGGGTTCGTGCCCCATGATTTTGGGATTTTAACCTCCCACACGCCTCCAATCCCGCCTCCACGGCCCAATGAAAATCCTGCCCTTTGTGTCTATCGTCACAGAAGAAGACGCAAAAAACTTCCCGGAAATAGTGGAGAACCAAGGGTCTAACAAGAATGAGGGACTGAAAGAAATTAGTATTAGTAAAATATCAGTGCTGGAGAAATTAATGGGACTGAAAGTCAATAAATCCCCTGGACCTGATGGCCTACATCCTAGTGTTTTGAAAGAGGTGGCTATAGAGATAGTGGATGCATTGGTTGTCATTTTCCAAAATTCCATAGATTCTAGAATGGTTCCCATGGATTGGAAGGTAGCAAATGTAACCCACTATTTAAGAAAGAAGGGGAAGAGAAAACAGGGAACTACAGACCAGTTAGCCTGACATCAATAGTTGGGAAAATGCTAGAATCTATTATTAAGGAATGTGGTAACAGGGCACTTAGAAAATAATAATAGGATTGGGCAGAGTCACCAGGGATTTATGAAAGGGAAATCGTGTTTGACAATTCTGTTAGAGTTTTTTGAGGTTGTAACCAGCAGAATAGATAAGGGGGAACCAGTAGATGTGGTGTATTTGGATTTTCAGAAGGCATTCGATAAGGTGCCACACAAGAGGTTATTATACAAAATTAGGGCTCATGGGATTGGGGGTAATCATAGAGTCATAGAGTTATACAGCACAGAAAGAGGCCCTTTGGCCCATCGTGTCCGCGCTGGCCATCAAGCCCTATCGATTCTAATCCCATTTTCCAGCACTTGGTCCGTAGCCTTGTATGCTATGGCATTTCAAGTTCTCATCTAAATGCTTCTTGAATGTTGTGAGGGTTCCTGCCTCTCCCATCCTTTCAGGCAGTGAGTTCCAGATTCCAACCACCCTCTGGGTGAAAACGTTTTTCCTCAAATCCCCTCTAAACCTCCTGCCCCTTACCTTGAAACTATGCCCCCTGGTAATTGACCCCTCTACTAAGGGGAAAAGTTCCTTTCTATCCACCCTATCTATGCCCCTCATAATTTTGTACACCTCAATCAGGTCCCCCCTCAGCCTTCTCTGCTTTAAGGTAAACAACCCCAGCCTGTCCAGTCCCTCTTCATAGCTGAAGTGCTCCAGCCCAGGCAACATCCTGGTGAATCTCCTCTGCACCCTCTCCAATGCAACCACTTCCTTCCTATAGTGTGGCAACCAGAACTGTACACAGTATTCCAGTTGTGGCCTAACTAGCATTTTGTACAGCTCCATCATAACCTCCCTGCTCTTATATCCTATGCCTTGGCTAATGAAGGCAAGTATCCCATATGCCTTTTTAACCACCTTATCTACCTGTCCTGCTGCCTTCAGGGATCTATGTACATGCACACCAAGGTCCCTCTGATCCTTTGTCCTTCCTAGGGTCCTACCATTCATTGTGTATTCCCTTGCCTTGTTAGTCCTCCCAAAATGCATCACCTCACACTTTTCAGGGTTAAATTCCATTTGCCACTGTTCTGCCCATCTAACCAACACATCTATATCATCCTGTAGCCTGAGGCTTCCCTCCTCGCTATTTACCACTCCACCAATTTTCGTGTCATCTGCAAACTTACTGATCATACCTCCTACATTCATATCTAAATCATTAATGCACACTACAAACAGCAAAGGGCCCAGCACCGATCCCTGCGGTACACCACTGGACACAGGCTTCCAGTCACAAAAACAACCTTTGACCATCACCCTCTGCCTCCTGCCACAAAGCCAATTTGGGATCTAATGTGCCAAATTGCCCTGGATCCCATGGGCTCTTACCTTCTTGACCAGTCTCCCATGCGAGACTTTGTCAAAAGCCTTACTGAAGTCCATGTAGACTACATCAACTGCACTACCCTCATCCACACACCTAGTCACCCCCTCGTAATGTACTAGCATGGATTGAGGATTCGTTAACGGACAGCAAACAGAGAATAGGAATGAATGGGTAATTTTTGGGTTGGCAGGCTGTAATTAGTGGGGTACAAGGATTAGTGCTTGGGCCTCAGCTATTCACAATCTACATCAATAATTTGGATGAGGGGACCAAATGTAATCTATCCACGTTTGCTGATGATACAAAACTGTGCGGGGATGTAAGTTGTGAGGAGGATGCAAGGAGGCTTCAAGGGGATATAGACAGGCTAAGTGAGTGGGCAAGAAACATGGCAAATGGAATATAATGTGGAGAAATGTGAAGTTATCCACTTTGGTAGGAAAAATAGAAAAGCAGAGTATTATTTAAATGATGAGTGATTGGGAAATGTTAATGTTCAGAGGGACCTGGTGTCCTTGTTCACAAATCACTGAAAGTTAACATGTAGGTACAGCAAGCAATTAGGAAAGCAAATGGTATGTTGGCCTTTATTACATGAGGATTTGAGTATAAGAGTAAAGACGTCTTACTGCAATTATATAGGGCCCTTTGAGACCACATCTGGAGTATTGTGCACAGTTTTGGTCTCCTTACCTAAGGAAGGATATACTTGCCATAGAGGGAGTGCAACAAAGGTTCACCAGACAGTTTCCGGGGATTGGGGGGGATTGTCCTAGGAGGAAAGATTGAGATTGTCCTATGAAGAGAGATTGAGTAGACTAGGCCTATATTCTCCAGAGTTTAGAAGAATGACAGGTGATCTCATTGAAACATACAAAATTCTTACAGGGCTTGACAGGGTAGATGCAGGGAGGATGTTTCCCTTGGCTGGGGTGTCTAGAACCAGGAGTCAAAGTCTCAGAATAAGGGGTCGGCCATTTAGGACTGAGATGAGGAGAAATGTCTTCACTCAGAGGGTGGTGAATCTTTGGAATTCTCTATCCCAGAGGGCTGTGGAGGCTCAGTCGTTGAGTATATTCAAGCCAGAGATCGATAGGTTTTTGAATATTAAGGGCATCAAGGGATATGGGGATAGTGCAGGAAAGTGGAGATGAGGCAGAAGATCAGCCATGATCTTATTGAATGGCGGAGCAGGCTCGAGGGGCCGAATGGCCTACTCCTGCTCCTATTTCTTATGTTCTTATGTTCTAGTACCGCCTCAGTTTGGCATCTTCCAACTGTTCATTCCGTACAGCACAGAAACTCCTATGCTCCAATGAACACAATGGGGTAGATTTTCCCGAACCTGTCGGGAAGAAGGCGGGACTTTCCCTTTCGGGTTTTTGACCCGCCTACTTCGACGTCCGGCCAATCCGCGCGAATTTCCCTTGATTGACCTTGTTGAGCCCGCCTAGCGGGCTCAGCAGGCCAATTAAGGGCCACCCGGCAATAGGTGACATCACAGACTGTTTCAAGCTGTCAAACACTGACAGTCTGAGTTCTAACATGAGTCCTTCTGCACAGATTCAGTTAGAACTCTTACCGCCACTCAAAGCTGAAGGCTGTCACTTTTCACAGATCGCAGCCGTTCAGCTTTAAGTGCCGGCTGAGTGATGGGCTCCCGACGGCTACAGGAAGAAAGGCTGTGAAGGTAAGTACAGGTAATTAAAAGTTCTTTACACACTTTAGACACACCAAACACACTTACCTTTACACTCATGCACCCATCACTCACCTGAGCGCAAACATCGCGACCCCTCCAACTCCTTCAACCTGACGGCCCACCTGCTCTAACCTGGCATGGTTTGGAGCCATCGGGAAACCCACACGAAACCCCTCAAGATAGGGATTAGGCTAAAAACTGCCTGTTAACTACCTGTTAACAGGCAGTTAATTGGCACTTATCCCTTCCCGCCTGGTTTCGGCGGGTCCCAGTGCGGGGCGGGTACCTGCCGCCCCTGAAACTTACGTGGGGCGGGGTTTTGGGCAGGATGGTGTCGGGACCCCCAAATTCGGGATTTTCAGCCCCTGCCCACCTGAAACCCCGTCCGACGGCTGGGGGAAAATCGGGGCCAACTTCTCTGCTTTCTCGACTGAGATAAGGTTTGCTTTCTAGACTGAGATAAGGTTTGCTATTTAATTATAAAGAATAATAATATTAAATCAAATATTGTTACAAAAAAGACAGAATGTATGCCATTAAATTAGAGATTGAATTTTGTCTGTACTCCTGGTCCAATTATCCCCACTCTAACCCATCACATCACACTTATTCCAGGCAAATTTCTTGCAGCTGATTGTAATATATGAATCAAAAAAAGAGAAAGACAGTCAGGTATTTCATCCTGGGCTCTGACTCACAGCCTCAAGAGCAATTAAACTCAGGAAACACTGAACAGGTTGGGGGCTCTCTAGTAAAGAGAAGGCTGAGGGATGACCTGATAGTGATCGTTAAATTGATGAAGGTTTGATAGGGTAGATGTAGATAAGATGCTTCCACTTGTGGGGAAGCCCAAAACTAGGGGCCACAAATACAAGATAGTCACTAATAAATCCAGTAAAGAATTCAGGAGAAACTTCTTTACCCAGAGTGTGATTAGATTGTGGAACTCGCTACCACATGGTGTGGTTGAGGCGAATACATAGATGCATTTAAGTGGAAGCTAGATAAGCACATGGGCGAAAGGAATAGGAGGATATGGTAAGGTGGAAGGAGGCTCGTGTGGAGCATATACACCGGCACAGACCTGTTGGGCTGAACGGCCTGCTTGTGTGCTGTAACTACTGTGTTGTGTTGATTGGTCTCCTTGCGCAGGGGGCCTGGGGGATTTGGCTGCGGACTGAGCTAACCCTCCTCACCACGGCAGGCCGGCGCTGGATTTTCCAGCTGGGTGGGGCAGGTGGAGGCATGCCTGCCCATGCGAATGAGGGGCCTTCCTAATGGCCACACAAACCCCAGTAGAGTGAGCCCTGGAGGGCAGTGGCATTCATGATCCCGCATACTGAGGTTTTTCTGAACCGCCAAATCTAGCAAGTGTTTCTGTCACACTTCTCTGCCACATTTAATTAGAGGCAAATTTATTTGAAGCCAATTTCTTGCGGCTGAGTAGACCATATGTAAATTTATTAATTTTAATCTTTAACTGAAGGGCAGCAAACAGAAACCTCTGATATGGTTTCATTATTTTATAATTAATTCATCCAGGCTATTGTACTCTGAATCTCAGCTCCTGCTCCATCGCCACTACTTACCTCCCTGCGTTATAACTTTGCCCGAACCCATGGTGGCTCCCCCAGCTGCACTCGCTGCCTCTTACTTATGCTCCGTCTAAAACTGACTGCTGCTTCGCCCATGACGGCTGATTCTATGCTGCAGTAACACCTTCCCTTACACAAAAAAAAATCTGTTTTACAGTCTCTGTGCTTTACAGCGCTCGCTGGAAGTGTTTGGATTAAATTGCCAGTAAGTGGAGGATGTATTGACTGTGGGAGCAGCTGACAACAAATCTCCTTCATTCTTAGGCAGGCTGAGAGAGACAGACTACTGTCATCATCATCATCATTATAAAACAATGCATCCTCTGACCTAACATGACCACCACAGCAGATTTGCTCTTCGCTCACTGATCCAACGGCATTTTGTCTATCATACGTTAAAAGTTTCCTTTATAACGCTTACTTCCTGTAATATGCTCCTGTCACTTTTTCCTTCATACCATTCTGTTCCCTTTCTCTATCATGTTTAACATTACTTCTTTTGAAACCCTTTTCCTTCTGATTACCTCTGATTGGCTCATTTTCCCCTTATGGCTCATTCTGAGGATGTTCCTCCCAACTCCATTGCCCCAGTCACTCTGCACCTACTCTCTCCCTGCCTCCCCCCCAGCAGGTCCACTCTTGCTACCTCCTCGGCCTCTCTCAGACCCTAACCCCCACCTCCTCGGCCTCTCTCAGACCCTAACCCCCACCTCCTCGGCCTCTCCCAGACCCTGACCCCCACCTCCTCGGCCTCTCCCAAACCCTGACCCCCCACCTCCTCGGCCTCTCCCAGACCCTGACCCCACCTCCTCGGCCTCTCTCAGACCCTAACCCCCACCTCCTCGGCCTCTCCCAGACCCTGACCCCCACCTCCTCGGCCTCTCCCAAACCCTGACCCCCCACCTCCTCGGCCTCTCTCAGACCCTAACCCCCACCTCCTCAGCCTCTCCCAAACCCTGACCCCCCACCTCCTCGGCCTCTCCCAGACCCTGACCCCCACCTCCTCGGCCTCTCTCAGACCCTAACCCCCACCTCCTCAGCCTCTCCCAGACCTTGACCCCCACCTCCTCAGCCTCTACCAGACCCTGACCCCCACCTCCTCGGCCTCTCCCAGACCCTGACCCCCACCTCCTCGGCCTCTCCCAAACCCTGACCCCCACCTCCTCAGCCTCTCCCAGACCTTGACCCCCACCTCCTCAGCCTCTACCAGACCCTGACCCCCACCTCCTCAGCCTCTACCAGACCCTAACCCCCACCTCCTCGGCCTCTCTCAGACCCTAACCCCCACCTCCTCGGCCTCTCCCAGACCCTGACCCCCACCTCCTCGGCCTCTCCCAAACCCTGACCCCCCACCTCCTCGGCCTCTCCCAGACCCTGACCCCCACCTCCTCGGCCTCTCTCAGACCCTAACCCCCCACCTTCTCAGCCTCTCCCAGACCTTGACCCCCACCTCCTCAGCCTCTACCAGACCCTGACCCCCACCTCCTCGGCCTCTCTCAGACCCTGACCGCCACCTCCTCGGCCTCTCCCAGACCCTGACCCCCACCTCCTCAGCCTCTCCCAGACCCTGACCCCCACCTCCTCAGCCTCTCCCAGACCCTGACCCCCACCTCCTCGGCCTCTCCCAGACCCTGACCCCCACCTCCTCGGCTTCTCCCAGACCCTGACCCCCACCTCCTCAGCTTCTCCCAGACCCTGACCCCCACCTCCTCAGCTTCTCCCAGATCCTGACCCCCACCTCCTCAGCTTCTCCCAGACCCTGACCCCCACCTCCTCAGCATCTCCCAGACCCTGACCTCCACCTCCTCGGCCTCTCTCAGACCCTGACCCCCACCTCCTCAGCCTCTCCCAGACCCTGATCCCCACCTCCTCAGCATCTCCCAGACCCTGACCCCCCACCTCCTCGGCCTCTCCCAGACCCTGATCCCCACCTCCTCAGCATCTCCCAGGCTCCAACTACTCTTCCCTCGGCTGATCCCAGGCCCCAAATAATCTCTCTTAGGCATCTCCCAGGCACCAGCTGCATTCTCTTGAGTGGGCCTCCCGCCTGACCCCAGCTCCATGTCTGCCTACTCGTTGGTGTCCAGGTATCAGTGTAATGTGCTCATTTGCTGATGTACAGGGCCCATAGATCAGGATGCATTTATCGTTTCAGTCATACTGTTCTGGCACTCTCTTTACACTGAATAACTGCCTCCTTGAGAAGCACTCTGTAACACCCTGGGCTTCGGGTGCTATGGGAACCTGTCCTGTTCACACTGCTTGGTGGGTTACAAGGCACCAGAAAACAAACAACTCTCCGTGTGCAGACCATCATGCACAGTTTGTCCAGGCTCCAACACTGATCTTCATGTTTGCGTTGAGCTTGGCCGCAGCAAGAGGCCAAAGGCAGAAAGGTGAAGGTGAGAATGTAATGAGAACGGCAGGTGTTCCCCTCCTTACTATTGCCAGTTCCGATGAAAGGTGACCAAAACAACGTCTCTCTCTTTTTCAGATACTGAGTGGACAGTTCCAGCATTACTTGTTGTTTTCCCTGCTTTTAAAGTTTTCTTTCAAGGCCAATCTCCCTTAAATTGCTAAACCTGCTGGGTTGAATAAAGAAAGACTTGTATTTTTATCGCACCTTTCACGACCTCAGGATGTCCCAAAGCATTTCACAGCCAATGAAATACTTTTGAAGTTCAGTCACTGTTGTAAAGTAGGAAATGCGGCAACCAGTTTGCACACAGCAAGATCCCACAAAGAGCAATGAGATAAATGCGCAAACCATCTGTTCTTAGATGTTGGTTGAGGCATAAATATTGGCCAGGACACTGGGGAGAGCTCCCCTGCTCTTCTTCAAATAGTGTCGTGGGATCTTTTACATCCACCTGAGAGGGCAGACAGAGCTTTAGCTTAATGTCTCATCCAAATGACGGCACCTCTGACAGTGCAATGCTCTCTCAGTATTGCACTGGAGTGCCAGCCTAGACTATGTGCTCAAGTTTCTGGAGTGGGACGATGAACCCACAACCTTCTGACTCAGAGGCAAGAGTGATACCGACTGAGCCACGGCAGAATTATAAGAAAATCCCAAAACGCGGACTTGCACAGCGAGCTGGCCAGTGAGTCCTACCTCCCATCAGCCCTGGGGAGGCCATTCATTGCCATGGGAATGTTGTACCATGTCACATGCCTCTCCAGATTTACGGAGGATCAGGATTTTTTGTGCCAGTTCACATCCCATTATGCAGATGAATCCGAGGTGATACAGTTAAGTGGGAAGGGCAATTCACTGATGTAAAGCAAATTGAATCAAGGGTATCAGATAGCTCATGACACAAAATTCATTCCACTAGGTTAAGTCCATCATAGCATCTCAGTTGGAATCCACTCAAAAATGTAGTTTAAAAGATACGCATTTCTGTTCAGTGAATTCATGTTGAGTAATGGATATTTGGGACTGATTACAAGGGTCTAATCCAGGCATCAAATGACATTATTAGCTGTAAGAGTGCAGTTTGAGCCCTTTAGAACTGTCACCCTAACTCTGAGATGAAGATTTCCTGCTGCGTTCTATGTCCATTTTTTGGCTAAACGAGTGGAAAGCAATTGTGTGTTTAACATTATTGTCCAGTGTTGATGCCCATACTGAAGGATTAACCTTTGTATAATTACTGCAATGCTTTCTCCTCTCCTCTCCCCTCTCCTGAAGACACCTACTCTTGCTGTGTTTGGTTCCACAGTTGCTGATCACCCTCTAGAACCTGGGCAATATGGTCATCCTTCATTAATGAGCATCAGCAGCTTGTTCAACTCATGGGACATCACTGATGAGCCAGCCCTGGTCCTCACCGGACATCTGTACTCCAGCAGGGGTCATCAGGTAGCAGCCAAGAGCAGGAACTCTGGCTGATATTCACCCTCCAGAGCCAATTGTAGTTGTTTAATTACTGCCCTGGCCTGAATGATATCAGCTACACCAGCATAAAAAGAAAGAAACTTGTTTTCATATAGCACCTTTCATGACCTCAAGATGTCCCAAAGTGCTTTATACAATGGGAACACCATCACAAGAGAGAATCTAGCCACCTCAGCTTGACATTCACCGGGATTACCATCGCCGAATCCCCCACCATCAACACCCGGTGGGTGGGGAGTCACCATTGACCAGAAACTTAACTGAAGCAGCCACATAAATACTGTGGCTACAAGAGCAGGTCAGAGGCTAGGTAGTCTGCGGCGAGTGTCTCACCTCCTGACTCCCCAAAGCCTTTCCAGCATCTACAAGGCACAAGTCAGGAGTGTGATGGAATACTCTCCACTTGCCTGGATGAGTGCAGCTCCAACAACACCCAAGAAGCTCGACACCATCCAGGACAAAGCAGCCCACTTGATTGGCATCCCATCCACCGCCTTAAATATTCACTCCCTCCACCACCGGCGTACTGTGGCTGCAATGTGTACCAACCATAAGATACACTGCAGCAACTCGCCAAGGTTTCTTCAGCAGCACCTCCCAAACCTACGGCCTCTTCCACCTAGAAGGACAAGGGCAGCAGGTGCATGGGAACACCACCACCTCCAAGTTCCCCTCTGTTAAGTCTGTGTGTCCCAGTTAAGCTTATTATAAATCACTGGACACAGACCACAAGAATAACTTTAACAGGTCTTTACTATTCGGAGGTCAGGGCTGAACTGCCCAGCAAATCCCTACACAACACTTATATACCGGTGTGGTCACCACCGGTATTACAGTATACAGCAGCCAAGAGAAAGTAGTACATCTCTTAAGGTAGTTCTCTTAAGGTGGAACAGGTTACATACACCACAATCCTCCCTTTTTAGCTTAACAGTTATATCCCCATTTAACATAACATTATAACATATATATATACAACTTCATGCAAAACAGTTCAAAGATTCAGTCTCTGAGGAGGCCTCCTGATTCGAGTTGGATAACGCCTTTCAGGGGTCTCTGATTCTTGTTGCTGGGTTGACTCATCTAGTTGGTCTCTTATGGATTGGACATCATCAGGTACATTCACTTCTGAGGTAGATGCTTCAGGTTCACTAACTTCTTCCACGGTTGTCTCTGCCGTAACCATAGGTTCGACCCTTGTTCTCGATTCTACCAGTTGGTCAGCATGACGCTGTATTACATTTTCACCAATATCTACCGTGTACATCAGGAGTCCTTGTCTGGCCCGAATTGTTCCAGATTGCCATTTCTCGTTTTTATAGTCCCGGGCTAACACTGGTTGTCCTATTTCGAAACTCCGAGTGGTCTTGTTATTTATATGCTGGAACTGTTTGTTTTCAACTTCCCTCCGCACATTTGGTTTTAACAAGTCCAACCTGGACCGCAACCTCCTGTTATAGAACATCATGGCAGGACTTTGGTTTGTCACTGCATGAGTGGCGTTTCGATGTGCCAGTAGGAATTTGTCCACCTTGTGTTGTAGTGGGATCTGATCTTCGCTCATGGCCTTTATTGCTTTTTTGAACGTTTGTACAAATCTCTCGGCCAACCCGTTTGTAGCCGGATGATATGGGGCAGAGGTATAATGTTTCACCCCATTCTTCTTCATGAATTTCTGGAATTCTTCTGACACGTACTGCGGTCCGTTGTCTGAACATATTTGTTCTGGCAATCCATTTCTTGCAAATATCGTTCTTAGCACCGCGATCGTCTTTTCCGAGGTAGTGGTAGTCATCTTAATCACTTCTGGCCATTTAGAATGTGCGTCCACCGCAATTAAAAACATGGAGTCCATGAATGGACCAGCAAAGTCAATATGTACACGTTGCCATGGGGTTGAAGGCCATTCCCATGGATGCAGCGGTGCAATCGGAGGTGCATTTTGCACTTTTTGGCACCCTGAGCAGCTTTTCGTCAGATCCTCTATCTGTTGGTCGATACCCGGCCACCACACATAAGCCCTAGCAAGGCTTTTCATCTTGACTCCCCCCAGATGACCTTCATGCAGTTCCTTTAGAACTCTCTCTCTTAACTTAGGAGGAATAATCACCCTTGTTCCATACATCAATGTTCCTTGACAGACGGACAGCTGGTCTCGTCTTGCTGAGAATGCCGGTAACAGTGTATCACCATGTGCTGGCCATCCCTTCACTGTCACTTCGTAGACCCGGGACAGTGTCGGGTCGTTCCTGGTTTCTCTTTCAATACTTGCATTGGTGACTGGTAAACATTCGATGATGGTTGAGTGAAATAATTCAACAGGGTCAACCGTCGGTGCCTCCTCCTCTGTAGGTAGTGGCAGGTGCGACAGCCCATCAGCATTACCATGCTGCTTTGTACCTTTGAATTCAATCTGATATTGATGTGCCCCTAGGAAAAGGGACCATCTCTGGAGTCTCTGTGCTGTCATCACCGAAACACCCTTCTTAGGGTTAAAAATGGATACCAACGGCTGGTGGTCTGTCAGAAGCATAAACTTTTGGCCCTGCAGGTAATGATTAAACTTCTTTACTCCCCACACAAGGCTGAGAGCCTCCCTATCTATCTGAGCATAGTTGCGCTCAGCGGAGGCCAATGATCTGGATGCGAACGCGACTGGCCTCTCCAGGCCATTTGGCAACTTGTGTGAGAGTACTGCCCCAATACCATATGGAGAAGCATCACAAGCCAAACGAATAGGCAGCGTTGGGTTGAAGTGAGCCAACACTTCCTCTGAGGTGATCAATGCCTTGCTTTTGCGAAAGGCCCTCTTACAGTCCTCGCTCCACTTCCATGGTACTCCCTTCTGCAAAAGAGCATTCAGCG
Organism: Somniosus microcephalus; assembly: GCF_052327205.1. NCBI lineage: Eukaryota > Metazoa > Chordata > Chondrichthyes > Squaliformes > Somniosidae > Somniosus > Somniosus microcephalus. The sequence goes on along the minus strand of NC_141002.1, from coordinate 13,811,008 downwards.
GGTGCAGCACCGTGGATAAATTTGGCAGAAACTTATGGTAATAGTTAATCAACCCTAGGAACGACCTCAACTGGGATACATTATCCGGAGCGGGAGCCTTCACAACAGCTTCGATCTTGTCAGGAGACTTATGAAGCACCTCCTGGTCAATGACATGACCACAGTACGAGATCCGCTTCTGAAAGAACTCACATTTCTGGCGATTAACTCGAAGTCCATATTCTTTCAATCTGGTGAGCGCCAGTTCCAAATTTGCAAGGTGTTCCTCGTCATCATCTCCTGTAATCGAAATATCGTCCAGGTAACATTGTGTGCCTGGAATTCTCTGTAATACCTGCTCCATGGCCCTCTGCCAAATTGCTGGAGCCGATGCCACTCCAAAAACCAGTCTATTATACCGGTACAAGCCTCTATACGTGTTGATTGTGAGATACTGGCGTGACTCTTCCTCAACTTCCATCTGTAAGTACGCCTGCGCCAGATCTATCTTGGTGAAGTGTTTCCCGCCAGACAACGAAGCGAAGATATCCTCAATCCGCGGAAGCGGATACTGCACCGTGTGAAGCACCGGATTAACAGTGATCTTGAAATCTCCACAGATGCGAACCTTCCCCGGTTCCCCCGGCTTGTTGCTCGATGAACGCTTCATGACGGGAACAATGGGCGTGGCCCACTCACTCCAGTCTACCTTAGACAGTACTCCTGAATGTTCTAGCCCTTCCAGCTCAGCTTCCAAAGCAGGTCGTATCGCATAAGATACCAGTCTGGCTTTGAAAAATTTCGGGTTTGCATGTTCTTCAACCTTGATGTTTGCCGTAATTCCTCTCAGTGTTCCCAGTCCCTGTTGGAACACCTCTTTAGCATCGTCCAATATTCCGGGCAATCGTTTAGGTTTGACATCTTTTTTACCGGAAGCTACCGTTAGTGCTTTTAAGGAATGACAGTCCATATTTATTTTCCTAATCCACTCCCGTCCCAGTAGTGGTGGACCTCCCTCAGGTAGCACATATAAGTCCATTCCTCGGCTTTCTTTGCCCTTGTGGACCACCTTTACCTCTATCTTCCCGATGGGGTATACTCTTTGCCCCGTGTATGTTTTCAATACAATCTCCGTATCCCGTAGGGGAATATGTGGGAATAACCTTTTGTAATCTTGCTTATTCATGACCGTCAATGCCGATCCAGTGTCCAATTCCATCTTCACTTGGACTCCTGCTATCTGAAGTGTGACCCAAATTGTTTGGAGGTCTGCTTCCTTACCAACATTGTGTACTCTTAGACTACCCAGTTCATTACTGCTGGAGTCTGAATCTGACTTCTGTTCGTTCGAACTGTTCTCTGTCACCTTGTGAACCTTTCTGTACTTTTCCTGCGGTGACTTTTTGTTGCTGGTCTTCTTTCCTGACCAGCATACTTTAGCTATGTGACCAAGCCTGCCACATTTTCTGCATTCCTGATTTTTGAACCAGCACTGGTTCTGATCGTGCGTTGTCTTTCCACAACGATAACATTTTACTGTACCCAAGACCATTTGATTGGTGCTGAGTTCCGGTGACCGTAGCTGCATTTCTGCCGTGCCTCTCGCTGCGGCTTTGTGCGATGCTGCAATAGTGACAGCTTTATCAAGCGTAAGATCATTCTCCTCAAGCAGTCGCTTTTGTGTTCCTTCTTTTAACAATCCACACACAAATTTATCTCTCAGCGCATCTGCTAGTCCTGTTCCAAACTGACAGTGCTTTGATAGCTTACACAGTTCAATTAAAAATTCAGCGTTGCTTTCGTCTTTCAGCTGCGTTCTTCTGTAAAATTTAAATCGTTCCGCTATCATCAGCGGCGTGGGGTTTAAATGATTTTTCAGGACAGTAACAATATTCGCGAAAGTCTGATCCGCCGGTTTATTTGGTGATAGAAGGTGCTTCAATTGCCCGTATGTCTTCGCACCCATTGAGCTTAATAAGGTTAGTGCTTTCTCATCATCTGGTACCTTATTTGCTTTACAATAAACTTCCATGCGTTCTACATACGTGGTCCAATCTTCGATATCGCTATCAAAGGTATTAATGTTCCCATGTTTAGGCATCCTTGCAAGTTTTTAAAATTTTTCTTTTTCTCAAAATGGCGGCTTCCCGCGCTTGTCTTCTTCCCCCGCCTACTAAAATGACAGCTTCCCGCACTTGGCGGTCTTTCCCGCGCTCGTCTTCTTCCTCCGCCGACTACAATGGCGGATTCCCGCATTTGCCTTCTTCCCTCGCTGGCTGCAATGGCGATTGCCGTTCTGCTGCCGTTCTCGCTTCCCCAGCGGTTCTCAATTCCCCGACGCTGCTTTGGCTCGCAGCCCCGCTTGCAGCCCGGTCCTTTACACCGGCTGCGTTTGAGTTCTCCGCGGCTCTCGTGCCTTAAGCTGCCCCAGTCGCTGCGCCTCTCGGCCTCGATTGCAGCCCGGCCCTTTTTACCGGCCGTGGTCGAGTTCTCCGCCCTTTTTCCTCCGTTTTCCCTCCCCCACTCCACAGTCAACGCGGCCGACTTTCTGCTCGTGTCGCTTATCGTCTTACCCACCACCGTGGTAGAAGGGATGATCACTGCCTGTCGCTGATGGAGGGCTTCGTGGTCAGAATTTTCTTTTTAACCCGGGTTCTCAATGCCTCCCGTGCGATGGTGCTCAGCAGGATGATGAGGGCGGATGCCTCTTCTCGACGCCCGTTCTGAGGACGAAGCTGCCTTGGATGTAAAACTGCCGCAGGGTAAGATTGGACTCGTCGCCACTGTTAAGTCTGTGTGTCCCAGTTAAGCTTATTATAAATCACTGGACACAGACCACAAGAATAACTTTAACAGGTCTTTACTATTCGGAGGTCAGGGCTGAACTGCCCAGCAAATCCCTACACAACACTTATATACCGGTGTGGTCACCACCGGTATTACAGTATACAGCAGCCAAGAGAAAGTAGTACATCTCTTAAGGTAGTTCTCTTAAGGTGGAACAGGTTACATACACCACACCCTCCAAGTCACACACCATCCTGACTTGGAAGTATATCACCGATCCTTCATCATCACTGGGCCAAAATCCTAGAACTCCCTCCCTAACAGCACTGTGGGAGTATCATCACCACACGGACTGCAGCGGTTCAGGAAGGCGGCTCACCACCACCTTCTCAAGGGCAATTAGGGTTGGGACAGTGACGGCCACACGTTCTGCAAGAGGAGGAGAGATGAACCTTCCAGCACTCACAGCAGCTTGTTCTGTGCTCAGGTTTCAGATTCAAACCCATCCAGAGTCCAGCTGTCCCCCAACTGTGCCAAGTCACTAACACACTGCATTTAAAACACACAGGCCAACATCTTCATTAAAAGAGTACGCAGTCTTCTCACACAAAAGCATTTGTTTCTGATATCGTACAGTGCCATTTCAACCCATAACAGCTTTCACTACGGCTAGTTCCCTTCTTCCCTTGCATTTTCTCTTTCTGTCTGTTTTTAAAAATCATTTTGAATCTGTAATTTAAATCCGGAAAAAACATCACGTCACTCTGAGGGACAGGCGCAGACTCAGAAAAGTAACATTACTTGACATGTTACGTTAAGGGGAATCCTTCTGCTTAAATCTTTGAGGGAGATCTTGTGAACGGCTTGGCTGAAATAATCAGTCTGCAAACACCAAGCACTCCAACATACTGAGCAGCTCCTGTGAATCTCCCCAACTGCAATTTGTTCACCCTAACCTAACCACAGTTAATTAAACCATTTGCATGTTAGCCGTCAACTGTGCATTTGAATTTTATGCCCATCGCTGGTTGAACTTTTATGTAAATCGCACATGTTGAGCTGTGTGAAAAGGGCTATTTAAAAACATAATTATGCGGCTAATTCTTATGTTTTTAATAATGGCGGGGGAGGCAGATGGGGAGGGCGTGTTAAGTGCTACAGATAGTTATTTCCCTGGACCAGTGAGGATGTACTGCAGTGATTTAATGAATAACCAGCCTATTCTCACTAACATTTAGAAGCCCTTGTGATGTTGCAGTCTATAAGTGAATACAAGGCAAAATATTAACGGTCTTTCTAACTAGTTCTATACAATCCTTGTCTTATCTTGTCCATTCAGTCCATTGAAACTCATCCTGTCAGAGATTATGATCGAGAAATAGTTAAGAAATCCATTTTACACAAAAAAATGCTTATATTCTTGTACTATAATCCATTTTAGATTATTTCTGTAGCTTAAAAAACCTAAAATTGAAAGACTGCAGTAAAGGCTGCAGTATCGCTGTACCAAAGATTACTGCAGCATTCTCTGAGGCCAGCTGACACATGTTTACATTTAGATTCGCTTTATCATCACCAGTTCTCTTTTTATGCCTTGCTACCCCAAACATCGATGCTTTCTGCACAACTTTAGGATCATAAGCCTAGGACATCTTGATTAGGGACTGGTACAGAAAGTGGGTGAAGGGTTTATGGACACAAAGACTATAGATCAGCACAGCTTAGAAACAGTATAAATGAAGTGAGATCATAACCACAAGGAGGGGGAAAAAAAATCAGAAGGAATAAGTTGCGCTCAGCTGGCTGTAATGGGCTATTCTTCTATGATGGCATCTTATGTAACCTCAATGTTGGCCGTATGTGTAACATCTCATTTTTAATAAACCTGCACGCATTTCTGACTTGATGTTTGAACTTATTATCAATTCAGTCTATATACTGAAACAAAAATATTTCTAACAATTCCTTTCATATCTTAACTCTCCCATCATAGCTTCTGTATGGCAGATTTTCCTTTAGGACTGAGATGAAGAGAAATTTCTTTGCTCAGAGGGCTGTGAATCTTTGGAATTCTCTACCCCAGAGGGCTGTGGTTGCTCAGTCGATGAGTATATTCAAGGCTGAGATCAATAGATTTTTGGACTCTGGAGGAATCAAGGGATATGGAGATCGGGCGGGAAAGTGGAGTTGAGGTCGATGATCATCCATGATCTTATTGAATGGTGGAGCAGGCTCAAGGGGCCTTATGGCCTACTCCTGCTCCTATTTCGTGTGCTCTTATGTAATGTTGGCGTATTTTAAAATTACTAATTCCAACAAAACTACAAAGAGGCTGTAAATGTTGGATCTTTTCCATGCAGTAAGTTTCAAATTGTTCTCTCTGGTCATCTATTTAAGCAAGGTGTGTAGATTGTGAAAAAGCAGAGTACTTGCCTGTGTCAAACAGGGGAAATGTCTATGTTGTGTTGTGCAGACCTGAAACAACCAGGGTCAAGATGGAAGCACAAAAGCAAAATACTGCAGATGCTGGAAATCTGAAATTAAAAGAAAAAAAAAGCTGGAAATACTCAGCAGGTCAGGCAGCATCTGTGGAGATAGAAACAGAGTTAACGTTTCAGGTCGATGTCCTTTCATCAGAACTGGGCAGGTGTAACATGTTTTAAGTAAATACAGAGGCAGGGAAAGGGGGGAGAGGAGGAAAGAACAAAATGGAAGGTCTGTGATAGGGTGGAAGGCAGGAGAGATTAAATGACAAAAGGGATGATGGTGCAAGGCAAAAAAGGGGGTGGTAATGGAACAAGTAAAGAAACAAAAGATGGATCTAGAGGAGGTATATATGGCAACAGCAGAAACATTACAAACTCCTGCAGTCTGAAAAAAGGGAGTGGTGGTTGTGGTCTAAAATTGTTGAACTCAATGTTGAGTCCAGAAGGTTGTAAAATGCCTCATCGAAAGATGAGGTGCTGTTCCTCGAGCTTACGTTGAGCTTCATTGGAACAGTGTAGGAGGCCGAGGACAGAGAGGTCAGAGTGGGAGTGGAGCGGGGAATTGAGGCTGATTTCCCTTAATCAACCTTCAAAATGGAGACTGGAGCCCAAGTGGGTTCTTTGATCTGGGATGAGCCATGAAGAAGCTTAGCTCCAGGTGCTAATCAATGTACTGGCCTTTAGAAACACACTGGGTATTTTATATATAAGTTCCAGCTCATGGTTTGAATTGATGGCAAATATTAAAATGTGCAAGCTTACAGATGAAAGCATTATGTACAAAATGGCTGAGCCATCAAGGGAGCTTTGTTCAAAAAATCAAATCAAATCAACTTTTATTGTCATTGTTAGTGCACAAGTGCAGTACAACGAAATGTAGGCTTGCGGCTCCCGAGAGTGTACGTTTAGATTAAGACATTTAAACATTCAACATACATTTAGCTTGTAATACATTAACATAAACATAACCATAATAAAGTGCATTGGCAGATGTGCAGGCTTTAGAGTTTATTTGTGGAGTTCAGTAGGATGACAGCCCTGGGAAAGAAGCTGTTCCTAAATCTGGTCGTACGGGTGCGAATGCATCTGTAGCGTCTCCCAGATGGCAGGAGGGCGAACAGACTGTGGCTGGGGTGGGTAGGGTCTTTGATGATGGACCGTGACCTCCGTAGACAGCGTTTCTGGTATATGTGCTCTATGGTCGGTAGCCGGGTGCCGGTAATGTTCTGAGTAGCGTTCAGATCACTTAAATTAGCAGCCAGAAAATCATGTGCAGAGGTTTCCCACCAGAAACACGAATACTCCACTTCATCATTTTCCCAGCGAGAGTAAATTGAGCACCTTTATCATCAATGTGTTTGGCTGTGTGATCCGACGCAATTTTTGTTGCTCTATGTTGATCTTTCTCTAATGACACTAGAGGGTCCATCTTAAAAATAAATCTCGAGTTGATCTGTGCCTTTCCCATTAACAGACAATTAACAAGGAAAAGAACGCAACAATGGGTCAGTCCAACTATTTACTCCCAATTTTGGGAGTGTGGGTTAAAATGACTATCAACGTTATGTTATTACATTTCTGATGAAAGGTCACAGACCTGAAACGTTAACTCTCTGTTTCTCTCTCCACAGATGCTGCCTGACCTGCTGAGAGTTTCCAGCATTTTCTGTTTTTATTTCAGATTTTCAGCATCCGCAGTATTTTGCTTTTGCGTAAAAATTACTACACCGTAACATCCATCACTATTTACACCGCTCAATGAGATAAGTGCTGTGCAATCACCTCCAGCTATCTCTAATTCTCCATATGAGAGATAATTAAATCCCAGTAATTAGTTGTTGATCATTGGTTGCTGACCTACATTGGCTCCCGATTAAGCAGCGCCTCGATTTCAAAATTCTCATCCTTGTTTTCAAAATCCCTCCAAGGCCTCACCCCTTCCTATCTCTGTAATCTCCTTCAGCCCCACAACCCCCGGGATATCTGCGCTCCTCTAATTCTGCCCTCTTGAGGATCCCTGATTATAATCGCTCAACCATTGGTGGCCGTGCCTTCTGTTGCCTGGGCCCTAACTCTGGAATTCCCTCCCGAAACCTCTCCGCCTCTCTACCTCTCTCTCCTCCTTTAAGACGCTCTGTAAAACCTACCTCTTTGACCAAGCTTTTGGTCACCTGCCCTAACTTATCCTTATGTGGATCGGTGTCAAATTGTTTGTCTTAAAATACTCCTGTGCAGCGCCTTGGGATGTTTTACTACGTTAAAGGTGCTATATAAATACAAGTTGTTGTTGTATCAGTGATCAACATTAGCAGGTGCCCAAGCACCAATAGTTACAACAGATTAAATCTTGTGGCCTAAGCTTCTCCACCACCCTCTGCCTCCCACTCAGCTGCCCAATTATTGGAATAGATCTCTGACAGGATGGGACTTCTTCATGGACCATACTTCTGGTGTGCATGTCTTGGATATATTACTAAATCTCCACATGAAAATAGCCCTCAATTGTAGAATGTAGGGCACCAAACATTACAGATCATTTAGGTATTGACTGTGGTACTGTAGTGCTGGGTATCTGGAGTCTCCCTTTATTCAGCAAGGTCAAGGTTAAGAAACAACTTTCTCTTCCCGCTCCCGCACCGTTACCCCTGGTGTCCCCCATGATTCAATCCTTGGCCCCCTCCTATTTCTCATCTATATGCTGCCCCTTGACGACATCATCCAAATGATCAGTAACATGTCATTCTAGAATGGTACACTAGGTGGAGCTGTATGTATATAAGAGTGGGCTACCCACGATGCACTAGGCTACCCACAAGGCAGTAGTCAAGATGGATGCTGTATACTAGTCCACATGGCTGAATAAAATGACTAGCTCTAAGCTAGCTGTTCATAATGAAAACGTCTAGTTATTTATGAACATAACATGGTACCAGGATTGGTAAAATCTGCTGAATATTGTGAAACGCGACATGGAGACTTTGAAGCCACCAGAGGGTTTGAAACTCACGGGGAATGTCGACTGCAATTGGCGGACTTTCAAGCAACAATTCGAACTCTACATTGCTGCCATCGGGTTCGGTACGAAGCCAGACGCAAGGAAAATAGCGTTGCTGCTCACGGTTGCAGGCAGGCAGGTGATAGAGGTATTTAATACGTTTGTATTTAATCAAGAGGAGGACAGAGAAAAGATGGACGATGTGCTAAAGAAGTTTGATACACATTGTTCTCCCAAAAAGAACGAGACCTATGAGAGGTATGTGTTCCGTTCACGGACACAGCAGCAAAATGAGACTTTTGATAGCTTTGTGACCGATCTGAAAATGAAAGCACAGACATGTAATTTCTCTGAACTGAAATCATCCATGATTCGTGGCCAGATTGTGTTTGGTATTCATGATAAAAAGGTCAGGGAACGTCTGTTGAGAGAAAACGAACTAACATTGGAGAATACTTTGAAAATATGCCATGCCAGTGAGCTAGCTCAGAAGCACGCGAAGACTTTCAGTGAAATTAATAATAATGCGACTGTAATGAGTGACTTTGCTGCTGTCGGTGCTGTGTCCTACAAGGGGAAGAAACGTGGGCAGAACAGAAATGAAAAGCAATAGGAGGAAGGAATTTTTAATTGTAAACGCTGTGGTTATAAACGCCAGTCAAGACAATGCCCAGCGTTTGGAAAAATGTGCACAAAATGTAATGGAAAGAATCACTTTGCCAAACAATGCTTTTCAAAAGTAAAAACAAAGAAAGGGCAACAAGTCAATGTGATTGAGGACACTGATTTAAGTGAGACATTTTTTGTAGGAATGGTGTCATGTGACAATATCGAAAAGGATACAGAAAATGTGCAGCCCTCAGGAATGGACAATGCTGAACATAAAGTTAATGCAGTAAAAGAGGACAAATGGATGATGCCACTGCAAGTAAATGGAGCATTAGTTACATTGAAACTAGACACTGGGGCAAAAGCAAACTTAATCAGTATGAGTGACATTAAAACTATGAAAGAAAAGCCTGAAATGCAGAAAAAGTCAGTACTACTGAAGAACTATAATGGACAGAAAATAGATAGCTTAGGTGTATGCAGACTTAAAGTGACAGTCAAAGACAAAGTGCATCATCTCATGATTTCTGTTGTGGCTGAAGGACTTGATTCACTATTAGGTGACAAAGCTTGTGAGGACTTAAAACTGGTCAAGAGAGTCTACCGTATAAACTGTGTCATAAGCAGACCAGATGACTCAGTGGATTCTGTAGTGAGTAATTTCCAGGATGTGTTCAAAGGATTTGGAGTCCTACCATTCACTTACAAGATCCAGCTAAAGGAGGATGCTCAGCCAGTGGTACATGCTCCACGGAGAGTTCCAGCACCCCTGCGTGACCGGCTCAAGAAAGAACTGGACAGAATGACCACACTAGGAGTCATCAGGAAAGTCGAAGAGCCAACAGGCTGGGTTAACTCCATGGTATGTGTAAAGAAAAAGAACAATGATCTAAGAGTATGCATGGATCCAAAGGACTTAAATGCAAACATAAAACGTGAACACTACCAGATTCCCAAGCGAGAAGAAATCACCAGTGAAATGTCAGGTGCCAAATACTTCACAAAGCTCGATGCCTCACAAGGATTTTGGCAACTAAAACTGGATGAAGAGAGCACCAAATACTGTACCTTCAACACACCATTTGGCAGGTATTGTTTCCTCAGAATGCCTTTCGGGATAATATCTGCATCTGAAATCTTTCATAGAGCGATGGAACACATAATTGAAGGTCTGGAAGGAGTTTGGGTCTATGTTGATGACATCATCATCTCGGGCTCCACACTGAAAGAAAACAATGAGAGACTGACTAAAGTGCTACAGAGCATACGCCGGAATGGACTGAAGCTCAACAAAGCCAAGTGTCAGTTTGGCATCCAGGAAGTCACTTTCCTAGGAGATAATCTATCTGGTAAAGTAATAGAGCCAGATATGGAAAAAGTAAACGCCATACTCAACATGCCCCGACCCACTGACAAAAAAGGAGTGCTACGCATCATGGGGATGATAAACTTCATTGGAAAGTTCATTCCTAACTTGTCAGCCAAGACAGCCTGTCTGCGAGACCTGCTACATAAAACAAATGAGTTCGCATGGACAGAAAGACATGAACAAGAGTGGATGAACCTCAAAACAGTGCTGACAACCACACCTGTACTCACCTCCTTTGACCCAACAAAGAGAATCAAAGTGTCAATGGATGCATCAAAAGATGGCCTAGGCGCGGTCTTGCTACAAGCAGAAGGTGAAGATTGGAAGCCTGTTGCCTATGCCTCCAGGTCTATGACTGATTCTGAGTGTCGATACGCCCAGATTGAAAAGGAATGTCTAGGCTTGGTAGTTGAACTAGAAAAGTTCCATGGCTTCATATATGGACTTCCCACCTTCACAGTTGAGACAGACCACTGCCCACTGGTTGCCATCATAAAAAAAAACCTGAATGAGATGTCGCCAAGGATTCAACGACTCATGATGAGCTGCAAAGATATGACTTTGAACTGATCTACACACCAGGCAAATACATAGTGTTAGCAGATGCAATATCCCAAGCACCCACAATGAGTCATGTGAGCACTACTGAGGAAGACGTGGATGTTCATGTGAGTATGGTCACTGCTGCGCTGCCCGTGTCAGACACAAAATCAAAGCAAATAGCAGAAGAAACAGTAAAAGATACAGGCCTAGAAATTCAGTTTGGGGCGGCCAGCTCGCTCGCGCCCAGAAAGTACCGCTGCGCGCGAAGCCACTTGCGCCCGCCGGAAATTCAGTTTCAGTGCCCCAACTCGAAGGCGGCCACTATTCAAGGGTTTCGGCGCCCCCGCTTGGGGCGCTGAAACTGAATATCGGCGCGCTAGGTGCCGCAGCGCCACCCGCTGCGGAGCGGCAGGCTGTGGTACTGCAGGCCTTCCTCCCTCTCTTAAGGGGGAGGTGCCTGCAACAACGAGATCGCCGCTCGCTAGTGCCGGCAAATGAGCCCGGCACCACGGAGAAGTGCCGGGCTCCCGGAAAACAGCCGGCAATGCCGCGGGGGGGGGGTGGAGGAGGCCGGGGAAGGAGGTGCAGGCAGGCGGCCGCCGAAAAAGCGGCCGACCGCACCTCTGCCTTAACTCGTCCCACTAACGCTACAGGATGGCCCAATTTTCTGATTGCTGTTTGCGGCCGCTGTGGAAGAGGCGGCCGCAACTAAATATGGCGGTTGGGCCGGTAGCGGGGCGGTAGCGGGGCGGTAGCGGGGCACTGCGCACACCGATGATGTCATCGGTGGCGGCGCAGCACTACTGGCTAACGCCGCCATTACCGCAGTGCTGAATATCGGCAAAAGCTCAGCAAGTGGCGCAAAAGCCCTCTTTGGGCGAAAACTGGGCGCAAAGCCTACTGAATTTCTAGCCCACTGTTTATTGGCTTGGCATAAATAAGGACATTGAGAACATGATAGGCTTATGTGAGATATGTCAGAAACACCAAAACAAGCAAGCAAAGGAACCAATGATAGTAGCTGACTTACCAACAGCACCATGGCAAAAGGTTGGTATGGACCTCTTTCCTTTGAATGGTAAAGACTATCTAATAGTGATTGACTACTATTCTAACTATCCTGAGGTGGCGCTGATCTCAAGCACATCAGCAAGCATTGTCATAATGCATGTTAAATCCATCTTCGCCAGACATGGAATTCCCAGGATTGCCGTTAGCGACAATGGTCCATGCTTCAACTGTAAGGAGTGACAACAGTTTGCAGCACATTATGACTTTCAACACATCACATCCAGTCCTCTGTATGCTCAGTCGAATGGTAAGGCAGAGAAAGGTGTTCAAGTTCTCAAACAGCTACTGAAGAAAGCAACTGAAAGTAAGTCTGATCCTTATCTCGCCCTGCTGAGCTACCGAGCCTCCCCTTTAGACTGTGGTTCTTCACCTGCTGAACTCCTAATGGGTCGCAAGTTGCGCACCACGCTACCCTGCTGTGCAAAAGAAAAGCAGAGTAAGGAACTGAGACAGAGACTTCAACTGTTAAAGCTGAAACAGAAATCACACTATGACAAGTCATCCAAAACTATGAAACCATTGACAAGGGATGATGTTGTCAGGATTGAGGATCCAGATGCATGGAACAGGAAAGCTACAGTTCTTGAGGAAGTAGGACCAAGGTCATACACTGTTAGAGCAGAGGAAGGACAGAATCTCAGGAGGAACCGCCGTTCCCTCCTGAAAACACGAGAAACTATCCAAGAGCAAATCGATGACAATGCCACAACTGAATCTTATCACTCACCACCAGAACAATCGAACACAAACACACATACAGGCTCTCATGAAAACACATCAGACTTACCTGTGCTGAGAAGATCCACACGTGAAGTAAAAAAGCCTGATAGACTTAATCTTTGAGTATAAAGTAAAGCTTTGAAAATGTGCTGACTGTTGTGAAAATGTTTATGTTTATAGATCACTAACAAATGTGTTACTGATATCATCTTTATCGTGTTTCTTGAAAGTTGATTGATATTGATTGATATTGATTTTGTTTAACCTCAAAGAAAGGGGGATGTAATGATCAGTAACATGTCATTCTAGAATGGTACACTAGGTGGAGCTGTATGTATATAAGAGTGGGCTACCCACAATGCACTAGGCTACCCACAAGGCAGTAGTCAAGATGGATGCTGTATACTAGTCCACATGGCTGAATAAAATGACGAGCTCTAAGCTAGCTGTTCATAATGAAAATGTCTAGTTATTTATGAACATAACACTGGGGAGGCGGGAATGGAGGTGGGTCCACCGGGAAAATGGCAGAATTTGGGGGCGGGTGCCCAACCCGTCCCCAACCCGCCTCCTTGCCATCTTGCCAGGAGGCGAGTAGCCGTTCCGCGCCGGGTCCTGTCTCCTTGGAGGTAGTTAACAGGCAGATAAGAGGATTATCCCCATTTTACCCACAAAAGTGCGGGCTTTCCTAAGGCTCCGAACCCCGCCAGGTCACCGAGGCGAATAGTGGGTCTGCGGGGGTCAGAGGGGTGCAAAGAGGTGCTGTGGAGGTGGGTGATGGGTGCAAATGTGGAGAGGTGAGTATCTGAGGTAAGTGGAAAGTGTTAGAAAAAGTGTACATACTGTCATGAATCTTACCATTCATGTAGAAATGACTCATGCGATAACATTGGGAAGCCAGCTGGTGGCGCCGTCCAAGGAAAGTATAAATACTCGGGCGTGGGCACAGCTTGCTCAGGATGTTTTTGTAACCAGGAACTAGTGATGTAACCAGAGCTCATGGTTGTGAAACAGTTGATTAAAGCCTTGTTTTTTACTCAAACCAAGGGCTTAGTAGTTTTCTTACATCACATACCTTTGTTTCTTCATGCAGGCTTTAATCGTTGAGTATGCGGAGAGTCTCATACCTCCGTGGCAGAGATGACAGATGGCCTTTGCATTCTCCAATGCAACAACCATCTAATTTTTGCAAAAGAAAGAGGTTTGAAGAGGTCTTGAATTCAAGAACTCATCAAACTACAGAAAATGTCAGTGTTTGACAGCTTCACAGAGCTGTCAAACGATGACAATTCAGCTGTCAAAAATTTGTGACAGATGAAACGTCATACGCTGATGTTCTGTAACCGGCTTTCCCTTAATTGGCCTGCTTACCCTGCTGGGTGGGCTTAACAGGGTCAATCAAGGGAAAATAGCGTGGGTTGGCCACAAATTGATGGAGGTGGGACATCGACCTGACAAGCAGCAGTCCTGCCTCCAACGCGCCCCCATTGGCACAAATCACCCCCACAGTCTCAGTATTCGCATGCACGCTGATGACACTCAACTCTACCTCACCATCACCTCTCTTGATCCCTCCACGGTCTCTAAATTGTCACACTGCTTGTCCAACATCTGGTACTGGATGAGCAGAAATTTCCTCCAACTAAATATCAGGCTGGATTTTGCAGGGGGTCAGTGGGTGCGATTGGTGGCGGGCCGGGTAGGGATGTGTTTTTTATCCCCAGTGGGTCGGGACCCCGCTATGAACCCGCCGCCATGGGCCTTTACCAAATGTCAGGTATGTCAGCGCTGAGCAGACCAGACAGGCAGCGGTGGGGGAAGCAATTAAAATCATTAGTGGCTTGTTTACAGCCACTTATCAATGGTTTTTTCCCAGCTTTTTGGATTTGACAGGTCGCCCACCAGTTTCCCGCTGTGCCTAGACCTCGTCTGTGAAGCTGAGGTGGGAGGTCATTAGCCATTGTTTCAGCTGATGAGTTGACAGCTTCAAATGTCAAGTCAAAGCTCCCAGCTGAGTGAGAAATGTTCCCTTAACCACTAGCTTCTCTAAACTGCATTTCCACTACAGATTCAGGATGCTGCAAATCTTTACACAATTCTCCATCCAGTCTGACCTCATTACCTCTCCCACCATTGACAGATTGCTTTTGTCATCTCTACTTAATCTGACATCTATTCCATCAGTATGGGTGCCCTTGAAACTCTCTCACATTGGTCCTCAGAATCCCACCACAATCAGCCCCAACACCAGAATCACCAGGCGCACCAACAGCACCAACAACAACACCAACCTTCTCCGCAATCACCTGATGCTGCACAGGGCATCAGCACCTGACCACATTGTTGCCCGGGACACCAGGGATGGCCTCACCAAGGCCAGATTTACTTTACTTGACACTGTACACCCTGGCTGCCACATGATGCGCCACGTTGATACCACCCCACACCAACACCATAAAGCATCCCTACAATGCCCAAGCAATTCCTTTCACACTCATCACCTTTGACAGGGGGGGGGGGTGGGGGGGGGTGCGGGGGGGAGTACCATTATGACTCACCGTTCACTGCAACTCACTAAGCCACTTCCAAAGGTGAACACAAGTCTGTCCAAGAATGGAAAGTGTTGAAAATAAGGGTTTCAATTTTTGATGCCACATTAACAGAAACATGAACATTGCATAAAACACCCAAGTGCCTACCCTTGTGTGTTGTTAGTTGATATGATTGCACTAGGATGAGGGTGAGTGTGAGGGCTGGCTAGTGAGATGGGGATGTGATAATATAGATAGAGAGGGGTGAGTAAGGATGTGCATGAGTAGGGTAGGGAAGGTAGAGTGATGGGGATGTGATGAGAGGCACAGCAGGATGAGGTTGAGTGTGGCTTTGTACGAACGTTTCATGACTGACTGAGATCATTGAAACGTTTGCGGCACTGCACCCAGGTCTTCCTGACCACATCCCTGCTTGTGCCCTCCTCCGCAATATGCAACCAGGCTGTGTTGATCTCCTGGGGAGGTCTTTACTGCCCATGGGTAGGGAAGAGGACCTCCCTGTGTGCTGTGACTCTCTGCATAAGCTTATTAAGGGAGTTATGGGAGAGCCTGGGTGCAGCCATGCACCTCTGTGCAGTGCTTGTCAGTGCTTGCAGCACCTCAATGCTGTAGAACACTGACAGCTCAAATGTCAAAATAAATTTGGCCATGGTCCCTTTAAGGAAACCAGCTGATGACGCATCATCAAATGTCGTCACCAGACCTGCTTCCTCTAATTGGCCGGCAAACGCGCTGGGCGGGCTTAACAAGCCCAATCAAGGGAAATTCATTTCAGAGGCTGGGATGGAGACAGCAGCGGGGTCCGCGCCCGCCACTGACATCGCCCGCCACGGACCCGCCGAGGATCGTAAAATCGCGGCCATTGCCTTTGGTCCCCACCCCAATCTCCGTTCCCGAGCCACTGACTCCATCCAGCCACTGGCCTCCCATCTTCCACCCGCCATAAATTTAAGCTCATCCAAAACTCTGCTGCCCATGTCCTAACTTGCACCAAGTCCCGTTCACCCATCGCTCCCTGTGCTCGCTGACCTACATTGGCTCCCGGTTAGGCAACGCCTCAATTTTAAAATTCTCATCCTTGTTTTCAAATCCCTCCATGGCCTCGTTCCTTCCTATCTCTGTAATCTCCTCCAGCCTTACAACCCTCTGAAATCTCTGCACTGCTCCAATTCTGGCCTCTTGCGCATCCCCAATTTTAATCGCTCCACCATTGGCAGCCGTGCCTTCTGTTGCCTAGGCCCTAAGCTCTGAAATTCCCTTCTTAAACCTTTCTGCCTCGCTGCCTCTCTTTCCTCCTTTAAGATGCTTCTTAAAACCTACCTCTTCGAGCAAGCTTTTGGTCACCGGCCCCAATATCCCCTTATGTGGCTCGGTGTCAGATTTTGTTGATAACGCTCCTGTGAAGCACCTTGGAACATTTTACTGCATTGAAGGCATTATATAAATGCAAGTTGTTGTTGTTAATGTAAACTAGTTTCTTGTTGTTAACTATCTAGCCAACTAGTTGGCTGCAACTAATAATTGGGTCTGAACTTTGAACTGCGGTTTGCATCAATCAGTCCTGACCTATGGCTACGATTGCCAACTCTGGTTGGATGTATAGTTAGAGATTTTATCAAATGACCTCCTGCCCAGCCAGCCTTTTTCTCATTTCCAATATTTTTACGACTAATAAACAAAAATATTCAAAGAAAATGAAAGAGACAGCGTTTTTTTAAACGCCCCTGTGATTTTTCTCCCGGGTTGCTGGCAGCAGCGTCCAGGAGATTAATCTTCAATTCCTGGAGACTCCAGGCCAATCCTGGAGGGTTGGCGACCTCAACCCCCACCACCCTAACCCCCATCTCCTGCACCTCAGGCTAAGAATATACGGAACATTAAAACGGTGTGCTCACCCTCACAAGCCTTAGCTCCAATTAAAAAATATAAATAGCCCAGCAGCCAATGAGCAGATGACAAGCAATCAAACATAAATAAACAGCAGCGTGCCGGGTGAAAGAACTCTTCAAAGAAGGGGGTGTCCTTTTTCCTTTTGTTCCATGAGGAAATGAAGTTATCTGTTCCTTCGGTTCATTTCTGTCAGATTCTATCATTGTTCCTCTCTCTCTTCCCCCATCTTCAACCTGGCTCTCAATTTTAGGCCGCAACACCGTAAGTTCTCTTCTTAGGCAGTCCCTCGGAACCGAGGATGACTTGCTTCCACACTAAAAATGAGTTCTCAGGTGACTGATGAGTCCAATGCGGGACCTACAGTCTCTATCACAGGTGGGGCAGATGGTGGTTGAAGGGGCGGGTGGGTGGGGTGCTTGGGTTGACGTGCACTCCTCCTGCTGTTTGTGCTTGGCTTCCTCTTGCTCCCGGCGAAGAGACTCGAGGTGTTCGGCGCCTTCTCAGATGCTTCTTCTCCAATTTGAGCAGCCTTGGGCCAGGGATTCCCAGGTGTTGGATGGTGCCATCTCTTCCTTTCTACTGAGGATTGAGATGCTGGGTTATCACAACCTCCAAGGCTTGTACTTGGCAAATCCCACAGCCTTGCACATTGTAAAGAGAGCGCGCGAGAAATACAGGAAAAGGGGACAAAAGACCCGATTGCAACCTAACCCGCCCGGAGGGAATGGGGGGGGGCGGTGTGAGTAATGGGATGTACCCCCAGTTTACACTCCATCTGGTTTTACTCTCCATTGAAGTCAACGGGTCAATTGGCCGGGGTGTAAAACGGGCATTTGACACGAACCTGCCTCGTTCCCACCACGCAGAGTAAGTTAATATCAGATCTAAGGAGAAGAGAGAAATGAAGAGAATAAAAGGCCATGGTAGTGGACGAAAGAATAGATTAAAGCCAGTGATAGATGCAACTTGGCACTTTTGGCAATGTTTTAGCTGTTGGTGCAAGTAGGTTCTTCAAGTATCCAGCTCGCAGCTGGAAATCTTGCATTGAGCATTTGTCCAGCGTTGGCAGCTCTGCTTATCAGGCAACTTTACGAAAAGTAGTTAATTGGCTTTTGCAACAACAGGGAATAAAGATAATGAAGTGTAAGGTTTTTTTCCCTTTCAGATCAGATAACACACTCTCAGTGAAGAGACAGGGAGGACAAGGAATGATCTGGACTCTAGGCTCACAGAATAGCTTTGAAGATCTCTCTTGACAAAAGCGTCGATGCCTATTAGCTGCAATAGCTCATTGAAGCAAGCTTAATGCTGCCACATTGTAAGTACTTTTGTTTCATCCATATATGCTTCAACTGCAGAACCTATCCTCTATCCCCTATACACCCCCCCGCCACCCCCTCCCACTCCTTCAGAAAAAATATCCAGCCAGGGAAGAGTTGCTGGGCATTTATTGCAGTGCCAATTAAATATGTAAGATCCCTCAGCTTCTTCAAGGCAGGTTGTTACTATTTTCACCTCATACATTTTTAACTCAAGGTCAAATGTTCTGCGCAGAACTCTGGGAGATGCACAGTTCCCACTAAGACAACTGCCACAAGAAGGCGAAGGAAGATGTTATCGTTAACAATGAAACTATCACTTAGTGTAGGTCTTGGATATTTTTCTTTCCCTTTGCTTGTGGTTGAGTGCAGAGCATTTATAAATGTTTGCTTTCAGGCTTCAGTTAATGAATCAAGTTGAAGCGACTTAAAGGAGCCCAGGATCCTCCCCAGACTTTATTTTTAACTCATGATCGGCAAAACAAACAAAATCCCCTAAAATTAGTTAACATACCAGACAACGGGAGCAGCAAATTTAACCCCCAATCTATCAAAATAATTCTAATAAAACCAATAAAGAAGTCAGCAGAAACCTCTTTAACCAAAGGGTGGTTAGAATGTGGAACTCGCTACCACATGGAGTGGGTGAGGTGACGAGCATAGATGCTTTTAAGGGGAAGGTAGATAAGTACATGAGGGAGAAAGGAATAGAAGGATATGCTGATAGGGTGAGATGAAGAGGGGTGGGAGGAGGCTCGTGTGGAGCATAAACACTGGCATAGACCGGTTGGGCTGAATGGCCTGTTTCTGTGCTGTACAACACCTAGATCTACCTCTCTACCACTTGCCACAACTACCTCTGTGCTGTCAGATTGCTTGAATGAGTCAAATTTTCCTCCAACTGGATATCAGGAAGACCAAAGCCATCGTTTCTGGCCGCTTCTTCTTCACGGCTAAATCCAGCCCCTTCCCCGGCCACTCACTCAGGCTGAATCAGGTTACACAAGCCCTCAGTATGCTGTGCAGAACTGAACTTAAATCTCCATAGAAACATAGAAGATAGGAGCAGGAGTAGGCCATTCGGCCCCTTGAGCCTGTTCCGCCATTCAATGAGATCATGGCTGATCATCCAAATTCAGTACCCTGTCCCTGCCTTCTCCCCATATCCCTTGATCCCTTTACCCTTAAGAAATATATCTAACTTCTTGAATATATTTAATGAATTGGCCTCAACTGCCTTCTGTGGTAGAGAATTCCACAGGTTCACCACTCTCTGGATGAAGAAATTCCTCCTCCTCTCTGTCCTAAATGGCTTACTCCTTATCTTTAGACTGTGACCCCTAGTTCTGGACTCCCCGACCATCGGGAACATCCTTCCTGCATCTAGTCTGTCTAGTCCTGTTAGAATTTTATAAGTTTCAATGAGATCCCCTCTCATTCTTCTAAACTCCAGCGAGTACAAGCCCAATCGTTCCAATCTCTCCTCATACGTCATTCCTGCCATCCCAGGTATCAGTCTGGTGAATCTTCGCTGCACTCCCTCCATGGCAAGAACATCCTTCCTCAGATAACGCAACCAAAACTGCACACAATACTCAAGGTGTGGCCTCACCAAGGCCCTGTACAACTGCAGCAAGACACCCTTGTTCCTGTACTCGAATCCTCTCACTACAAAGGCCAACATACCATTTGCCTTCTTAACCACCTGCTGCACCTGCATGCTTACCTTCAGCGACTGGTGCACAAGGACACCCAGGTCTCGTTGCACTTCCCCTTCTCCCAATCTATTGCCATTCAGATAATAATCTGCCTTCCTGTTTTTGCCACCAAAGTAGATAACCTCGCATTTATCCACACTATACTGCATCTGCCATACATCTGCCCAATCACCCAACCTGTCCAAATCATACAGGAGTTTCTCGGCATCCTCCTCACAGCCCACATGCCCACCCAGCTTTGTGTCATCTGCAAACTTGGAGATATTACATCTAGTTCCCTCGTCTAGATCATTAATATATATTGTGAATAGCTGGGGTCCTAGCACCGATCCCTGCGTTACCCCACTAGTCACTGCCTGCCACTCGGAAAAAGACCCATTTATTCCAACACTTTGCTTCCTGTCTGCCAGCCAGTTCTCTATCCAAGTCAATACCTTGCCCCCAATCCCATGTGCTTTAACTTTACATGCTAATCTCTTATGTGGGACCTTATCGAATGCCTTCTGAAAGTCCAAATACACCACATCCACTGGTTCTCCCTTATCTATTCTACCAGTTACATCCTCAAAAAATTCCAGTAGATTAGTCAAGCACGATTTACCTTTGTAAATCTATGTTGACTTTGTCCGATCCTGTCACTGCTTTCCAAGTGCTCTGCTATTACATCTTTTATAATGGACTCTAGCATTTTCCCCACTACCGATGTCAGGCTTACCGGTCTGTAATTCCCCGTTTTCTCTCTACCACCTTTTTTGAATAATGGGGTAACATTAGCTATCCTCCAATCCATGGGAACTGTTCCAGAATCTATAAAATTTTGGAAAATGACCAGCAATGCATCTACTATTTCTCGGGCCACTTCCTTAAGTACCCTAGGATGTAGATTATCAGGCCCTGGGGATTTATCGGCCTTCAATCCCATCAATTTCCTTAACACCATTTCCCTACAAATACTGATTTCATTCAGTTCCTCCCTCTCATTAGACCCTATGTTCCCCAACACCTCTGGGAGGTTATTTGTGTCCTCCTTTGTGAAGACAGAACCATAGTATGTATTTAATTGGTCCCCATTTCTTTGTTCCCCATTATAAATTCCCCATATTCTGACTGCAAGGGACCTACGCTTGACTTCACCAATCTTTTTCTCTTCACATATCTATAGAAGCTTTTACAGTCAGTTTTTATGTTCCTTGAAAGCTTACTCTCATATTCTATTATCCCCCTCTTAATTAATCCCTTTGTCCTCCTTTGCTGAATCCTAAACTGCTCCCAATCCTCAGGTTTGCTGCTTTTTCTGGCCAATTTATATGTCCTCTCCTTGGATCTTATGCTATCCCTAATTTCCCTTGTTAGCCACAGTTGAGTCACTTTTTTGTTTTATTTTTATGCCAAACAGGGATGAACAAATTCTGTAGTTCATCCATGCAATCTTTAAATGTTTGCCATTGCCTATCTACCGTCAACCCTTTAAGTAACATTCCCCAATCCATCCTACCCAACTCGTGCCTCATACCATCGCAGTTTCCTTTATTTAAATTCAGGACCCTAGTCTCTGAGTTAAATACTTCACTCTCCATCTTAATGAAGAATTCTATCATATTAGAGTCATGGGGGAGAAATTCGGTATAGCCCCGTTTGGGGTGCTAGAATTGGCGCTGCGCAAATTTTATCGCCAGGCGCAACTTATCGCCACCTCGAGCGATATTGGGTTGCTGCACCCCTCAAGGTGATTGCGGCGTAAAATCAGGCGCTGCACGGGGCTCTTAAGGTGCTAACCCGGCGGCGCTACTCAATTTCTCGGTGGCCGGGCGCAGCGCAGGTGCTGTCAATAATCAATTTCCCCGAGACATGCTGGCGCTGGCCAGCTCTTAAAGGGGCGGGTCAATTAGGATCAGCTGCCACACTCTGCACCTTGTAGGCCTCAAAATTGGCGCTGTGCATTCTGTGGCGTTCCAAACTTTCAACAGATGGAGAGGGTGAGGCAGAGAGCGGAGTGCTTTACCGATGGGGCATTGGATGCTTTGGTTGGTGCAGTGGAGCGCCGGCGAGCTGTGCTGTACCCCGACAATGGCAGGAGGCCTCATCAGAGCGAGTACCGCAGAGCTTGGAGGGAAGTTTGTCAAAGAGTCGCCTCCAGCAGCGTGGCGCCCAGGTCTCCTGTGCAATGCAGGAAGAAGTTCAACGACCTCACTCGGGTCATTAGGGTGAGTGCCTTTTTCACAATCATCTTCATCCCTCCATCTGCACCTGACTTTATGGCCAGAGGGTGCGCGAAGCCCCAATGACCATCTGTCAGCCAGCACCCATGGCCCTTTCTGGAAACACACACGCACATTCAGCTCAGGGCATAATGTAAGGGCTATTCTACCATGGGGGGCATGTGATGTCAGCTCAATGCGTAATGGAAGGGCTAATCTACCATGGGGGGCATGTGATGTCAGCTCAGGGCATAATGGAAGGGCTATTCTACCATGGGGGGCATGTGATGTCAGCTCAGGGCATAATGTATCATCACTTCCTGTCCTTTCTCCTGCAGGCCAAGCTGGCCAGGAACCGGAGGGAGCAGCTTTGTACCGGAGGAGGTCGGCCTCACCTGCAGACACTCACGGACTAGGAGGAATGAGTCCAACAGATTGTTGGAAGCCGGATGATTGGTCCTGTCACCACTGGAGCTGCCGACCCCATTGTGCACAGCGATGGTAAGGTCATCACCTTTTTGAACTCTCTCCTTCCACTTGTTCCCCCCACCAGCATGCTTTTTCACTCTGGACCCAAGTCAGAGCATTGCAGCACTCATGCATCCCTTGCTGCCACCCTGTCCTTTTGCTAAAGCCACTCTTCAACCTCCCTGCTTTCAGATGCTGCATCACCAACTCGGGAGCCAGGCCCTCAAGCTGCCACTGCCACTGACTCCGGAGGCGACGAGCAGGAGGAAGCCGGACCATCCGTACCACCCTCAGGCGAGCCAGCCCATCTGCAGACTGGGGATAGTACTTCCCTGGAGGGGAGTGGGAGGGAATGCACTGAGGAGGAACCAGCTCCAGAACACAGCGGGCTGCAGCAACGCAAGGAGGGTAGGGAAGCTCGGCCGTCTCCCCGGAGGGCGAGTCAGGCCGTGAGTACTGCTGCACAGAGTGCAGAAGAGGTGCGTGCCCTCACAGAAATGAGCGCCCAGGCTCGGCTCAAGCAAACTGAGCTCATGGCTGCAGTGGCAAGGATGCCTGAATCCATCGAGACACTGGCAAGGAGTGTCCAAGACTTCGGCGCAGCACAGGCAAGGAGTGCGCAGGACTTTGGGGCAGCACAGGCAAGGAGTGCGCAGGACTTCAGGGCAGCAATGGAAAGAACTGTCCAGGACTTCGGGACAGCACTGGAAAGGACTGTCCAGGGCATCAGGACATCACTGGAAAGGACTGTCCAGGGCTTCGGGGCAGCCCTGGAAAGGACTGTCCCGGGCTTCACCGAAGCACTGGAAAGGACTGTCCCGGCCTTCACCGAAGCACTGGAAAGGACTGTCCAGGGCTTCACCGAAGCACTGGCACCTGCCACGCAAGTGCTGAGTGCTGCCACGCAGTCACTCGCTGGTCTCATGCAGACGCAGATTGAGGCCACGCGACCACTGACTGCTGCCACCCTCACTGGATCAGGCAGGATTACCCGGGGCCCTTGTAGCACCACAGCAGGCCAGCAATCTGTGGACCAGCCGATTGGTGCGCATGCTGCGGTGCTGCCCCATCAGAGTGCCAGTGTGTCGGCCGACCACAGAGCAGGTGTCCGCTCTCAGGATGACAGCATTCCTGATGCCACCGCTGGCACGTCTCCACTGCAGCTGCCACCACCTGCAGGACAGACTGCTTCCACCCATGCACAGTTGGAGCAGTCAGCATCCGGGCCCTCCAAGCCCAGAGGTCGTCCAGGCCGTCCCTCAGGGGCATCTGTGCTTTCAGACAGTCAGCAGGCCTCCCCCAGCCTTGATGCAGCCATTGGGGTCCCATTACAGAGGAGTTGCAGGGAGGGAAGGGCCCGATCTCGCAAGAGAAGTAGATCACCATCAAAGTGGAAAGAGTAGAAGGTGCTGCTGAGACATCTTATTTGTAGAAATCAAGGCCGTGGATGCTGGTCTGAATGTTAGTAATGTTTTGGATAGTCTCCCGGGTGTGCGAGTCACCTGGTCTGAATGTTAGTTATGTTTTGGATAGTCTCCCGGGTGTGCGATACACTTATGTGTTGGAGTGTTAGTTTTGCTTTCTGTTGCCATTGCTTTGTCATGTTGGAAGGAAGCACATTTTGCAAAATAAACAAATGTTTTTATTTACATTGGCCATGTCTGCTATTTACATTCATATTGCCCTTCATAGGCTTTGGGTTATCAGAACGGTTCCATTCCTGCTCTTCGAATGGCACCAAGCATTCCGTGAGAGAGGCCTAGAAGCGACTTCTGATCAGCCTCTGACGGACGGCCCTTCCAGTTTGTGCCTCCCTCCCGTCTTGGTCCTCCTCCTCCTCCTCCTCCTCCTCCTCCTCCTCCTCTGCTGGTGCTTCAATGTCTGCTGGCTTGGCTGGGTGCGTAGCATGGCGAGGTTATGCAGCATGCAACATACGAAGTGGGAGACTCGCTCAGGTGAGCACTGCAGGGCGCCTCCGGAATGGTCCAGAGAGTGGAACCGTTGCTTCAGCACGCCGATTGTGTGCTCCACAATGTTCCTCGTCGCCTGATGGCTCACATTGTAGCACTCTTCAGCAGGGGTGCTGGGCGAACGGAGTGGGGTCATCAGCCATGGGCACAGAGGATAGCCCTTGTCACCGAGAAACCAACCTCCTGGGTGAGCCAGGGCCTCGAAAAGGTCTGCAACTGAAGTCTGGCGCAGGATGAAGGCGTCGTGGTTGCTGCCTGGGAACTGCGCATTGACTGCGAGGATCAGCTGTCGGTGGTCACAGACCAGCTGCACATTCAAGGAATGGAACCCCTTGTGGTTGCGGAACTCCTCCGGATTCAATACAGGCGCCCGCAAAGCCACGTGCGTGCAGTCAATGGCGCCCTGCACCATGGGGAAGTCCGCTATTGCTGCGAAGCCTTCTGTGCGCTCCCACTGCTTGTCCAGTGTCATAGGGAAGGAGATGTACTGCCGCCTCCTTTTAAACAGGGCATCAGTTACTTGGCGGATGCAGCAATGCACCGCAAACTGCGATATGTTAGCGATGTCCCCAGTTGCAGCCTGAAAGGAGCCGCTCGCGTAGAAGTTCAGGGCAACAGTCATCTTGACAGCCACCGACAGAGAGGTCCTGCACCTTATCTGAGGCTGCAGATCTGGCTGAAGCAGGTGGCACAGCTCAGTCACCACCTCCTTTCTGAAGCGCAGCCTTCTAAGACACTGCTCCTCTGACATGTTCAGGTAACAGAACTGCTGTCTGAAAACCCTGGCAGCGTAAAGTCTGGTGTGGCGACATCTGTTGGCCCTCCTCCGTCTGGCCATGCCTGCCCCTCTCTCCCTGCGTCTCTGTGCCCTTTCCCGATGGTTCAGCAGCAGGACGTTCCCCTCCAATGCAGCCCCCATAATAATAGCGCACAAGAAAGTTTTCCCGTTGTAAATGCTCACCAGCAGCAAGGTGATGGTCAGAAGGCTGAAGTTCCTCTGCCAGCGCTGGCTCACTGGTGAAATGGCTCTCAGAGTGCAGCTCAGCAACTTTGTGAAACTCTCGAAGAAGTTTTGCTCCCAAAACGGCTGCCGCTTTTATACCAGTGCAGTCCCCTTTAAAGAACGCCCCCCCAGCCCGAGAGCGACTGGGGAACGTTCCAGGTGAGCTGTCCTTATTAGTGCCAGGCGGAACGGAGGGGGGCGCCACTGAATTTCCGGTCCGGGGCGCCAAAAAGGCGTTGCACACTGAAATGACATCATGATCTGCCTGCGCCTGTGAGCGGGCGCTAAGATTTAGCGCTGGCGCTAAAAGTCCACTCAATATGGGAAGAGGCGCAGGGTTCGCTGCACCCGGGCACTAGTTGGTTAGCGCCCCACTTCTCGGCCTCTTTAGGCGCTAATCGCTGGCGCTAACAACCGAATTTCTCCCCCATAGAGTTATGCAGCACAGAAAGAGGCCCTTCGGCCCATCGCGTCCGCGCCGGCCATCAAGCCCTGTCTAATCTAATCCCATTTTCCAGCATTTGGTCCGTAGCCTTGTATGCTATGGCATTTCAAGTGCTCATCCAAATGCTTCTTGAATGTTGTGAGGGTTCCTGCCTCTACCACCCTTTCAGGCAGTGAGTTCCAGATTCCAACCACCCTCTGGGTGAAAAAGTTCTTCCTCAAATCCCCTCTAAACCTCCTGCCCCTTACCTTGAAACTATGCTCCCTGGTTATTGACCCCTCTACTAAGGGGAAAAGTTCCTTTCTATCTACCCTATCTATGCCCCTCATAATGTTGTACACCTCAATCAGGTCCCCCCTCAGCCTTCTCTGCTCCAAGGAAAACAACCCCAGCCTGTCCAGTCTTTCTTCATAGCTGAAGTGCTCCAGCCCAGGTAACATCCTGGTGAATCTCCTCTGCACCCTCTCCAAAGCAATCACATCCTTCCTATAGTGTGGCGACCAGAACTGCACACAGTATTCCAGCTGTGGCCTAACCTGCGTTTTGTACAGCTCCATCATAACCTCCCTGCTCTTATATTCTATGCCTCGGCTAATGAAGGCAAGTATCCCATGTGCCTTTTTAACCACCTTATCCACCTGTTCTGCTGCCTTCAGGGATCTATGTACATGCACACCAAGGTCCCTCTGATCCTCTGTCTTTCCTAGGGTCTTACCATTCATTGTGTATTCCCTTGCCTTGTTAGTCCCTCCAAAATGCATCACCTCACACTTTTCAAGGTTAAATTCCATTTGCCACTGTTCCGCCCATCTGACCAACCCATCTATATCGTCCTGCAGACTGAGGCTACCCTCCTCGCTATTTACCACCCCACCAATTTTCATGTCATCTGCGAACTTACTGATCATACCTTTTACATTCACATCCAAATCATTAATGTAGACCACAAACAGCAAGGGACACAGCACTGATCCTTGCAGTACCCCACTGGACACAGGCTTCCAGTCACAAAAACAACCTTCGACCATCACCCTCTGCCTTCTGCCACTAAGCCAGTTTTGGATCCAATGTGCCAAGGCACTCTGGATCCCATGGGCTCTTACCTTCTTGACCAGTCTCCTATGTGGGACTTTATTGAAAGCCTTACTGAAATCCATGTATACCACATCCACTGCACTACCCTCATCCACACACCTAGTCACCCCCTCGCAAAATTCATTCAAATTGGTCAGACATGATCTTCCCTTGACAAAGCTGATTTGCCTCAATGAATCCGAGACTCGACGTTAATGGAGCAAAGCAAGGCTTTTATTAACTCAGAAAGTAATACACATTGGAGAAGTGTCTCTCATCCAGAGATCTGCTGTACTGCTGTGAGACAAGCTGGGGCTTGCTTAAGTAGCGGCCAGGTATGGGCGGAGCCCTACACACAATACAATACAGGTAAGGAAATGAAACTGAAACTAAACTAAACACAGGGAATACAGTGCCTGATGAATGGCATATTTCATCACAAAAGCCATGCTGACTATCCCTGATTAAACCTTGCCTCTCCAAGTGGAGACTAATTCTGTCCCTCAGAATTTTTTCCAATAATTTCCCTACCACTGATGTTAGGCTCACTGGCCTGTAATTCCCTGGTTTATCCCGACTACCCTTCTTGAATAATGGTACTATGTTAGCTGTTCTCCAGTCCTCTGGCACATCCCCTGTGGCCAGAGAGGTTGTGAAAATTTGTGTCAGAGCCCCTGCAATCTCCTCCTTTGCCTCACACAGCAGCCTCGGATACATCTCGTCCAGGCCTGGGGATTTATCCACTTTTAAGCCTGCTAAAACTGCTAGTACCTCCTCCCTCTCGATGCTAATATGTTCAAGTATATCACAGTCCCCCTGCCCGATTTCTATGTCTGCATTGTCCTTCTCCATAGTGAACACAGATGCAAAAAATTCATTTAGAACCCCACCTACATCTTTTGGCTCCACACACAGATTGCCACTTTGGTCCCTAATGGGCCCTACTCTTTCCCTAGTTATCCTCTTGCCCTTAATATACTTATAAAACATCTTAGGATTTTCCTTTATTTTGCTCGCCTGTGTTATTTCATGGCCCCTCCTCGCTCTCCTAATTTCTTTTTTAAGTATCCCCTGCACTTTTTATACTCCTCTAGGGCTTCCTCTGTCTTTAGTCCTTTGTATCTGCCAAAAGCCCCCCTTTTTTTCCTAATCCATTCTCGTATATCCCTTGACATCCAAGGTTCCCTGGGCTTGTTGGTCCCACCCTTGACCTTTACGGGAACATGTTCCCATTGTACTCTCTCAATTTCCTTTCTGAAAGGCTCCCATTGCGCCGATGTGGATTTTCCTACAAGTAGCTGATCCCAGTCCACTTTGGCCAGATCCTGCCTCATCATATTAAAATCGGCCTTCCCCCAATTTAGAACCTTTATTTCCGGTCCATCTCTGTCCTTTTCCATGTCTACCTTAAATCTCACCGAATTATGGTCACTGTCACCAAAGTGCTCACCAACTAACACTTCTACCACTTGCCCGGCCACATTCCCTAGAATTAGGTCCAGTACCGCCCCCTCTCTTGTAGGACTTTCTACATGCTGGCTCAAAAAGCTCTCCTGGATGCACTTTAAGAATTCTGCATCCTCTAAGCCTTTCACACTCTGACTATCCCAGTTAATATTGGGGAAGTTGAAATCCCCCACTATTATTACCCTATTATTTGCACATTTCTCTGAGATTTGCCTACATATCTGTTCCTCTATCTCCCCCTGACTGTTTGGGGGCCTATTGTACACTCCCAGCAAAGTGCTTGCCCCCTTTTTGTTTTTAAGTCCTAACCACATGGCCTCATTAGAGGAACCTGTTAATATATCATCCCTCCTTACAGCAGTAATTGACTCCTTAATTAATATCGCGACACCCCCTCCTCTTTTACCCCCCCCTCCTCTGTCTCACCTGAAGATTCTGTACCCCGGAATATTGAGCTGCCAGTCTTGCCCCTCCCTCAACCATGTCTCCATGATAACAACAATATCATACTCCCATGTGTTCATCAACACCTTCAGTTCATCCACCTTATTCGCAAGACTACTTGCATTAAAATAAATGCCATCCAGCCTTGCCCTACTCCCTTGTGCCGTGACATATTTGCTCTGCCTTCCAAGCTGACTTGTTTTTTCATCTATATTTGGCTTTTCATCACCCCCTATTATAGCTCCACTCTGTATCCCATCCCCCTGCCAAGTTAGTTTAAACCCCCCCGAACAGTGCTAGCAAACCTCCCCGCAAGGATATTTGTCCCGTTCTGGTTCAGGTGCAACCCGTCCGACTTGTACAAGTCCCACCTTCCCCAGAAGCAGACCCAGTGATCCAGGAAACTAAAGCCCTCTCTCCTGCACCAACTCTTTAGCCACGCATTCATCTACTCTATCCTCCTATTCCTATACTCACTAGCACGTGGCACCGGGAGTAATCCAGAGATTACAACCTTTGAGGTCCTGCTCTTTAATCTGCTACCTAGCTCCCTAAATTCTTGCTGCAGGACCTCATCCCTCTTCCTACCCATGTCGTTGGTCCCAATGTGAAGCACGACCTCTGACTGTTCACCCTCCCCCTTCAGAATGCCCTGCTTGCTCCACCCCAAGGGGCCTCACACAATAAGATTGCTAATTAATCCTTTCTCATTACATAATACCCAGTCTAAGATGGCCTGATCTCTAGTTGGTTCCTCGACATATTGGTCCTGGAAAACATCCCGTATACACTCCAGGAATTCCTCCTCCACAGTATTGTTACTAATTTGGTTAGCCCAATCTATATGTAGATTAAAGTCACCCATGATAACTGCTGTGCCCTTATTGCACGCATCTCTAATTTCCCATTTAATGCCATCCCCAACCTCATCATTACTGTTTGGGGGTCTGTATACATCTCCCACTAATGTTTTCTGCCCCTTGGTATTTCTCAGTTCTACCCATACAGATTCCACATCATCAGAGCTAATATACTTCCTTACTATTGTGTTAATCTCCTCTTTAACCAGCAATGCTACCCCACCTCCTTTTCCTTTTTGCCTGTCTTTCCTGAGTATTGAATACCCCTGGATGTTGAGTTCCCAGTCTTGTTCACCCTGGAGCCATGTTTCAGTAATCCCAATCATATCATATCCATTTACATCTATTTGCACAGCTAATTCATTCACCTTATTACGAATGCTTCTCGCATTAAGACACAAAGGCCTAGAAATTCAGTTGGTAGCGCCAGCCGCTAGCACCTTAAGAGGGCGATAAGTGGGGTGCGAAGCGGCTAGCACCTGGGCGCAGCACGATCTGTGCCTCTCGCGAACTTGAGTGGACATTTAGCGGCGGCGCAAAACCACAATGCCCGCTCAACTGCGCGTGCAGATCCTGACGTCATTTCATGCTGCAACGCCCTTGGTGCGCCCCGAACCGGAACTTCAGTGGTGCCCCCCTTCTTTCCGCCTGGCGCTCCCAGTGACTGGTTGAGTGGAACGGTTCCCAGTCGCTGTGGGGCTAGGGGGGCGCCATTTAAAGAGGGCTCTTCCTGCCTTCTTAGTGGTAGCCATTTTGGACCGCTCCTTCTGTGTGAGAGAGAGATTTGCAGAGAGACAAAGGGAGAGAGCTTTCTGCTTTGACTCAGTGCTCGCACAGGTACTTCTGGCTTCAGCCCAGAGCTTTGCAGTTGGATTGATTTTTCAGTGCCATAGCCTTGAGTGGCCACATATAATGGGGGCTGCAATGGGTGGAAACATTGGGTTTCTCCATTGCATTGAGAGGGCTCAGAGATGCCGAGAGAGAGTGCCAATCATGGCCAGATGGAGGAGGGCCAACAGGCATCGGCACAGGGGGCCTTACCCTCCCAGGGTATACCGCTAGCACTTCTCCTACCTCAACATGTCTGAGGAGCAGTGCATTCAGAGGCTTCGATTCAGAAGGGAGGTGTTCACTGAGATCTGCCACCTGCTTCAGAGAGATCTGCAGCCTCAGCTGAGGAGCAGGACGTCTCTGTCGGTGGCAGTGAAGGTGACAGTGGCTCTCAACTTCTATGCCACCGGCTCCTTCCAATCCGCTACTGGGGACATTGCCAATGTCTCCCAGTTCGCGGTGCATTGCTGCATCCACCAAGTCATGAATGCCCTCTTCAAAAGGAGACGTCAGTACATTTCCTAGCCCATGACCCTGGACAAGCAGCAGGAGCGCGCAATGGGATTTGCAAGAATAGCGGGCTTCCCCATGGTCCAGGGCGCCATTGACTGCATGCATGTGGCTTTGCGGGCACCTCTAGAGAACGCCGAGGATTACCCCAACCAGAAGGGGTTCCATTCGTTGAACGTGCAGTTGGTGTGTGACCACAGGCAGCTGATACTAGCTGTGAATGCCCGCTTTCTAGGCAGCAGCCACGACGCCTTCATCCTGCGCCAGACTTCTGTGGCAGGCCTTTTCGAAGCCCTGGCTCACCTAGGAGGCTGGCTTCTCGGGGACAAGGGCTATCCTTTGTGCACCTGGCTGATGACCCCGCTCCGTGCGCCCAGTGCCCCTGCTGAAGAGCAATACAATGACAGCCATCAAGCGACCAGGAACATCATTGAGCAGAAAATCGGCGTGCTAAAGCAATGGTTCCGCTGTCTGGACCATTCTGGGGGAGCCCTTCAGTACTCGCCTGAGCGAGCCTCCCATTTCATTGTAGTGTGCTGCATGCTGCACAACCTGGCTATCCTCAGGACTCAGCCACTGCC
Organism: Somniosus microcephalus; assembly: GCF_052327205.1. Classification (NCBI taxonomy): domain Eukaryota; kingdom Metazoa; phylum Chordata; class Chondrichthyes; order Squaliformes; family Somniosidae; genus Somniosus; species Somniosus microcephalus. The sequence continues at coordinate 13,779,119 of NC_141002.1, read as the reverse complement.
AGGACCACCAGAGGAGCAGGAGGAGGAGGAGGAGGAGGAGGAGGAGGAGCACCAAGACGGGAGGGAGGCACAAAGTGCAAGGGCCGTCCGTCAGCGGCTTATTGCAAGTCGGTTCTAGGCCCCCTCACAGGGAATGGCTTGTGCCATTGAAAGAACATGAATGGACCTGCTCCGCAAGCCCTGAGCCGGTCAAGGCAACAAATAGTTCAAAGTGCAAACATGCACAATCTGAATAAAGACAATTATTTATTTAACAAACTCTGTGCCCTTCCCGCTGTTATGTTCATAAATAAATAAACGTTTTCATTAGCTTGAGCTAGTCATTTATTCAGCCATGTGGACTAGTGTACAGGCATCCATCTTGACTACTGCCTTGTGTGTAGCCCCCTACTAAACATACAGCTCCACCTAGCGTACCATTCTAGAATGACATGTTACTGATCATTACATCCCCCTTGCTTAGAGGTTAAACAAAGTCAGTATCAATCAATCATAACGACATAAACATCTTCACAACTGTCAACACATTTTCAAAGCTTTACTTTATGAACTCTAAGCTTTTCATTCTTTTATTATAGTTTTCTTTGCACTCAAAGATTAAGTCTATCAGGCTTTTTTACTTCACGTGTGGATCTTCTCAGCACAGGTAAGTCTGATGTGTTTTCATGAGAGCCTGTATGTGTGTTTGTGTTAGATTGTTCTGGTGGTGAGTGACAAGAATCAGTTGCGGCATTGTCATCGATTTACTCTTGGATAGTTTCTTGTGTTTTCAGGAGGGAACGGCGGTTCGTCCTGAGAATCTGTCCTTCCTCAGTTCTAACAGTGTATTACCTTGGTCCTACTTCCTCAAGAACTGTAGCTTTCCTGTTCCATGCATTTGGATCCTCAATCCTGACAACATCATCCCTTGTCAATGGTTTCATAGTTTTGGATGACTTGTCATAGTGTGATTTCTGTTTCAGCTTTAACAGTTGAAGTCTCTGTCTTAGTTCCTTACTCTGCTTTTCTTTTGCACAGCAGGGTAGCGTGGTGCGCAACTTGCAACCCATTAGGAGTTCAGCAGGTGAAGAACCACAGTCTAAAGGGGAGGCTCGGTAGCTCAGCAGGGCGAGATAAGGATCAGACTTGCTTTCTGTTGCTTTCTTCAGTAGCTGTTTGAGAACTTGAACACCTTTCTCTGCCTTACCATTCGACTGAGCATACAGAGGACTGGATGTGATGTGTTGAAAGTCATAATGTGCTGCAATTGCCACTCCTTACAGTTGAAGCACGGACCATTGTCGCTAACGGCAATCCTGGGAATTCCATGTCTGGTGAAGATGGATTTAACATGCATTATGACACTGCTTGCTGATGTGCTTGAAAGCAGTGCCATCTCAGGGTAGTTAGAATAGTAGTCAATCACTATTAGATGGTCTTTACCATTCAAATGAAAAAGGTCCAAACCAACCTTTTGCCATGGTGCTGTTGGTAAGCCAACTACTATCATTGGATCCTTTGCTTGTTTATTTTGGTGTTTCTGACATGTCTCACATATGCCTATCATGTTCTCAATGTCCTTATTTATGCCAGGCCAATAAACAGTGTCTCTTGCTCTCCTTTTGCATTTTTCAATTCCGAGGTGAGCATGTCTTGACGTAGAGCCTGTGGAGTGACTATTCTGTTCTGTTTTAGTAATAGTCCACTTGCGACACTTAACTCTGACCTGATGTGATAGTACTTTGGACAGGAACCTTTTGGCCAACCATGATGAATGTTCTCTATTATTGTTTGTAACACTGTATCTTTTACTGTTTCTTCTGCTATTTGCTTTGATTTTGTGTCTGACACGGGCAGTGCAGCAGTGACCATACTCACATGAACATCCACGTCTTCCTCAGTAGAGCTCACATGACTCATTGTGGGTGCTCGGGATAGCGCATCTGCTAACACTATGTGTTTGCCTGGTGTGTAGATCAGTTCAAAGTCATATCTTTGCAGCTTCATCATGAGTCGTTGAATCCTTGGAGACATCTCATTCAGATTTTTTTTTATGATGGCTACCAGTGGGCAGTGGTCTGTCTCAACTCTGAAGGTGGGAAGTCCATATATGTAGCCATGGGGGTGCTGGAACTCTCTGTGGAGCATGTACCACTGGCTGAGCATCCTCCTTTAGCTGGATCTTGTAAGTGAATGGTAGAACTCCAAATCCTTTGAACACATCCTGGAAATTACTCACTACAGAATCCATTGAGTCATCTGGTCTACTTATGGCACAGTTTATACGGTAGACTCCCTTGACCAGTTCTAAGTCCTCACAAGCTTTGTCACCTAGTAGTGAATCAAGTCCTTCAGCCACAACAGAAAACATGGGATGATGCACTTTGTCTTTGACTGTCACTTTAAGTCTGCATACACCTAAGCTATCTATTTTCTGTCCATTATAGTTCTTCAGTAGTGCTGACTTTTTCTGTATTTTGGGCTTTTCTTTCATATTTTTAATGTCGCTCATACTGATTAAGTTTGCTTTTGCCCCAGTGTCTAGTTTCAATGTAACTAATGCTCCATTTACCTGCAGTGGCATCATCCATTTGTCCTCTTTTACTGCATTAACTTTATGTTCCACATTGTCCATTCCTGAGGGCTGCACATTTTCTGTATCCTTTTTGATATTGTCACATGACACCATTCCTACAAAAAATGTCGCACTTAAATCAGTGTCCTCAATCACATTGACTTGTTGCCCTTTCTTTGTTTTTACTTTTGAAAAGCATTGTTTGGCAAAGTGATTCTTTCCATTACATTTTGTGTACATTTTCCCAAATGCTGGGCATTGTCTTGACTGGTGCTGGTAAACACAGCCTTTACAATTAAAAGTTCCATCTTCTGATTGCTTTGCATTTCTGTTCTGCCCATGTTTCTTCCCCTTGTAGGACACAGCACCGACAGCAGCACAGTCACTCATTACAGTCGCATTATTATTAATTTCACTGAAAGTCTTTGCGTGCTGTTGTGCTAGCTCACTGGCATGGCATATTTTCACAGCATCCTCCAATGTTAGTTCGGTTTCTCTCAACAAATGTTCCCTGACCTTTTTATCATGAATACCAAACACAATCTGATCACGAATCATGGATAATTTCAGTTCAGAGAAATTACATGTCTGTGCTTTCAGTTTCGGATCGGTCACAAAGCTATCAAAAGTCTCATTTTGCTGCTGTGTCCGTGAATGGAACACGTACCTCTCATAGGTCTCGTTCTTTTTGGGAGAAGAATTTGTCTCAAACTTCTTTAGCACATCGTCCATTTTTTCTCTGCCCTCCTCTTGATCAAATACAAACGTATTAAATACCTCTATCGCCTGTGGGCCTGCAACCGTGAGCAGTAATGCTATTTTCCTTGCATCTGGCATTGTACCGAACCCGATGGCAGCAACGTAGAGTTTGAATTGTTGTTTGAAAGTCCACCAATTGCAGTCGACATTCCCCGTTAGTTTCAAACCCTCCGCTGGCTTCAAATTCTCCATGTTGCATTTCACAATATTCAGCAGATATTACCAATCCTGGTACCATGTTATGTTCATAAATAAATAGACGTTTTCATTATGAACAGCTAGCTTGAGCTAGTCATTTATTCAGCCATGTGGACTAGTGTACAGGCATCCATCTTGACTACTGCCTTGTGGGTAGCCCCCTACTGAACATACAGCCCCACCTAGTGTACCATTCCAGAATGACGTTACTGATCATTACACCCGCATGACAAACAAATACAGAGAAACCCCTGAAAAAACAGTCAGACACATAACTCACAACCTGGTGACAATGAACAAAAGAGTTAAACAAAAATGACCATAATCCTTGGCCTTCACAAAAAAAAACAGCATTTTGCCACACCTCCTACTTTTTGGCCTGCGAGGGTGATCTGCTTCGCTTGCGAGATTGTCCCTTCCCACCCTGCAGCTCCTCCACAATGGGACCCCAGTGGCTGCAGCAAGGCTGGGGGAAGGCTGCTGAGGGTCAGATAGTGAGTCGGCAGATGCCCTTGGGGGACGGCCTGGACCAGCTCTGGGCCAGGAGGGCCTGGTTGCTGACTGCTCTAACTCTGCTTGGGCGGCAGCAGTCTGTCCTACGGGTGGTGGCAGCTGCAGTGGAGGAGTGACAGTGTTGGCAGCAGGAATACTGCTAACCTGACAGAGCACAGGCACTCCCTGGTCGGACGAGACACTGGCACTCGCACGGGGCAGCACTGAACCATGCGCAGCAATCTGCTGAAGTGCAGTCTGCTGGCCTGCTGCGGCGTGGCGAGGGCCCCGGCGTCACCTGCCCAATCCAGCGAGGGTGGCAGCAGTTAGTGCTCATGTGGCCCTGATCTGTGTCTGCATCAGACCAGCCAGTGACTTGGCTGGAAGCCGCCTGTGCTGCACCAAAGTCATGCAGACTCCTTGCCTGTGCTGCCCTGAATTCCTGTACACTCCTTGCCAGTGACTCTATGGAGTCAGGCATCCTTACCACTGCAGCCATGAGCTCAGTGTGCCTGCGCTCTGCCTGGGCGCCCATTTCAGCAAGGAGCCGTACCTCCTCTGCGCTCACTGTAGCAGGACTGGAGGCCACACACTCCCTCCGGGGAGAAGGCCGCCGAGCTTCCCTACCCCCCCTGCGTTGCTGCAGCCCGCTGGGCCCCGGAGCTTCACCCTCCTCAGACCCTTCCCCCCTGCTACCCTCCGGGGAAGACGTGTCCCCATTATGGCCATGGGCTGCCTTGGCTGAGGGTGGCATTGATGTTCCAGCTTCCTCTTCCTCCTCTTCGCCTTCTGATTCACTCACAGTGGCAGCTTGAGGGCCCGACTCCTCACCTCGCGAATCAGCATCTGAAAGCAGGGAGGTACAAGAGTTGCTTTAGCGTGAGGACAGGGCGGCAGCGAGGGAGGCATGAGTGCTGCAATGCACTGCATTGGTTCGATAGTGGCAAAGGATGCTGGTGTGAGGCACAAGTGGAAAGAGAGAGGTCAAAAAGGTGATGACCTTACCATTGCTGTCCAGAACGGGGTCGGCATCTCCAGTGGTGATGAAGCCAATCAGCCGGCCTGCCATAATCCATTCCACTCGCTGCTCCAGATCGTTGAGGTCTTTAAGTTCAGGACGGCCTCCCCCGGTCCATTGCTGCTGCCTCCTATTGTGGGCCAGCTTGCCCTGCAAGAGAAAGGACGGGCTCTGAATACAGTGTGAAGCCCTGATCTTGGCTGCACTGCCTCCCATGGTCGAATAGCCCTTACAGTGTGAAGCCCTGATCTTGGCTGCACTGCCTCCCATGGTTGAATAGCCCTTACAGTGTCAATCCCTGATCTTGGCTGCACTGCCTCCCATGGTCGAATAGCCCTTACAGTGTGTAAAGTGGTGAATGGGCATGTGATTTTCATGAGAGGCCCATAGGTGTTGGATAAGGGCTGGGCATTGGGGCTTTCAGGACCCTTTGGCCATAAAGTGAGGTGCACATGCAGGGATGAAGAGGATACTGGAAAAGGTACTCACCCTGACAACCCGAGTGAGGTTGTTGAACTTCTTCCTGCATTGCGTTGGGGTCCTAGGTACCATGCTGCTGGAGGTCACTCTGTGTGCCACCTCCCTCCAAGCTTTTCGATATTCGTTGGGCAGTGGCCTTCTGCCACTGTCCGGAAAGAGAATAGGTCGCCTGCGCTCCACTGCGCCAACCAGAACCTTCAGGGCCCCCTCACTGAAGCGCTGCGCTCGCTCCCTGGCCCTCTCCATGGTCGTAGGCATAACGATGTCGCAGCAGGTCTGTCCAGGCCGAGAATCAGGGCTCCAATGTGCAGGAAGTGGCTGCAAGCCAAATCGACCCTCCCCCTTTAAGAGGTGACCGGCGCCAGCGTGTCTGCCTGCAATCGCTAACTGGCCGCACCTGCGCTGCGGCCACCCTCGGTGGTAGCACCTCGCCTCTCCGGCTTAACGCCTTAGGATAGTCGTGCAGCGCCTGCTTTAGCGCAGCAAGAACCTCTTGGGGCGAAGCAACTCAATTTCGCTGAAGGTGGCGCTAAGTTGCGTCGGGCGCTAAATTTAGCGCACGCTCGACTGTAGTGCCCCAAACGTGGCGATACTGAATTTCTAGGCCAAAGCCTTCAGGCTTGTTTTTTTTAACACTCTTAGACCTTTTAGAACTATTGTGTACTGTGGCCATGTTTGATTTAAACCCTTGACTTCTCTGCCTGCCACTTTTGCTTTTCTCCTTCCTGTCTTTTGCTTCTATCCTTGTTTCCCATTCCTCTGTCTCCCTGCACAGTTTCCCAACCACCTGCCATTTTAGTTTAAACCCTCCCCAACAGCACCAGCAAACACTCCCCCATGGACATCGGTCCCGGTCCTGCCCAGGTGCAAAGCGTCCAGTTTGGACTGGTCCCACCTCCCCCAGATCCAGTTCCAATGTCCCAGGAATTTGAATCCCTCCCCCTTGCACCATTCCTCTAGCCACGTATTCATCTGAAATATCCTTCTATTTCTATTCTGACTAGCACGTAGCACTGGTAGCAATCCTGAGATTACTACCTTTGAGGTCCTATTTTTTAATTTACCTCCTAACTCCCTATATTCAGCTTTGAGGACCTCGTCCCAGTTTTTACCTAAATCGTTGGTACCTATATGCACCACAACAACTGGCTGCTCACCCTTCCCCTCCAGAATGCTCTGCAGCCACTCCGAGACATCCTTGACCCTTGCACCAGGGAGGCAACATACCATCCTGGAGTCTCAGTTGCAGCCGCAGAAACGCCTATCTATTCCCCTTACAATAGAATCCCCTATTACTATAGCTCTCCCACTCTTTTTCCTCCTGCCCTGTGCAGCAGAACCACCCACAGTGCCAGGAAGTTGGCTGCTGCTGTCTTCCCCCGATAAGCCATCCCCCCAAACAATATCCAAAGCGGTATATGTTTGAGAGGGGGATGGCCACAGGGGACCCCTGCACTACCTGCCTGTGCCTACTACTCTGCCTGGGGGTCACCCATTCCCTTCCTGCCTGTGCAGCCTGTGGTGTGACTAACTGATTAAACATGATATCCACAATATCCTCAGCATCGCGAATGCTCCAGTATGTATCCATTCGCAGCTCCAGTGCCACAATGCCGTCTGCAAGTAGCTTCAGCTGGATACACTTCCCGCACACATGGTCGTCAGAGACACAGGAATTGTCCCTGATTTCCCACATAGTGCAGGAGGAGCATACCACGGCACCGAGCTGTCCTGCCATGACTTAACCTTCAATTAATTTAAATGAACTTAAATCAAATCAATACCACTAATTACACAACAATTAAATGATATACTCAAGGGCCCTTGGTTACTAGCACTAGAAACTATAACCACAAAAAAATTAAGACCTTCTAAACTTTATAAACTCTGAACCTTAACTGTCAAACTATAGAGTAGTATAAATACTCCCTGGCCGTACTCACCCAATCAGCTGCTCCCTCCTGCCCGCGTCACGTTTTGAATCGTGACATGGCTCTGGAACGCCATAGCCGGTTTGAGATTGGTAAGCCTCTGAAAGAAAGCCCGCGAAAGTGAGTTTAAATACTCACTGGGTCTCCGGTCTCACTGCTCCCTACACCAGCCTCTGAAAGAAAGCCCGCAAAAGTGAGTTTAAATACTCACTGGGTTTCCGGTCTCACTGCTCCCGACACCAGCCTCTGCATTCTCATCTATCAAGATCACTTACTACCAGCTCTGTAACATCACCGTCTCTACATCACCCCCTCCCCCCACTCATCACCAATGCAGAAACCCTATTTCAAACTTTTGTTGGCTCTAGGCTCAAGTTCTCCACAAATCCCAGCTGCCCATAGCCTGTCCCACAAAGAGTACCACTCCCGAATCACCTACATCCTTTTTGACCTGCACCAACTCCTTGTCCTCAATGCATTGAATTTTAAATCTTTGTCCTCGACCACATATCCATTGCCTTGCCCTACACCACAGCTCTGCGACCGGCCAACAACCGCACGTCTCCCCCACAACCTTCGTTCCTCTGACTCTCGCCTTCTCTGCATCCTCTCCAGCCTTCAGCTACCTTGAGCCTTCTTTCTGAAACTCACAGCCTAAACCCCTCTGCCGCACTCTCCATCTTTTTAAAAACCTTTTAAAATCTTATTGCGTTTTCTGTCACCTTTCCTAACCCCTCCCACCATGGCTTGGTGTCCATTCCCATTATTTATTTGTCTATTCTTTTCCCCTCACTAAACATCTGGAGACACTTTCTACATTAAAGCCACTATCTAATTGCAAATTGGTGTCATTTTCCTTAGGTCCCAATTCCTTTTAGCATACCTTCAATTCATTTGGATAATGTCACCATTCAGTGTTGATTCATGCTTGTTGTCTCACTCAAGACTCAACCAACATCTTGTACATACATTCCCATTATTGTCATTATCTTGGCAGGTTAACTACACAGCAAAGAAATATTAAAAGACACTTGCGTAGGAGTGTTTCAAGCCATTAAATCTGGGTGCTTAGGGATTATCAAAGTTTATCGACTTTTGTAGAACAGAAAGAAATTAGACTTAAAATAAAAATGCCACAGGTCAAAGTGCTGCTGATCTCAAAGTAAGTGGTTTTGGAGTTATCTCTGAAGGTTTTTTTTGTTTGTTCTTCAGCCCATTCCTTGACTCACAAGTATAAATGTTCACCATTGTTTCCCCTTACAAGTTTGAAAAATTAAGCAAGAACAGGCAGGATTCTCACTGAAGCCTTTGAAAGCTTCAATGCCACTTCTTACATCATCTGTACAAGATGGTTGAGGTCAAATGAATTACTTTCAATTTAAGGCAGGTGGGAACAGTGGTGTTTACAGATCTCTCCAAGTGGCCAACTGTCAAAGTCTGTGTCAGACTGCAGGAGGAGTGATGGGGGAAAGCTGTCAATATATTTGCTATTTTGTGGGAGAATGAGTTTGTCTTGAAAGTAGATAAATCGCCACGCCCAGATGAAATGTATCCCAGGCCGTTAAGAGAAGCAAGGGCGAAAATAGCAGAGGTTCTCACCATCATTTTTCAATCCTCTCTGGTTACAGGTGTGGTGCCGGAGGATTAGCATTGCATGAGGAGCAAGGCTCTGAGCGCACAGCCTCATCAGAGGAGGAGGAGGAGGGGAAGGAGCAGGAGGAACCTGCGGTCCAGATCTCACCAGCACCCAAGCACATTGTTGCCCAGGAGGCCAGGGATAGGCTCATCATGGCTAGATTAACATAACTTTACGCATTACACCCATATGGCTGCCAAATACTGCGCCAGGTTGGCACCACCCCACAACAACACCATAAAGCATCCCTACAATGACCAAGCCATTCCTTTCACACTGACCACCATTGCTGGAGGTAACGTTATGTCTCACCATTCACTCTAACTCACTAAGCCACTTCCAAAGTTGCACAAAAATTTGTCCATGACCGGAAAGTGGTTCTGTGACATCACAGTAACAGAATCTTTAATAAAACACCCAAGTGGCTATCCTTGTGAATCTACTAGTGTTTCATCTTTCTCTTACACGTGTTTCTACGAGGTGTTACCCCTGTGGCTTCAGCAAAGGCGAAGGCAGCCTGCTCACTTCCCTGCTGCGATTGCACAGACCCTTTTGGTGGACATCCTCTGGGTTTTGGAGCCTCTGATGGCCCCGCTAAAGTCTGTTCCTCCTGCGGCTGTGCAGGGGCAGACTCAGCCATCGCAATCCGAGGAGCCATCTGGGGCTCTGATTGAGGGGGTGGCAACGGGGGAGAAGTGTAAGCTTTTGAGAGGAGCCCCCACTTCCCTCTTCCCTCTCACCATCATTCCTCTCATGGGCCACCCGCACTTCCCTGCTAGCAAGGAGCTGGAGAGAGCACCTTGCTGCATAGCAGTGGGCCGATGAGGACCCATTTCTACATTGACATCCCTCCTAGAGAGGACGTCTATGAGCCTCTGCCATCTAGTCTCCATAGATAGCACGTGCTCCTGTGAGTGGCTCATTAGCGGCTCCATGCAGGTGGCCATCCTATCCATGGAAGAGCCATCGCCTGTGACACGGTGGTGCTCATGTTGGAGATGGACTCCTCCATTCTCTGCACATTGGCAGACATCGCAGTTGAAAAACCTGTCAAAGCCTCCTGCACTTCTTGCTGCATCTCCAGGATCGCTCTCTTTCTGGATGGCCCCCGAGGCTCAGTGTCTGCATGCAGCTGTGCAGAGCTGGGGGTGTCCTACACCCTCCGGCGAGGAGTCTCCACTGCTGTCCCTGTCTCCACCATCTACTCTTGCTCACTTGTGAGTTGTGACACACCAGGTGACAACATTACTCTATCTCGCGTGGGACCCACCGAGATGTGTGTCTCTGTGCGGGTGCTGGGTGTGCTCATGTCTGCTGATGGTGCACCATCAGAAGCTGGAGGCTCCTCTGAGGAGTCGTCTTCCTCTTCCTCCTGTACAGTGGTGGGGGGCTCTTGATGGACCTGTGGGAGAGTAAAGAGAAGAGTTAGAAATGTCATATGACGAATGGGTACAGATACCAGTATGCACATGATGACCATTCACTGGCTGCTGACATCAGTCCCCATATGAGTGACTGCTGTATGCCGTGTGGCTGTATAATATATAATTCTGTCACCAGGTTGCAGAGATGTCCCCCTCTCTCCGTCTCCCACCTTCAGCTGCTTGCGACTCCAGAGACTTCCAAGGCAGCCTCCTCTGCTGATGTTAGGGTGGCCAATGATGGAGTGCCACCTCCGGTTTTCTCCCTCTCCCTCTTATTGTGGGCTCTCTTTTCCTGCAAGGAGGGAAAGAAGAGAAGGTTGAGTGAGGGTGTTGGCATGAGTGTAAGGAATGGATGGGTTACATCTGTAGAGGGTGACTGTGATGGAGTAGGGTGGCAATGCCAAGTGGCCTCCTTGTGTGTTGGTAGTTGCTATGATTGCATTAGGATGAAGGTGAGTGTGAGGGGTGGCTAGTCAGATGGGGATGTGATAATGTAGATAGAGAGAGAGGGATTGGTGGACATGCAAGATATGTTGGTGTGAGTAAAGATGTGCAGGAGCAGGTTTGGGAAGGCAGAGTGATGGGGATGTGTCTTTGTACTCACCTTTCCTAATCTAATGAGAGCATTGAAATGTTTCCGGCACTGCACCCAGGTCCTCCTGACTACATCCCTGCTGTTTACCTCCTCTGCTATTTGGAGTCAGGCTCTTTTGGTCTCCTGGTGAGGTCTCTTCCACCCATTAGAAGGGAAGAGAACCTCCCTGCATGCTCTGACTCCCTCCACAAACACATGGAGGGAGTCATCGGAGAACCTGGGTGCAGCCCTCTGATGTGCCTCAATAATCCCGAGACTCGATGTTAGCGAAACAAAACAAGGCTTTTATTAACTTAGAAGATAACACGCAGTGGAGAGAGGTGTCTTCCATCTGGAGGTCAGCAGTACTGGATATGAGGCCAGACTGCTTGCTTACATAGAGGCCAGGTATGGGCGGAGCCCTACACACAGTACATTCCATACATTCCAATATACAATACAATGGTGAGGAGAAACCTGAAACCAACCACAGTCACAGGCAGTGATGATATACAATACAATGGTGAGGGGAAACCTGAAACCAACCACAGTCACAGGCAGTGATGAATGGAATATTTCATCACACCCTCTACCTCAGTGCACTCATGTTTGGCACTCTTTCCAGCAGTCCAATTGTGCAGTGTGCTGCCTGCACACTCCGAGATGAACCTTCAAATGCGATGTGGCCATGGCTCCTTTAAATATCCCGGCTGAAAACGCGTCATCGATGATGTCATCCGACCTGCGCCATTTAATTGGGCGGGCGTAATAAGCCCCATTAACGCAAAGTCGATCTCAGGAGCGGCATGGGATGAAGCACGGGGTCGTGACCTGCCACGGCGACCACCCACACCCGACCCGTCCGATGGGTCAAATGGCCTCCTTCTGTGCCATAAGTTTCTATGATTCTACGAAGGCAGTCAAATGCAGCAGCCAATTTGCAGACAGACAGCAAATGATATGAATGACCAGATAGTATGATTTGGTAGTGTTGGTTGAGGTACAGGTAGACTATCCTTTATCTGAAAACCTCGGGACCAGCTGAGTTTCGGATAAAGGAAAATTTCGGATTTCGGAAGGTGGGTCGGCGGGGGTCCACGGGGGGGTCGGCGGGGGTCCGCAGGGGGGTCGGTGGGGGGTCGTGCGCACGACTTACGCTGACGCTCAGCGTAAGTCAGTCGGGGTCGGCGGGGGTCGGGGCCGGCGGGGTCGGCGGTTGTCGGGGCCGGCGGGGTCCGCGGGGGGGTCGGCGGTTGTCGGGGCCGGCGGGGGCTGCGGGGGGTCGTGCGCACGATTTACCCTTTATCCGAACTTCCGAAACCGGAACCCTCTAAAAACCGAAGGTTTTTTCGTTCGTACGCACGACTTACGCTGAACGAAAAAACCTTCGGTTTTTAGAGGGTTTCGGTTTTCGGAAGTCCGGATAAAGGGTAGTCTACCTGTAATAATATTGCCTAGGGCACCAAGAGAACTTAAAATCGTTCCATGGGATCTTTTTTGGCCAATTGAGCAAGCAGGTGGGTTCTAGGTTTAACATCCTATGTGAGCAATGGCACCTCTGACAATACTGCACAGGAGTGTTAGCCTAGTTTTTGTGTTCAAGTCCTGGAGTGAGGCTTGAACCCACAACCTTCTGACCCAACAACAACAACAACAACAACTTGTATTTATATAGCACCTTTAACGTAGTAAAACGTCCCAAGGTGCTTCACAGGAGTATTATAAGACAAAACATTTGACACCAACCCACATAAGGAGAAATTAGGGCAGGTGATCAAAAGCTTGGTCAAAGAGGTAGGTTTCAAGGGGCGTCTTAAAGGAGTAGAGAGAGAGGTAGCGAGGCGGAGAGTTTTAGGCAGGGAATTCCAGAGCTTAGGGCCTAGGCAACAGAAGGCACGGCCGCCAATGGTTGAGCGATTATAATCAGGGATGCTCATGAGGGCAGAATTAGACTCAGAGGAGAGAATATTATCAACTGAGCCAAAGACAGTATGCAGTGTTCAGGGCTGCATTTCAACACAAGGCAAGTTCTTAGCATAATCTATCAATTGTTCCTACAAAAGCTCCTCCATAACTGTGTTGAAACTTGCAATGGGCTTGAGGAATTCATTAAAAGGGGAAAAAGGAAAGCCTGTTAGGATGGCAACAATATCTCAGCCTCAGTCAGTCTCTCATACACTAGAGCTTCGTGGATCCTCTAACTCATTACATTAGAAATACTAATTCAGGCTGAAACGCTGCAGATATCATTCTATTATTTTTGCTAGCTTTAGTATTAATCATGACATTAGTTGACATCTAAAGCACTACAGCAAATAAAACAAAATGATGAGTTCCAGTATTAAGTACTGTTGTGTTCAATATGTCAATTTGCATAGCTTGTCGAGCTACAATTCCATATGTCCAAGCAGCCCTTTGCTGTGCTGCCCAAGTGGCCTCTCTTGATGAGTGAGCCTAGACAGATAGTGAGTGTCTGCAGGCTATTCAACTGTGACGGGCATCACAGCTGAGCCCTATCCTGTTTTGCCTCCCCCCCGCCAACATTCACACACACATAAGGGGCGATTTGAGCCCTACCCACCCAGAGGAGACCAAGCAGGTAAGGCAGTTAATTTTGACTGGGTGACTTACCCGGTTGGACCCCACCCTCCTCCATTTTAACCTGCTCTACTGAGCAGGTGGCATGGACACCTGCCTGAAGCCAGCAGGGTCCTTCTTTAAGTAACTTTCCATCATCTTGTTTTCATTTTACCTTGTGTCAAATCTGAAGCCGATGTTAAAATATCTAATTCCTCATTATCAATAAACCATTTCCTGTCACTAAGTTGATTTTCTGACAGACATGTTCTATTGTTAAGTTAATAGTATTGTAGGAATTAACGAATACCTACGAATAACGGAGATCGACACAAGAGAACAATTAAACAGGTCTTTACTCAACGGAGATGTCACGAGGACTGCCTGGGCAGCCCCGTGGTTTGCGACGTGACGTTATCGCGTTTACCCGCGCTCTTAAAGGGGCCACGCCCCGTACATGCAAACTCTATATACAAAACACAGTAATGCCTAACACAATGGTACAGGTTTAGGCTGGTGTTAGAACATCGTTAAAGAGAATTATATACAGTTAGCCAGAGTCATTCAGTGGTTCTGCCACATGCGCTCCCCCAGAATTTGCTTTAACGGACAAAGTCAAACAGTGAGGGGGTCTGACGAGCCTGTCAGAACAACTCCTGTACTCTCGAGGCGGAGGCTGCTGGTCGGCTGGCGGTCTGGCAGGCGGTCGCACTTGGTCTGCCGTAACGACGATGGGTGGCCGACCCCATCTCGGTGGTTGTGCTGTATCAATGGGGCGGTCGAGGTCTAAATATGCTGGCTTTAAGCGGTCGACCGAAATGTGGTCCGGTTTACCACGACATCTACCGTGAAGGTTTTGTCCCCTGCTTCCAACACGCGGAAGGGACCGGTATATGGGGCTTTGAGCGGATCCCTATGTGCGTCATGGCGAATAAAAACATATTCAGCCTTGTGAAGCTCCGTGGGAACGTGTGACCTCTGCAGCCCGTGGTGCGAAGTGGGCACCGGTGCGAAACATCTGGCCGCCTCTTGGTGACTAGCAAGCTGGGCAGACGCGGACCATGGCTCCGTCGATGTTGGTAGGAAGTCCCCCGGGACTCGCAGCGGCTGACCATACACAAGCTCCGCTGATGAAGAGTGAAGGTCTTCTTTGGGGGCCATGCGAAGGCCCAACAGGACCCACGGTAGCTTGTCTGCCCATCCAGCATCCTGGAGGCTGGCCCTCAGGGCGGCTTTCATTGACCGGTGGAAGCGTTCGCAGAGGCCATTCGCCTGTGAGTGGTAGGCTGTGGTGCGGTGCAATTTGACACCGAGTCCTTGGGCCACTGCGTTCCAGAGTTCGGAGGAAAACTGCGGTCCCCTGTCTGACGAAATATCTGTGGGCACTCCGAAACGGGCGATCCAGGAGGAAATGAATGCCCTGGCCACGTCCGCCGAAGTAGTGAATGACAGGGGGACTGCCTCCGGCCATCTGGTGGTGCGGTCAACCATGATCAGAATGTGTGAAAAACCATGGGAGGGTGGGAGTGGTCCTACCAGGTCCACGTTGACATGGTCAAAACGTCACTCTGGAACTGTGAAGGTGGCCAACGGAGCTTTGATGTGGCGCTGTACCTTGGCCTTTTGGCAGACCACGCAGGTGTTGGCCCAGTCGCGGACATCTTTATGCATGCCATGCCATACAAATTTCGCTGACATCAGTTTCTGAGAGGCCTTCATTCCTGGGTGTGACAACCCATGTATGGCGTCGAACACTTTGCGGCGCCAGACGACCGGCACGACAGGGCGAGGATCCTGTACGGAGACGTCACACAACAGTGTGGTACCTGCCGAATGGAACTTGACGTCGGCCAACTGGAGGCCAGTGATGGCTGTTCTGTAAGCTTGGACTTCCAGGTCTGAGGCTTGGTCTGCTGCCATGAGGGCGTAGTCGATGCCCAAATGAACCGTATTGACGATCGCGCGGGAGAGGCAGTCTGCCACCAGGTTGTCCTTACCAGCCACGTGCTGTATATTCGTGGTGAATTCGGATATGTAGGTCAGTTGACGCTGCTGTCGGGCTGACCACGGTTCGGCAGTCTTGGCCATTGCAAAGGTTAGCGGCTTATGGGCCACAAAGGCGGTGAAAGGACGTCCTTCCAGTAGGAACCGAAAATGGCGGATGGCCAGAAAAAGGGCGAGCAACTCCCGGTCGAACGTGCTGTATGCTCTCTCGTTCTGCCGTAGTTGACGGCTGAAGAATGCCAACTGCTGCCACGTCCCGTTCACCCACTGCTGTTGCACGGCAACGACTGCATAGTCCAATGCGTCGGTGGTGAGGGCGATGGTGGCTCTTGGCAGCGGGTGCGCCAGCATAGTCGCGTTGGCTAAGGCGCTTTTGGTGTCGGTGAACGCTCGGGCCATGTCATCTGTCCAGTCTACCGGGTTCTTGCCAGTCTTGCCCTTGAGGGCCTCGTACAGGGGCTGCATGAGCAGTGCCGCCTTAGGCACGAAACGGTGGTAAAAGTTTACCATGCCTAGGAATTCCTGCAGGGCCTTTATGTTCTGCGGGCGTGGAAAGGATGTCACCACCTCTACTTTTGAAGGTAAAGGAACTGCTCCCTCTGAGGTGATGCGATGCCCCAGGAAGTCAATTTGGTGCAGGCCAAACTGACACTTGGCCGGGTTGATAATCAGGCCGTGCTGGCTGAGGCGTCGAAAAAGGGTGCGTAGGTGACAGGTATGTTCTTCCTTAGTAGGACTGGCAATTAGAATATCATCTAGGTAGACGAAGAGGAACTTGAGGTCCCGCAGCACGGAGTCCATCAGGCGTTGGAAAGCCTGGGCGGCGTTCTTCAACACAAACGGCATCCGTAAAAACTCGAAGAGGCCGAATGGGGTGATGACTGCGCTCTTCTGGACGTCTTGTGGATAAACTGGGACCTGGTGGTAGCCCCGGACGAGGTCGACTTTTGAGAACACGGTGTTCCCTGCCAAATGGGCAGAGAAATCCTGAATGTGGGGGATCAGGTACCGATCAGGAGTGGTGGCGTCGTTTAGGCGTCGATAGTCGCCGCATGGCTGCCATCCGCCGCCAGGCTTTGGGACAATATGGAGGGGTGAAGACCAGGGACTATTTGACCAGCAAATAATCCCTAACTGTTCCATGGTTGCGAACACCGCCTTTGCGACCGCCAGCTTGCCAGGTTCCAGGCGCCGGGCCCACGCGTAGACCGGGGGGCCGTTGGTGGTGAGGTGGTGTTCCACACCATGTTTCGTGGCTGTGGAGGAGAACGTGGGTCTGGTCAGGTCGGGGAATTCGCCAAGCAGGCGAGCGAACTCATCAGTAGTCGGGAACGCACAGGAGACGGTGCGCGACGTAGTGTTACTGCGGTAACATGGAAGAGAATTAAAAGTTGCTGCGTTGATCAGCCGCCGGTTCCTTACGTCGACCAGGAGGCTGTTGGTACACAGGAAATCCACGCTGAGGAGGGGCTGGGAAACTTTGGCCGTAACAAACTCCCAGTGAAAACGTTGCCCCCCAAGGCACACCTCCACTCGCCGTCTGCCGAAGGTCCGAATTGTTCCGCCATTGGCCGCTTCAAGGGTGGGGCCGTGATTCCCCGTCTGCACATCGAGGGTGGACGCGGGTAAAATGCTGCACCGCGCTCCGGCGTTGCACAGAAAACGACGACCGGAGAGAGTATCAGTGATGAACAGCAATTTTCCCGCGTTGCCAATCGCTATCGCGGCCGCGGGGTGCCCGTTAGACATGTTCCTCGGTGGTCACAGTGTCAGTTGTTGTTTGTTTTGTTGGGGAAAACTGCAGGGAGGGCGGCAATGCTTCGCCTTCGCGCCGAACTGCGCGTGGTAGAAACACAGCCCAGCAGGCTGACGAGCTGGGGCAGAATCTGCGGGGGATGGGTGCCTCATTGCGGCGCAGTACTGCCAAGTTACAGTGAAAATTTTGTACGCCTCCGCAGCGAGTGTTGCGCAGTCTTCAATTTCAGATCTGGCCAGGGCAGCTTGTACCTGTTCAGGCAGTTGGCTGAGGAAAATCTCGCGGAATAGGAAACATTCCCGTTCTGAGCCCAGGAGTGTCAGCATTTGGTTCATCAACTCTGAAGGCTTGGAGTCCCTGAGCCCGGGCATAGCGAGTAATCGACGGGCGCGCTCTGATTTTGTGACCCCGAAAACCTGCAGTAACCGCGCTTTGAGGGTTTCATACTTGCGCTCCATTGGGGGGTTTTCGAGGAGGCTGACGATCCGAGAGGCGGTAGAGCTGTCGAGTGCGGAGACCGCATAAAGGTACTTGGTCTGATCCGCATCGATGTTCCTCAGGGTGAACTGGGCCTCGACCTGAATAAACCACGAGGGCGCTTGCTGCTCCCAGAACTGCGGTAGCTTTAGCGAAACGGCGTTCGCTTCCATGCTGTGCTCTTCTTTTGTGAAAACGTTCACAAAAATGGGGTCACCAATGTAGGAATTAACGAATTCCTACGAATAACAGAGATCGACACAAGAGAACAATTAAACAGGTCTTTACTCAACGGAGATGCCACGAGGACTGCCTGGGCAGCCCCGTGGTTTGCGATGTGACATCATCACGTTTACCCGTGTTTTCCCGCGCTCTTAAAGGGGCCACGCCCCGTACATGCAAACTCTATATACAAAACACAGTAATGCCTAACACAATGGTACAGGTTTAGGCTGGTGTTAGAGCATCGTTAAAGAGAATTATATACAGTTAGCCAGAGTCATTCAGTGGTTCTGCCACAGTGTCCTTATTGTTATTCAAGGCACCCTGACTGAATGTCACCTCCCTTGCCCATTTATGGTTGACAGTGGTATCCCAATTGCTGAGCAGGCTTACGTTAACGAACTTGGCACAAACCAATTGAACCTGGGACCTCTAGGTCAGTCGCAGTATATATGGTACTTGTATATTGTTAACTGAACACTAGACCGCCCCCTGATGGGAGTAAGCACATTGTACCAATTATACTTCCAAGGTCTCTTGTATTTTTTTTGCTACTCTTGGAGAAATGTTTTTAGCGGGCCTGGAAATAAGAACATAAGAACATAAGAAATAGGAGCAGGAGTAGGCCAATCGGCCGCTCGAGCCTGCTCCACCATTCAATAAGATCATGGCTGATCTGATCCTAACTGCCAATCCACTATCACAGAACCATCTCCTGAATCTAACAGAATTAGACACACGAAATAGGAGCAGGATCAGGCTACACGGCCCCTGGGCCCGCTCCGCTACCCATAGGGCCATGACCGATCCGAACCTAGACTCATGTCCAAATTCCTGCCCGCTCCCCATAACCCTTAATTCCCTTTACTTCTAGGAAACTGTCTATTTCTGTTTTAAATTTATGTAATGATGTAGCTTCTACAGCTTTTTGGGGCAGCATATTCCATGGACCTACCACACTCTGAGTGAAGTAGTTCCTCCTCATCTCAGTCTTGAAAGAGCAGCCCCTTATTCTAAGACTATGCCCCCTAGCTCTAGTTTCACCCATCATCGGGAACATCCTCCCCGCATCCACCCGATCCAACCCCTTCACAATCTTATATGTTTCAATAAGATCGCCTCTCATTCTTCTGAACTCCAATGAGTAGAGTCTCAATCTACTCAACCTCTCCTCATATGTCCATCCCCTCATCCCCGGGATTAACCGAGTGAACCTTCTTTGTATTGACTCGAGAGCAAGTATGTCCTTTCTTAAGTATGGACACCAAAACTGTACGCAGTATTCCAGGTGCGGTCTCACCAATACCTTGTACAACTGAAGCAATACCTCCCTATTTTTATATTCTATCCCCCTAGCAATGAAAGCCAACATTCCATTGGCCTTCTTAATCATTTGCTGCACCTGCATACTAACCTTTTGAGTTTCGTGCACCAGGACCCCCAGATCCCTTTGTACTTCAGTACTTTCCAGTTTCTTGCCATTAAGATAATAACTTGCTCTACGATTTTTCCTGCCAAAGTGCATAACCTCACACTTTCCAGTATTGTATAAAAGCAGCTTGTTATTACCACACCAATTTGAGTGTTTATTCGGACACAACGTGCATGACTTGATCCTCTACTCAGTTGTGTCTCAACCCACTAGGCTACTGGGTGAGCTAAATTTCCAAATTTCACAAGGGGCCAAGAAGATCATGGACTGAACCAGGTGAAAGTCTACTCAGCACTGCCCTGAGATCCAAAGTATCCACTGTAGCCACCATTCTGTTTCTATAGACAACCTTCCATCTAATTTAAAACTCCCCCTTAATTCCAAGGCTGTCCCCTGCTCTTCCAATTGATTTTAGCCACCTTTACGGAGAATTACATAGAAGTACAGAAACAGGCCATTCAACCCAACTGGTCTGTTTTTATGCTCCACGCGAGCCTCCTCCCACCCTACTTTATCTCATCCGACTTTTCAATTCACAGGGCAGAGCTTAAAGCCTTTCTTAAACCCTGGCGTTTTACGAGCGTTTACATTTCCTGGTCCTCGAGAATCTTCACCATTTCAGATGAAGGCAAAACTCCAGCAGTTTCAGCGAGATGTCTTAAGCTGGATAATCGCAGCTCGTTAACTGACATTGCATCACCCATTACAGTGATCCTGAAGCAAGAAACTGAAATCAAACGGCAAGAAGTTGAGATTCTATGGAATGACTTCAAACATTATTCCCCAAGGCTTGGCTCATTTTGTGAATCAACAAACAACAACAACAACTTGTATTTATATAGTGCCTTTAACGTAGCAAAACGTCCCAAGGCGCTTCACCGGAGCATTATCAACAAAATCTGACACTGAGCCACATGAGGAGATATTGGGGCAGGTGACCAAAAGCTTGGTCAAAGAGGTAGGTTTTAAGGAGCATCATAAAGGAGGAATGAGAGGTGGAAAGGTTTAGGGAGGGAATTCCAGAGCTTAGGGCCTTGGCAGCTGAAGGCACGGCTGCCAATAGTTGAGTGACTAAAATCAGGGATGCTCAAGAGGCCAGAATTAGAGGAGTGCAGATATCTCGGGGGGTTGTGGGGCTGGAGGAGATTACAGAGAATCCATTGCCAAGAAGGTCCCAGGTTTGATTCCTAGGGCCTAGAAATTCGGTGGGCTGTGCCACCAGTTAGCGCCCAAAGAGGGCACTTAGTGGGTTTAGCGCCACTGGCCATGCCTCCCGCGAAATTTAGCGGGGCGCTAATGGCGGCATTAGCCTGTAGCGCTGCGCCACCACCGATGACGTCATCGGTGTGCGCAGCGCCCCGCTACCGCCCCGATCGCGATATTTGGTCATGCCCCCCGTTGTAACGCCGGTCGCAATTTGCGGCTGGTTCAGGGGGGCCTACCTGCGGCGGTAGAAGCGCTAATTAAAGGGGAGCTGCGGGGCGGTCATTTTTTTCGCTGGCCGCCTGCCAACACCTCCTCGCGCCGCCGTCCCCGGCCTCCTGAGCCCCCCCCCCCGGGCAGTGCCGGCTGTGTCCCAAGAGCCCGGCACTTCTCCTCGGTGCCGGGCTCTTTTGCCGGCATTCGCGATCTCTGATCGCGCTGGTGCAGGCCCCTCCCCTTTAAGAAGGGGAGGACGGCCTGCAGTACCACAGCGTCCCGTGCCGCAGCATATGGCGCTGCGGCATGGTGTGCTGCGATATTCAGTTGCAGCGCCCCAAGAGGGAAGCGGGGTGCCTCGAGCAGCGCCCCGCTTCCATTTGGGGCGCTGAAACTGAATTTCCGGCTGGCGCAAGCGGCTCCATCCGGAGCGGTAATTCCGGCGCCCAGGCAAGCTTGGCGCCCCAAATGAGGCGCCACTGAATTTCTAGGCCCTGGTGTGTGCTAAGTTTGCTAATCTCATCTAGTGCGGTAGATGAGAACTACAACTGGCCTGAGCTTCATGAATGATTGTGTGTTTATATATATTATGTGTGTGCTGGGACTGAAGGGTGATAAAGAATTAATTTTGGAAGCATCCTACGTGTTGGGGAAGGAGGAGAAGAGACACCTATTTGACCAAGCTCAGAGATGTCACTGCTCACTCTATGGCGACTTTCGAAGTGGAGTGGGGGACCACTTGTGGAAATTGGGAAATTTTGCTTTTTAAAAAATTTATGATTGAGTCTACAGAGGTTTGTACTCGGCCTTGATTAACCGAGTTGTTTTCCTGCAGTTTCTAAAATAATGCATTTTTTAACAGTAAAAATCATTGTCGTGCTATTCACACAGGGATAACTTAACTTGCTTTCTTATGAAAATCTCACCTCATCTTGTAACAATGTTAAGCAGCAGACTCTTAGCATGTAAATGTATTTACACACAAAAAAAGAATTACCCTGGGGATTGAAAGGAACAGCTTTTACAGAATCTCATGGCAATGTTCTCTATATTTCTTTCTTTCGGCTCTTTAATATTCATGGCTCCACGCCAGCTTGGGCCTCAGGCTTTATTGACTTTGTGTGTTCTTAATTTCTCAATGACAGTTTCCTTGTAGACTGGCTACTGCTGCAAAAACTTTCTGCCAAATTAAGTCCAAGGATGTAGTCGCAAATCTCTCCAGTATATTACTAGACTACACTTGGAATATCGGCTCCAATCTGTCAGAAAGGCATTGACGCATCAGCAAGGGTTTGGACACTGCAGTACCGTAAACTCTGTAAACTTGAACTCCTCCAGAACTCTGCTGCCCATTCCTAACCCGTACCAGGTCCCGTTCACTCATCACCCTTGTGCTCGCTGATTTATAGAGACTCCTAGGCTGACAAGGCCTCGATTTTAAAATTCTCATCCTTGTTGACAAATCTCGCCATGTCCTCGCCCCTCGCTATCTCGGTGATCTCCTCCAGTCCCACAATCCTCCGAGATCGCTGCATTCCTCCAATTCTGGCTTCTTGCACATCCCCGACTTTCATCACTTCCCCATCGGTGGCCGTGCCTTCAGCTGCCGAGGCCCTAAGCTCTGAATTCCCTCCCTAAACCTCTCCGCCTCTCTCTCCTCCTTTACGACGTTCCTTAAAACCTACCGTCACCTGTCCTAATATCTCCTTATGTGGCTCAGTGTCAAATTTTGTTTGATAAGATTCCTGTGAAGTGACTTGGGATGTTTAAAGGCGCTATATAAATGCAAATTATTGTTGTTGTTGTACCTGGATTAGTCTTCCAATGCTTCCACACTTTGCCATTTTTAACTTTTGGTGGGACTATCAGATCTGCTGTTGAAATTTCTCAATTTAATTGCTAATGAGCATTGGGCCCACAACTTAAGCCTGCCCTGGTTCGCTTCCAATTTGGAAGTAAATTGGCAACCTCACTCAGAGAGGCCACACGATGGCTGGTGTGGGAAACAGAAAGATGTCACACTAGTAGAAGTAGGAGGCGATCTTCTGAGGTTGGGGCTGGAGCATACTCTCAGTTGAGGGATTGAACCAATGCTATAGTCGGTGCTGATACTGAATAAATGAAAAGTGCTCCATTCCCCAAAACAAGGAGGACAAAAATCACAAAAAAATAAAAACAGACAACTTCTTGGTGTTACTTCTAGTATCTCCAGAAACTTCTTGTCCAAGGGTTTCCTTTTCATCCTGAATTTACTTGTGTGCTTATTTGATCTTCCTTCCTCTCTTTAATTGCAACATTAAAATGTGCGTGCTCTGTACTTGCCGCTAGCTCTGCATTTGCAAACATGTTCAATGGCATATTTAGATTGAGTCATTTCAAACTCTCCCTTAAACGCATTCAATATTTCAGCTCTCAATTTCTACCCTGCTTCAAATTCCCAATTGACCTTTGCCAGCTCCTCCTTCGTACCATAAAGTCCGCTCTTTTGAAATTAGATACACTTTTCTTTTTATGCCGAAATATCCAATTTATTAATATAATGATTTACCTGCAATTAGCCTCCCCCTGCCCTGCAACCACTTAGTTGCCCCTTCTGGTTTCACTGTTAAATACTGATCTAATGGAGCATCCAATTTGCTTACACTATTTACATTTTTTTTGTGTCACGCTGCAGTTGTGTAGAAGCTGTATGAATATATTTGCTTCAGTGGAAGATGAATCACTGCTGGCTCATTGCTAAGTAGTACATCTAATACAGCATCTGATCTCATTACACAGTGTACATGTTGTGTTGTAAAACAGCCTCGTGCTCCCTCTATGAATATATTTCTTCCGCTATGAAGATAAACTAAATTCTTCCCCGATTGATTTCTGGATATAAAATTTCCTATTACACCATCACCCAACCTTCCTTTGTACCTTTTCAAGGCCAAGGATTTTCTCTGCAACCAGTCCATGGAAACATTTAACTCAAAACGCATTTCCCGTAACATACAGGTCTCTTCTTTTACTGACTTGTCAAATTCCTCCTAACTGCTATTTTACTCGCCTGACTCCATGGCTTCCTTTTTCAACGGCTTGCCGTTCCTCTGCCTTCAACACAGTTTCCATTCATATTCAGTTTTTCTTTTCTATTTTCTTTGTCAGCTAATCATCATAATCATATTGGCCCCAAGCCCTCGCCACCGAGAGCTACACTCTGATACCCCTGCAGCTGTCTGTCTGGTGACACTCTTCTAATCTAGGTCTTGCTCTGCACAGGCCCTTGCAGTCACTTCACTTTTACATACACATGTCATGGTCATGGACTCCAAAGATCTGCACTGTGATGTATTTTTGCTAAGCTGAGAAATTCAGGTGAAAGGCCAAGGCTCATTGGGCAGGACATTTTGAAAAGAGTAGATTAGAAGGCTAGGTGAGGAAAGAAAGGGCCTGCATTTCTACAGCACCTTTCACCAACTCAGGACATCCCAGAGTGCTTTACGATCAATAAAGTACTTTTGACGTGTAGTCACTGTTGCAATGTAGGGAAATGCGGTGGCCAATTTGCACACAGCAAGCTCCCACACACAGCAATGAGATAAATGACATGTAAACTGTTTTAGTGATGTTGGTAGAGGAAATAAGTATTGGCCAGGACACCGGGGAGAACTCTGCTCAAGGTCAAAGATTTTCCCTGCAACCAGTCCATGGAAACATTCAACTCAAAATGTGTTTCCCGCAACATACAGGCCTATTCATTTACTGACTTGTCAAATTCTTCTCTGTTGCTATTTTATTCACCCGACTCCATGGCCTCCTTTTTTAACGGCTTACCATGGGATCTTTTACATCCATCTGAGAGGGCAGACGGGGCCTCATTTTAACATCTCATCTGAAAGTTGGTACCTCCGACAGTGCAGCACTCCCACAGCACTGCACTGAAGTGTCAGCCTAGAATTCTCTGGAGTGGGGCTTGAGCCCACAACCGCCTGACTCAGAGGTGAGAGTGCTACCCACTGAGCTACGGCCAACACAAATCAGAAGTAGGGATCAGGCGATGGCAAGCTTAAGCTTTAAAGTTTGAAGGTGAAAGGAAAGACTGAGGCAGGCAAAGTGTGCTCAATTATGAGGTACGAGGAAGGAGTCAGAGAAAGAGTTGGCGCAATGCGTGCTTACTTCAACTTACTGATATTTTGGGGAAGAGCAAAAATGTCTATGTGACCTCAATTAAACCATGATCAGGTGAGTACATTGAGGATGACGATGACAAAATCCTTCGGAGACAAAAGGCTTATGGGTATTCAGGCCCCTTACACAGTGACCCCAAAACGATCCTGCTCTGCCACCATACCAATGGCCACACGGCATTTTCCATTTTACCACTGATCTGCGTGCCTGATCCTGTTGGAATTCCCAGATTCAGGCAATTAACATACAGGTTGGGCACTCTGAAAGTATTGGCACAGTTGGGGCGCACAGGAGGTTGCAAGAAGGAGAAAACTGCAGCATCGAGCAGCTGCTTTCAACATGACATTGCTAATCTGGCAGAAGCTTAATGAAAATGAACAAAAATGGGCTCCCTGTCTAGGGAGGTTGCTTCCCTTGCAACAACAGACCATTCTCACTTCGGTGGGCCCCAGCTTCTCCACCATAAAGTACTGTATCTCTGCTTCTTGGGGGCATTGGAGTCGGCAGGAGCCACATATCATCCCGATTTAGAAATATATCGTCGTTCCTTCATCGTCGCTGGGTCAAAATCTTGGAACTCCCTCCCTAACCACCTTCATGGACTGCAGCAGAAGGCGGCCCACCACCACCTTCTCAAGGGCGACTATGGACTGGCAATAAACGTCGACCTTGCCAGTGACACCCACATCCCCAGAATGAATTTTTTTAAAATCCGGCAGATGATATCATCCTGCCAGTCTGACCTGTATCCGTGATGTTTGGCTGCAAGAAGATCTGCCCAGCCCCTGGATGAACAGAGGGGCCCACGGGTTAAACACTGAAAGTGTGAGTACAGCTAGATAAAGCCATAAAGTAAAGTAGTACTGATAAATTTATGCAAACATCTTTTGGCCACAGTTGGAGCTTTGTGTGCAGTTTTGGGTGCCTCATTATGGAAAGGACATTAAAGCCAGAGAGAGCGTACAGTGTAGATTCACCAGGATGGTGTCATGGATGGGAAACTGTCATTATGAGGGGAGACTTGAGACATTGGGACTATTCCAATGCAGCAGACAAGGTTAAGAGGAGATTTAATATAGGTTTTTAGACTTATGAAGGTTTTTTTTTATTCATTGATGGGATGTGGGCGTCGCTGGCTAGGCCTGCATTTAGTGCCCATCCCTAATTGCCCTTCAGAAGATGGTGGTGAGCCGCCTTCTTGAACCGCTGCAGTCCATATGGTGTAGGTACACCCACAATGCTGTTAGGAAGGGAGTTCCAGGATTTTGGCCCAGCAACAGTGAAGGAACGGCGATACAGGTCCAAGTCAGGATGGTGTGTGGCTTGGAGGGTGTGATATCCGAGTGGTAAGGTCAGAAACTGAGAGAAGCGAGATATTAGGAACAAACCCAACTGTTTATTTACACGGTGTAGCAGAGGAACATATCTCTTACAAGCTGGAGGCCAGGCCCAATTCTTATTGCACGAGCACAAGATGGAGGATCAACCTCTGAGTCATACCCATAATGCAATGCCACATTACCGTATTAACTGGTGTACCAGGACATTGAATACATGACCCATTACCTTAAATACTGGTGAATGTGAACCCTTAATATTTGGCTCCATCTGGTGGATAACTTAAACATTACATCCCAGATTACTATAGAGGGGAACTTGTAGGTGGTGATGTTCCCATGCGTCTGCTGCCCTTGTCCTTCTAAGTGGTAGAGGTCGTGGGTTTGGAAGGTGCTGTTGAAGGAGCTTTGGCGAGTTGCTGCAGTGCGCCGGTGGTGGAGGGAGTGAATGTTGAAGGTGGTGGATGGAGTGCCAATCAAGCGGGCTGCTTTATCCTGAATGGTGTCGAGCTTCTTGAGTGTTGTTGGAGCTGCACTCATCCAGGCAAGTGGAGAGTATTCCATCACACTCCTGACTTGTGCCTTGTAGATGGTGGAAAGGCTTTGGGGAGTCAGGAGGTGAGACACTCACCACAGAATTCCCAGCCTCTGGCCTGCTCCTGTAGCCACAGTATTTATATGGCTGGTCCAGTTCAGTTTCTGATCAATGGTAACCCCCAGGACGTTGATAGTGGGGGATTCAGCGATGGTAATGCCATTGAATGTCAAGGGGAGATGGTTGGAGTCTCACTTGTTGGAGATGGTCATTGCCTGGCACTTGTGTGGTGCGAATGTTACTTGCCACTTGTCAGCCCAAGTCTGAATGTTGGCCAGGTCTTGCTGCATATGGACACGGACTGCGTCAGTATCTGACGAGTCTCAAATGGTGCTGAACATTGTGCAATCATCAGCGAACATCCCCACTTCTGACCTTATGATGGAGGGAAGGTCATTGATGAAACAGCTGAAGACGGTTGGGCCTAGGACACTGCCCTGAGGAACTCCCGCAGTGATGTCATGTGATTGAGATGAATGGGTTTTGATAGCGTGAATAGGGAAAGACTATTTCTTTTGGTTGCAGGGTCAGTAACAAGGGATCATCATTTAAAAATTGTCACTAAGAGAGTAAGCGGAGGAATTTGGTGAAATTTCTTAACACAGGAACTTGTTGGAATGCTTTGCCACAGAAAGAGATAATCAGATAAATATTTGAAGCTGAGGAAGGTACAAGGCAATGGAGAGAGAGAGAGAAAGGCATTGGGATTAGTTTTTGGATTGCTCTAGCAAAGAGCCGGCACAGACATGATGGGCTGAATTACCTCATTACATAAGAGATAGGAGCAGGAGCAGGCCATTCGGCCCCTCGAGCCTGCTCCGCCATTTAATGAGATCATGGCTGATCTGATTTTGGCCTCAACCCCACTTTCCTGCCCGTTCCCCATAACCCTTGACTTGTTGCTCATAAATCTGTCTAACTCAGCCTTGATATATTCAATGACTCAGCTTCCACAGCTCTCTGGGGTAAAGAATTCCAAAGATTTACAACCCTCAGAGAAGAAATTCCTCCTCATCTTCATCTTAAATGGGCGACCCCTTATTCTGAGACTACGCCCCCTCGTTCTAGATTCCCTGATGAGGGGAAACATCCTCTCAACATCTACCCTGTCCAACCCCGTCAGAATCTTATATGTTTCAATAAGATCACCTTTCATTCTTCTAAACTCCAATGAGTATAAGCCCAACCTGCTCAACCTTTCCTCATAAGACAACCCTTCCATCCCAGGAATCAACCTAGTGAACCTTCTCTGAACTGCCTCCAATGCAAGAATATCCCTCCTTAAATAAGGGGACCAAAACTGTACGCAGTACTCTAGGTGTGGTCTCACCAGAGCCCCATACAGTTGTAGCAAGACTTCCCTACTTTTATACTCTATCCCCCTTGAAATAAAGACTGACATTCCATTTGCCTTCCTAATTACTTGCTGCACCTGCATGTTAACTTTTTGTGTTTCAAGTACGAGGACACCCAAATCCCTCTGTACCGCCGCATTCTGTAGTCTTTCTCCATTTAAATAATATTTTTCTTTTCTATTCTTCCTACCAAAGTGGATAACTTCACATTTTCCCACATTATACCCCATCTGCCAAATTCTTGCCCGTTCATTTAACCTATCTGTATCTCTTTGCAGACTCTGTGTCCTCCTCACAACTTGCTTTCCCACCTATCTTTGTATCGTCTGCAAATTTAGCTACAATACACTCGCTTCCTTCATCCAAGTCATTAATATAGATTGAAAATAGTTGAGGCCCAGCACTGATCCCTGTGGCACCCCACTAGTTACAGATTGCCATCCTGAAAATGACCCATTTATCCCGACTCTCTGTTTTCTGTTAGTTAGCCAATCCTCTATCCAATCTAATATATTACCCCCAACACCATGAGCTCTTAT
This sequence comes from Somniosus microcephalus, assembly GCF_052327205.1. Classification (NCBI taxonomy): domain Eukaryota; kingdom Metazoa; phylum Chordata; class Chondrichthyes; order Squaliformes; family Somniosidae; genus Somniosus; species Somniosus microcephalus. The sequence goes on along the minus strand of NC_141002.1, from coordinate 13,750,170 downwards.
CTTATGCAGTAACCTTTTATGTGGCACTTGTCGAATGCCTTTTGGAAATCCAAATACACTACATCTACTGGTTCCCCTTTATCCACCCTACTCGTTACCTCCTCAAAGAACTCTAATAGATTTGTCAAACACGATTTCCCTTTCATAAAACCATGTTGACTCTGATTGTATTATGATTTTCTAAATGTCCTGCTACTACTTCCTTAATCATGGATTCGCGCATTTTCCCAATGACAGATGTTAGGCAAACTGGCCTATAGTTTCCTGCTTTCTGTCTCCCTCCTTTTTTGAATAAGGGCGGTACATTTGCATTGTAAACTTCTATGGTTCTATGACTAGTTCAAAGTGGGACCCAGCTGCGCACAAAACATATACATTAATACATAGCGGCCAAAATTGGTAAAGTTAGCATGTGGAATTGAGCCATAGGACTCCTGCTGAAAAGAGTGTGTGAATAGGCTTTGGGTGAGGATAGGACCAAGCTTGACTGTGATACCAGCCACAGACAAATAGTCTGCTGAAACCCATTGTCTAGGTTTGCATATAAGGACCGATCACGTGGGTGAGATACTGGAAGGTTGCTTCATTTGAGGAGTCAACACCTTCAGGAAAGCAGGGGTGAAAATTTATTAGATTATACTGGAAATCTGCTGCACAGGGTTACAACTGGTGCTGCAGTACTTAACACTTGATCACAATTATCCTCCCCATTTCTGGTCTAGCATCACATGTTTTCGAGTCTATCTGGGAGAACCCCATATCACCCATGGCGGCTCCGGTTTCCCAATATTGTAGCAACCTGCTTGGCAGCAGTAGTTCAGGTAATGTGGGACCCTGCTTGGTGATGGGTGAGGTCCAGCGTCACCCCATTGATCAAACACTTAGCCCCTGCTCTCTTCCTTTCTCTAATGGTGCAGGGCAAAATTTCAATTAAAGAAGAAAGACTTGCATTCATATAGCGCCTTGCACAGCTTCAGGACATCCCAAAGCACTTTACAACCAATGAAGCACTTTTGAAGTGTAGTTACTGTTGTAATGTAGGAAATCAAACAGGACATTTTCAAAGGGCATGTCCACTGGGCTGTTTCCACTTGCGGAGTTGGGTGATTGTATTTCCACTATGGTTCACAGGTGGGCGCAATGGTGCAGTGTGTAAACCGTATGTCTTGTTCTCTTTCAGTGGCCAACAAAGGTGCCACCAAGGGGAAGCACTGCCCAGTATAGTACTCAGTCATATAGACCACAAAGCCCTGGGTCTGATGCTTGGTCAGTTCTGGGTTTGTGGATCTCAGTTGGGTTGCTACAGCTTGCCTCCGTGCTCCGTGGGATTAGAGAGTGGAAATAAAATCCAGGCTCTCCGCACATGATCACTTGGCACGGCTCACTCCTGGAAAATGCATAGATGTGAATGTTGGGTGAGGATGGGGTGGGGCTTGACTGCCATGCCTAAAATAACAAAACGGCCCATCGACAGTCACTATCCAGGCTCACAGATGGAAGGCTGTGGGTGAGGGACTGGTGTCTGTGAAATTGTACCCAGAATGAATCGGTGCCTTCAGATGAACAAGGGTGAAGACTGGGGTGGAAGGGGGGGGTGGGAAAAAAGAAATTTAAAAAAGTCCTTTCACACCAACAAGTACAGGTAGATGCTGTGCTTGGGGTATAGAGGCAACGGAAAGCTGTACACCGACAAGGCTGAATGTACTCGAGATTCTGCTACCTTTTCACTCTCCTCTTTGTGTCAAACATCTGAGCCTCTGACCATTACAATATCCTTTCCATAAAAGGTTCTTTGTCTTTCTCTCTGTTTCCTGATTTGATTTTGTTGCATTGATTTAATATCTCTTAATCCGTCAGTCATCCAGCACAATAAGTATCAGTTTGGCAAGACATTACACAGCTCCTTTCAGTAAACTGCTTACATCGATTGGAATATATTTAGAATGAGAATATACAGCTGTATCCTAACTCGTACCAAGTCCCGTTCGCCCATCGCCCCTTTGCTCACAGGTCTACATTGTCAAGGTCTCGATTTTAAAATTCTTATCCTCATGTTCAAATCCCTCCACGGCCTCGCTCCTCCCTATCTCTGTAACCTCTTCCAGCCCTACAGCCCTCCAGCAACTCTGCGCTCCTCCAATTCTGGCCTCTTGAGCATCCCCGATTTTCTTCACTACACCATCAGCGGCCGTGCCTTCAGCTGCCTGGGCCCTAAACTGTGCAATTCCCTCCCTAAACCTCTCCGCCTCTCCACCTCTCTCTCCTCCTTTAAGACGCTCCTTAAAACCTACCCCTTTGACCAAGCTTTTGGTCACCTGTCCTAGTATCTCTTTATGTAGCTCGGTGTCAAATTTTGTTTGATAATCGCTCCTGTGAAATGCCTTGGAATGTTTTACTCCATTAAATGCAAGTTGTTTAAATGCAAGTTGTTGTTGATGACCCAGTCTCGACAGGCTGTGCACATTTTGTCAGCCCAGCGTGATTGTGCAGGGTCAGTTCATTATTATAATATATAATATAAAATAAAAACAGAGCATGCTGGAAATACTCAGCAGGTCAGGGTGCATCTGTGGAGAGAGAAACAGAGTTAACGTTTCAGGTCGATGACCCTTCGTCAGAACAGTTCATCATAATAACTTGTATAGTTTCCCGTCACATGTTAGCCCAGGTGCAGGGAGCATGCTGCATGTCTGGGCTGGATATCTGGTCAGCTTTAAAGGGCAGCTGCACTGAGGAACTGGAAAACACTGTTTAAGTTACAAAAGGGCGGACTGCAGAAGGCAAAGGAATGGCACTGTCCTACTTCAAGATGCTGCCAACGAGGTGGAGCAAAGGAGGGTCACCTGCTTGGAGCTGATGGACACCCTCCCTTTAGGAGCAGTGTTTAAAAAGTTTCGGTGGAGGTGGCTAGGCAAATTAATGCAGCCTCCCATGTCCATAGGCTGTGGAAGCAAAAGTTGTTTTCAAAATGCAGAAAGATTGCCACGGTAAGACTGTCCCTACTCAAAGTCAATGGCCATAGGATGCACAGCACAAAGAGGGAAAAATTGGGTATCGCCCATTTTGCGGTGCTAATATCGGCCAGGTGCAAAGTTTAGCGCCAGGCGGTAATAATCGCCTCCGACTGCAAAATTTGTGTCTATCGCCTCTGGAGGTGATTTGAGCGCTAAATCAAGCGCTACACACCTCTCTTAGGGCGCTAACGTCGGGGAGCGAGGCGCTACCTGGAGAAAGTTCTAAAGCAATTGTGTTGGAAGCGCTAATGGATTGGCCCAAGGAAAGTGCTCGACGCTTTGGAACCTCAAAAGTGGTGCTGAGGACCAAAACTCCTTAGGACAGCGTTAAATCTCTCCAAACGCCTCTCTCCCTTTCAATCTGCGTTTACCAAAAAGTTTGCTGACAAAAAAAGGCAGGAAGCACCCGCCTTTAAGTAGCGCTCCCCCAGCCCCTTCCCGACTTGAAAACGTTCCACTCTACCTGTCGTTCCTAGCAGCAGGCGCTAAGGCAGGGGGTGCGACTCAATATCTGGTCTGGGGCGCTACCGGGGAGTTGCACGCTTGCATGACGTCATGATCTGCGGGCGCAGGAGATTGTGGCGATTGTGTTTAGCACCAGCGCAAAATGTCTGGTTAATTTCGCAAGCAGCGCTAAAATCGCTGCGCTCGGACATTAAGTTGCTAGTGCTCTGTTAGTGCCTCCGGGGGCGCTAACCAACCAAAATTTCCCCCCAAGGAGTTTACTGGAAATCTGGAGGCAGCAAAGCATGCAGGCAACCTTTGACGTGAGCGCATGCATGCCCATGTGAGACAGTCTGTATACACCTGCCTTTACCCAACCAGCCATGTCTATCAAACAAGAAATAGCTACCTCATTACGTCTGAGGAGAACTGTGTTTACCAGCTAATCTTCACCAGGGAGGCTGTCACAGATTTCTGCTGTCTCCTTGAGGATGATCTTCAACGAAGATTAATGAAATGGATGGTTCTGCCAGCGGCCATGAAGGTTGACAACAGCCTTAAGGAGGAACTGACCATTCCAGAGGGGGAACAGACCATTCCAGAGGGGGGAACATTCCATTCCAGAGAGGGAAACATTCCATTCCAGAGGGGGGAACATTCCATTCCAGAGAGGGTAACATTCAATTCCAGAGAGGGGAACATTCCATTCCAGAGGGGGGAACATTCGATTCCAGAGAGGGGAATATTCCATTCCAGAGAGGGGAACATTCCAATAAAGAGGGGGGAACATTCCATTCCAGAGAGGGGAACATTCCATTCCAGAGAGGGGAACATTCCATTCCAGAGAGGGGTACATTCCATTCCAGAGAAGTGAACATTCCATTCCAGAGAGGGGAACATTCCATTCCAGAGAGGGGAGCATTCCATTCCAGAGAGGGGAACAGATCATTCCAGAGAGGGGAACATTCCATTCCAGAGAGGGGACCATTACATTCCAGAGAGGGGAACATACCATTCCAGAGAGGGGAACATTCCATTCAAGAGAGGGGAACATTCCATTCCTGAGAGGGGAACATTCCATTCCAGAGAGGGGAACATTCCATTCCAGAGAGGGGAACATTCCATTCCAGAGAGGGGAACATTCCATTCCAGAGAGGGGAACATTCCATTCCAGAGGGCGGAACATTCCATTCCAGAGAGGGGAACATTCCATTCCAGAGAGGGGAACATTCCATTCCAGAGGGGGGAACATTCCATTCCAGAGGGGGGAACATTCCATTCCAGAGAGGGGAACATTCCATTCCAGAGAGGGGAACATTCCATTCCAGAGAGGGGAACATTCCATTCCAGAGAGGGGTACATTCATTCCAGAGAGGGGAACATTCCATTCCAGAGAGGGGAACATTCCATTCCAGAGGGGGGAACATTCCATTCCAGAGAGGGGAACATTCCATTCCAGAGAGGGGAACATTCCATTCCAGAGAGGGGAACATTCCATTCCAGAGCGGGGAACATTCCACTCCAGAGAGGGGAACATTCCATTCCAAAGGGGGGAACATTCCATTCCAGAGAGGGGAACATTCCATTCCAGAGAGGGGAACATTCCATTCCAAAGGGGGGAACATTCCATTCCAGAGGGGGGAACATTCCATTTCAGAGAGGGGAACATTCCATTCCAGAGAGGGGAACATTCCATTCCAGAGGGGGAACATTCCATTCCAGAGAGGGTAACATTCCATTCCAGAGGAGAGACCATTCCATTCCAGAGAGGGGAACATTCCATTCCAGAGGGGGGAACAGACCAATCCAGAGAGGGGAACATTCCAATCCAGAGAGGGGAACATTCCATTCCAGAGAGGGGAACATTCCATTTCAGAGTGCGGAACATTCCATTCCAGAGAGGGGAACAAACCATTCCAGAGAGAGGAGAACATTCCATTCCAGAGGGGGGAACATTTCATTCCAGAGGGGGGAACATTCCATTCCAGAGGGGGAACATTCCATTCCAGAGGGGGGAATATTCCATTCCAGAGAGGGGAAAATTCCATTCCAGAGAGGGGAACATTCCATTCCAGAGGGGGAACAGACCATTCCAGAGAGGGGAACAGACCATTCCAGAGAGGAGAACATTCCATTCCAGAGGGGGGAACATTCCATTCCAGAGGGGGCAACATTCCATTCCAGAGATGGGAACATTCCATTCCAGAGGGGGGAACAGACCATTCCAGAGAGGGGAAAATTACCTTTCAGAGGGGGGAACAGACCATTCCAGAGGGCAACAGATCATTCCAAAGGGAGGAACATTCCATTCCAGAGAGGGGAACATTCCATTCCAGAGGGGGGAGCAGACCATTCCAGAGGGAAACAGACCATTCCAGAGGGAGGAACATTCCATTCCAGAGAGGGGAACATTCCATTCCAGAGATGGGAACATTCCATTCCAGAGGGGGGAACAGACCATTCCAGAGAGGGGAAAATTACCTTTCAGAGGGGGGAACAGACCATTCCAGAGGGCAACAGATCATTCCAGAGGGAGGAACATTCCATTCCAGAGAGGGGAACATTCCATTCCAGAGGGGGGAGCAGACCATTCCAGAGGGAAACAGACCATTGCAAAGGGAGGAACATTCCATTCCAGAGAGGGGAACAGACCATTCCAGAGGGAGTAACATTCCATTCCAGAGAGGGGAACAGACCATTCCAGAGAGGGGAACATTCCATTCCAGAGTGGGGAACAGACCATTCCAGAGAGGGGAACATTCCATTCCAGAGAGGGGAACCTCCCATTCCAGAGTGGGGAACATGCAATTCCAGAGAGGAGAACATTCCATTCCATAGGGACGAACAGACCATTCCAGAGGGAAATAGACCATTCCAAAAGGAGGAACATTCCATTCCAGAGAGGGGAACAGACCATTCCAAAGAGGGGAACATTCCATTCCAGTGATGGGAACATTCCATTCCAGAGAGGGGAACATTCCATTCCAGAGGGGGGAAAATTCCATTCCAGAGAGGGGAACATTCCATTCCAGAGAGGGGAACATTCCATTCCAGAGAGGGGAATATTACATTCCAGAGGGGTGTACATTCCATTCCAAAGAGGGGAACATTCCATTCCAGGGGGGGGGAACGTTCCATTCCAGAGAGGGGAATATTCCATTCCAGAGAGGGGAACAAACCATTCCAGAGAGGGGAACATTCCATTCCAGAGAGGGGAACATTCCATTCCAGAGAAGGTAACATTCCATGCCAGAGTGGGGAACATTCCATTGGAGAGAGGGGAACATTCCATTCCAGAGAGGGGAACATTCCATTCCAGAGAGGGGAATATTCCATTCCAGAGGGGGAAACATTCCATTCCAGAGAGGGGAACATTCCATTCCAGAGAGGAGAACATTCCATTCCAGAGGGGGGAACATTCCATTCCAGAGGGGGCAACATTCCATTCCAGAGATGGGAACATTCCATTCCAGAGGGTGGAACAGACCATTCCAGAGAGGGGAAAATTACCTTTCAGAGGGGGGAACAGACCATTCCAGAGGGCAACAGATCATTCCAGAGGGAGGAACATTCCATTCCAGAGAGGGGAACATTCCATTCCAGAGGGGGGAGCAGACCATTCCAGAGGGAAACAGACCATTCCAGAGGGAGGAACATTCCATTCCAGAGAGGGGAACAGACCATTCCAAAGGGAACCAGACCATTGCAGAGGGAGGAACATTTCATTCCAGAGAGGGGAACAGACCATTCCAGAGGGAGTAACATTCCATTCCAGAGAGGGGAACATTCCATTCCAGAGTGGGGAACAGACAATTCCAGAGAGGGGAACATTCCATTCCAGAGAGGGGAACCTCCCATTCCAGAGTGGGGAACATGCAATTCCAGAGAGGGGAACATTCCATTCCATAGGGACGAACAGACCATTCCAGAGGGAAACAGACCATTCCAAAAGGAGGAACATTCCATTCCAGAGAGGGGAACAGACCATTCCAAAGAGGGGAACATTCCATTCCAGTGATGGGAACATTCCATTCCAGAGAGGGGAACATTCCATTCCAGAGGGGGGAAAATTCCATTCCAGAGAGGGGAACATTCCATTCCAGAGAGGGGAACATTCCATTCCAGAGAGGGGAACATTACATTCCAGAGGGGTGTACATTCCATTCCAAAGAGGGGAACATTCCATTCCGGGGGGGGGAACGTTCCATTCCAGAGAGGGGAATATTCCATTCCAGAGAGGGGAACAAACCATTCCAGAGAGGGGAACATTCCATTCCAGAGAGGGGAACATTCCATTCCAGAGAAGGTAACATTCCATTCCAGAGTGGGGAACATTCCATTGGAGAGAGGGGAACATTCCATTCCAGAGAGGGGAACATTCCATTCCAGAGAGGGGAATATTCCATTCCAGAGGGGGAAACATTCCATTCCAGAGAGGGGAACATTCATTCAAGAGAGGGGAACATTCCATTCCAGAGGGGAGTACATTCCATTCCAGAGAGGGGAACATTCCATTCCAGAGAGGGGAACAGACCATTCCAGAGAGAGGAACATTCCATTCCAGAGGGGGGAACATTCCATTCCAAAGGGGGTAACATTCCATTCCAGAGAGGGGAACATTCCATTCCAGAGAGGGGAACATTCCATTCCAAAGGGTGGAACATTCCATTCCAGAGGGGGGAACACTCCATTCCAGAGAGAGGAACATTCCATTCCAGAGGGGGGAACATTCCATTCCAGAGGGGGGAACAGACCATTCCAGAGAGGGGAACATTCCAATCCAGAGAGGGGAACATTCCATTCCAGAGAGGGGAACATTCCATTTCAGAGTGCGGAACATTCCATTCCAGAGAGGGGAACAGACCATTCCAGAGAGAGGAGAACATTCCATTCCAGAGGGGGGAACATTTCATTACAGAGGGGGGAACATTCCATTCCAGAGGGGGAACATTCCATTCCAGAGGGGGGAATATTCCATTCCAGAGAGGGGAAAATTCCATTCCAGAGAGGGGAACATTCCATTCCAGAGGGGGAACAGACCATTCCAGAGAGGGGAACAGACCATTCCAGAGAGGGGAACACTCCATTCCAGAGAGGAGAATATTCCATTCCAGAGGGGGGAACATTCCATTCCAGAGGGGGCAACATTCCATTCCAGAGATGGGAACATTCCATTCCAGAGGGGGAAACATTCCATTCCAGAGAGGGGAGCATTCCATTCAAGAGAGGGGAACATTCCATTCCAGAGGGGAGTACATTCCATTCCAGAGAGGGAAATATTCCATTCCAGAGAGGGGAACATTCCATTCCAGAGAGGGGAACATTCCATTCCAGAGAGGGGAACATTCCATTCCAGAGAGGGGAACAGACCATTCCAGAGAGGGGAACATTCCATTCCAGAGAGGGGAACATTCCATTCCAGAGAAGGTAACATTCCATTCCAGAGTGGGGAACATTCCATTGGAGAGAGGGGAACATTCCATTCCAGAGAGGGGAACATTCCATTCCAGAGAGGGGAATATTCCATTCCAGAGGGGGAAACATTCCATTCCAGAGAGGGGAACATTCATTCAAGAGAGGGGAACATTCCATTCCAGAGGGGAGTACATTCCATTCCAGAGAGGGGAACATTCCATTCCAGAGAGGGGAACAGACCATTCCAGAGAGAGGAACATTCCATTCCAGAGGGGGGAACATTCCATTCCAAAGGGGGTAACATTCCATTCCAGAGAGGGGAACATTCCATTCCAGAGAGGGGAACATTCCATTCCAAAGGGTGGAACATTCCATTCCAGAGGGGGGAACACTCCATTCCAGAGAGAGGAACATTCCATTCCAGAGAGGAGAATATTCCATTCCAGAGGGGGGAACATTCCATTCCAGAGGGGGCAACATTCCATTCCAGAGATGGGAACATTCCATTCCAGAGGGGGAAACATTCCATTCCAGAGAGGGGAGCATTCCATTCAAGAGAGGGGAACAGACCATTCCAGAGGGAACCAGACCATTGCAGAGGGAGGAACATTTCATTCCAGAGAGGGGAACAGACCATTCCAGAGGGAGTAACATTCCATTCCAGAGAGGGGAACATTCCATTCCAGAGTGGGGAACAGACAATTCCAGAGAGGAGAATATTCCATTCCAGAGGGGGGAACATTCCATTCCAGAGGGGGCAACATTCCATTCCAGAGATGGGAACATTCCATTCCAGAGGGTGGAACAGACCATTCCAGAGAGGGGAAAATTACCTTTCAGAGGGGGGAACAGACCATTCCAGAGGGCAACAGATCATTCCAGAGGGAGGAACATTCCATTCCAGAGAGGGGAACATTCCATTCCAGAGGGGGGAGCAGACCATTCCAGAGGGAAACAGACCATTCCAGAGGGAGGAACATTCCATTCCAGAGAGGGGAACAGACCATTCCAGAGGGAACCAGACCATTGCAGAGGGAGGAACATTTCATTCCAGAGAGGGGAACAGACCATTCCAGAGGGAGTAACATTCCATTCCAGAGAGGGGAACATTCCATTCCAGAGTGGGGAACAGACAATTCCAGAGAGGGGAACATTCCATTCCAGAGAGGGGAACCTCCCATTCCAGAGTGGGGAACATGCAATTCCAGAGAGGGGAACATTCCATTCCATAGGGACGAACAGACCATTCCAGAGGGAAACAGACCATTCCAAAAGGAGGAACATTCCATTCCAGAGAGGGGAACAGACCATTCCAAAGAGGGGAACATTCCATTCCAGTGATGGGAACATTCCATTCCAGAGAGGGGAACATTCCATTCCAGAGGGGGGAAAATTCCATTCCAGAGAGGGGAACATTCCATTCCAGAGAGGGGAACATTCCATTCCAGAGAGGGGAACATTACATTCCAGAGGGGTGTACATTCCATTCCAAAGAGGGGAACATTCCATTCCGGGGGGGGGAACGTTCCATTCCAGAGAGGGGAATATTCCATTCCAGAGAGGGGAACAAACCATTCCAGAGAGGGGAACATTCCATTCCAGAGAGGGGAACATTCCATTCCAGAGAAGGTAACATTCCATTCCAGAGTGGGGAACATTCCATTGGAGAGAGGGGAACATTCCATTCCAGAGAGGGGAACATTCCATTCCAGAGAGGGGAATATTCCATTCCAGAGGGGGAAACATTCCATTCCAGAGAGGGGAACATTCATTCAAGAGAGGGGTACATTCCATTCCAGAGAGGGGAACATTCCATTCCAGAGAGGGGAACAGACCATTCCAGAGAGAGGAACATTCCATTCCAGAGGGGGGAACATTCCATTCCAAAGGGGGTAACATTCCATTCCAGAGAGGGGAACATTCCATTCCAGAGAGGGGAACATTCCATTCCAAAGGGTGGAACATTCCATTCCAGAGGGGGGAACACTCCATTCCAGAGAGAGGAACATTCCATTCCAGAGGGGGGAACATTCCATTCCAGAGGGGGGAACAGACCATTCCAGAGAGGGGAACATTCCAATCCAGAGAGGGGAACATTCCATTCCAGAGAGGGGAACATTCCATTTCAGAGTGCGGAACATTCCATTCCAGAGAGGGGAACAGACCATTCCAGAGAGAGGAGAACATTCCATTCCAGAGGGGGGAACATTTCATTACAGAGGGGGGAACATTCCATTCCAGAGGGGGAACATTCCATTCCAGAGGGGGGAATATTCCATTCCAGAGAGGGGAAAATTCCATTCCAGAGAGGGGAACATTCCATTCCAGAGGGGGAACAGACCATTCCAGAGAGGGGAACAGACCATTCCAGAGAGGGGAACACTCCATTCCAGAGAGGAGAATATTCCATTCCAGAGGGGGGAACATTCCATTCCAGAGGGGGCAACATTCCATTCCAGAGATGGGAACATTCCATTCCAGAGGGGGAAACATTCCATTCCAGAGAGGGGAGCATTCCATTCAAGAGAGGGGAACATTCCATTCCAGAGGGGAGTACATTCCATTCCAGAGAGGGAAATATTCCATTCCAGAGAGGGGAACATTCCATTCCAGAGAGGGGAACATTCCATTCCAGAGAGGGGAACATTCCATTCCAGAGAGGGGAACAGACCATTCCAGAGAGAGGAACATTCCATTCCAGAGGGGGGAACACTCCATTCCAGAGAGGGGAACATTCCATTCCAGAGAGGGGAACAGACCATTCCAGAGAGAGGAGAACATTCCATTCCAGAGAGGGGAACATTTCATTCCAGAGGGGGGAACACTCCATTCCAGAGAGAGGAACATTCCATTCCAGAGGGGGGAACATTCCATTCCAGAGGGGGAACATTCCATTCCAGAGGGGGGAATATTCCATTCCAGAGAGGGGAAAATTCCATTCCAGAGAGGGGAACATTCCATTCCAGAGGGGGAACAGACCATTCCAGAGAGGGGAACAGACCATTCCAGAGGGCAGAACATTCCATTCCAGAGAGGGGAACATTCCATTCCAGAGAGGGGAACATTCCATTCCAGAGGGGGGAACATTCCATTCCAGAGTGGGGAACATTCCATTCCAGAGAGGGGAACATTCCATTCCAGAGAGGGGAACATTCCATTCCAGAGAGGGGAACATTCCATTCCAGAGAGGGGAACATTCCATTCCAGAGAGGGGTACATTCATTCCAGAGAGGGGAACATTCCATTCCAGAGAGGGGAACATTCCATTCCAGAGGGCGGAACATTCCATTCCAGAGAGGGGAACATTCCATTCCAGAGGAGGGAACATTCCATTCCAGAGAGGGGAACATTCCATTCCAGAGAGGGGAACATTCCATTCCAGAGAGGGGAACATTCCATTCTAGAGCGGGGAACATTCCACTCCAGAGAGGGGAACATTCCATTCCAAAGGGGGGAACATTCCATTCCAGAGAGTGGAACATTCCATTCCAGAGAGGGGAACATTCCATTCCAAAGGGGGGAACATTCCATTCCAGAGGGGGGAACATTCCATTTCAGAGAGGGGAACATTCCATTCCAGAGAGGGGAAATTCCATTCCAGAGGGGGAACATTCCATTCCAGAGAGGGTAACATTCCATTCCAGAGGAGAGAACATTCCATTCCAGAGAGGGGAACATTCCATTCCAGAGGGGGGAACAGACCATTCCAGAGAGGGGAACATTCCAATCCAGAGAGGGGAACATTCCATTCCAGAGAGGGGAACATTCCATTTCAGAGTGCAGAACATTCCATTCCAGAGATGGGAACAGACCATTCCAGAGAGAGGAGAACATTCCATTCCAGAGGGGGGAACATTTCATTCCAGAGGGGGGAACATTCCATTCCAGAGGGGGAACATTCCATTCCAGAGGGGGGAATATTCCATTCCAGAGAGGGGAAAATTCCATTCCAGAGAGGGGAACATTCCATTCCAGAGGGGGAACAGACCATTCCAGAGAGGGGAACAGACCATTCCAGAGAGGGGAACATTCCATTCCAGAGAGGAGAACATTCCATTCCAGAGGGGGGAACATTCCATTCCAGAGGGGGCAACATTCCATTCCAGAGATGGGAACATTCCATTCCAGAGGGGGGAACAGACCATTCCAGAGAGGGGAAAATTACCTTCCAGAGGGGGGAACAGACCATTCCAGAGGGCAACAGACCATTCCAGGGGGAGGAACATTCCATTCCAGAGAGGGGAACATTCCATTCCAGAGGGGGGAGCAGACCATTCCAGAGGGAAACAGACCATTCCAGAGGGAGGAACATTCCATTCCAGAGAGGGGAACAGACCATTCCAGAGGGAAACAGACCATTGCAGAGGGAGTAACATTCCATTCCAGAGAGGGGAACAGACCATTCCAGAGAGGGGAACATTCCATTCCAGAGTGGAGAACAGGCAATTCCAGAGAGGGGAACATTCCATTCCAGAGAGGGGAACATTCCATTCCAGAGTGGGGAACATGCAATTCCAGAGAGGGGAACATTCCATTCCATAGGGGCGAACAGACCATTCCAGAGGGAGACAGACCATTCCAAAGAGGGGAATATTCTATTCCAGTGATGGGAACATTCCATTCCAGAGAGGGGAACATTCCATTCCAGAGGGGGGAACACTCCATTCCAGAGAGAGGAACATTCCATTCCAGAGGGGGGAACATTCCATTCCAGAGGGGGAACATTCCATTCCAGAGGGGGGAATATTCCATTCCAGAGAGGGGAAAATTCCATTCCAGAGAGGGGAACATTCCATTCCAGAGGGGGAACAGACCATTCCAGAGAGGGGAACAGACCATTCCAGAGGGCGGAACATTCCATTCCAGAGAGGGGAACATTCCATTCCAGAGAGGGGAACATTCCATTCCAGAGGGGGGAACATTCCATTCCAGAGAGGGGAACATTCCATTCCAGAGAGGGGAACATTCCATTCCAGAGAGGGGAACATTCCATTCCAGAGAGGGGTACATTCATTCCAGAGAGGGGAACATTCCATTCCAGAGAGAGGAACATTCCATTCCAGAGGGCGGAACATTCCATTCCAGAGAGGGGAACATTCCATTCCAGAGGGGGGAACATTCCATTCCAGAGAGGGGAACATTCCATTCCAGAGAGGGGAACATTCCATTCCAGAGAGGGGAACATTCCATTCCAGAGCGGGGAACGTTCCACTCCAGAGAGGGGAACATTCCATTCCAAAGGGGGGAACATTCCATTCCAGAGAGGGGAACATTCCATTCCAGAGAGGGGAACATTCCATTCCAAAGGGGGGAACATTCCATTCCAGAGGGGGGAACATTCCATTTCAGAGAGGGGAACATTCCATTCCAGAGAGGGGAACATTCCATTTCAGAGTGCGGAACATTCCATTCCAGAGAGGGGAACAGACCATTCCAGAGAGAGGAGAACATTCCATTCCAGAGGGGGGAACATTTCATTCCAGAGGGGGGAACATTCCATTCCAGAGGGGGAACATTCCATTCCAGAGGGGGGAATATTCCATTCCAGAGAGGGGAAAATTCCATTGCAGAGAGGGGAACATTCCATTCCAGAGGGGGAACAGACCATTCCAGAGAGGGGAACAGACCATTCCAGAGAGGGGAACATTCCATTCCAGAGAGGAGAACATTCCATTCCAGAGGGGGGAACATTCCATTCCAGAGGGGGCAACATTCCATTCCAGAGATGGGAACATTCCATTCCAGAGGGGGGAACAGACCATTCCAGAGAGGGGAAAATTACCTTCCAGAGGGGGGAACAGACCATTCCAGAGGGCAACAGACCATTCCAGAGGGAGGAACATTCCATTCCAGAGAGGGGAACAGACCATTCCAGAGGGAAACAGACCATTGCAGAGGGAGGAGCATTCCATTCCAGAGAGGGGATAAGACCATTCCAGAGAGGGGAACATTCCATTCCAGAGTGGGGAACAGACAATTCCAGAGAGGGGAACATTCCATTCCAGAGAGGGGAACATTCCATTCCATAGGGGCGAACAGACCATTCCAGAGAGGGGAACAGACCATTCCAAAGAGGGGAACATTCCATTCCAGAGATGGGAACATTCCATTCCAGAGAGGGGAACATTCCATTCCAGAGGGGGGAAAATTCCATTCCAGAGAGGGGAACATTCCATTCCAGAGAGGGGAACATTCCATTCCAGAGAGGGGAACATTACATTCGAGAGAGGGGAACATTCCATTCCAGGGGGGGGGAACGTTCCATTCCAGAGAGGGGAACAAACCATTCCAGAGAGGGGAACATTCCATTCCAGAGAGGGGAACATTCCATTCCAGAGAAGGTAACATTCCATTCCAGAGTGGGGAACATTCCATTGGAGAGAGGGGAACATTCCATTCCAGAGAGGGGAACATTCCATTCCAGGGGGGGGGAACGTTCCATTCCAGAGAGGGGAACAAACCATTCCAGAGAGGGGAACATTCCATTCCAGAGAGGGGAACATTCCATTCCAGAGAAGGTAACATTCCATTCCAGAGTGGGGAACATTCCATTGGAGAGAGGGGAACATTCCATTCCAGAGAGGGGAACATTCCATTCCAGAGAGGGGAATATTCCATTCCAGAGGGGGAAACATTCCATTCCAGAGAGGGGAACATTCCATTCAAGAGCGGGGAACATTCCATTCCAGAGGGGAGTACATTCCATTCCAGAGAGGGGAACATTCCATTCCAGAGAGGGGAACATTCCATTCCAGAGAGGGGTACATTCCATTCCAGAGAGGGGAACATTCCATTCCAGAGAGGGGAACAGACCATTCCAGAGAGAGGAACATTCCATTCCAGAGAGGAGAACATTCCATTCCAGAGGGGGGAACATTCCATTCCAGAGGGGGCAACATTCCATTCCAGAGATGGGAACATTCCATTCCAGAGGGGGGAACAGACCATTCCAGAGAGGGGAAAATTACCTTTCAGAGGGGGGAACAGACCATTCCAGAGGGCAACAGATCATTCCAGAGGGAGGAACATTCCATTCCAGAGAGGGGAACATTCCATTCCAGAGGGGGGAGCAGACGATTCCAGAGGGAAACAGACCATTCCAGAGGGAGGAACATTCCATTCCAGAGAGGGGAACAGACCATTCCAGAGGGAAACAGACCATTGCAGAGGGAGGAACATTCCATTCCAGAGAGGGGAACAGACCATTCCAGAGGGAGTAACATTCCATTCCAGAGAGGGGAACATTCCATTCCAGAGTGGGGAACAGACAATTCCAGAGAGGGGAACATTCCATTCCAGAGAGGGGAACCTCCCATTCCAGAGTGGGGAACATGCAATTCCAGAGAGGGGAACATTCCATTCCATAGGGACGAACAGACCATTCCAGAGGGAAACAGACCATTCCAAAAGGAGGAACATTCCATTCCAGAGAGGGGAACAGACCATTCCAAAGAGGGGAACATTCCATTCCAGTGATGGGAACATTCCATTCCAGAGAGGGGAACATTCCATTCCAGTGGGGGGAAAATTCCATTCCAGAGAGGGGAACATTCCATTCCAGAGAGGGGAACATTCCATTCCAGAGAGGGGAACATTACATTCCAGAGGGGTGTACATTCCATTCCAAAGAGGGGAACATTCCATTCCAGGGGGGGGAACGTTCCATTCCAGAGAGGGGAATATTCCATTCCAGAGAGGGGAACAAACCATTCCAGAGAGGGGAACATTCCATTCCAGAGAGGGGAACATTCCATTCCAGAGAAGGTAACATTCCATTCCAGAGTGGGGAACATTCCATTGGAGAGAGTGGAACATTCCATTCCAGAGAGGGGAACATTCCATTCCAGAGAGGGGAATATTCCATTCCAGAGGGGGAAACATTCCATTCCAGAGAGGGGAACATTCCATTCAAGAGAGGGGAACATTCCATTCCAGAGGGGAGTACATTCCATTCCAGAGAGGGGAATATTCCATTCCAGAGAGGGGAACATTCCATTCCAGAGAGGGGAACATTCCATTCCAGAGAGGGGAACATTCCATTCCAGAGAGGGGAACAGACCATTCCAGAGAGAGGAACATTCCATTCCAGAGGGGGGAACACTCCATTCCAGAGAGGGGAACATTCCATTCCAGAGAGGGGCACAGACCATTCCAGAGAGAGGAGAACATTCCATTCCAGAGAGGGGAACATTTCATTCCAGAGGGGGGAACACTCCATTCCAGAGAGAGGAACATTCCATTCCAGAGGGGGGAACATTCCATTCCAGAGGGGGAACATTCCATTCCAGAGGGGGGAATATTCCATTCCAGAGAGGGGAAAATTCCATTCCAGAGAGGGGAACATTCCATTCCAGAGGGGGAACAGACCATTCCAGAGAGGGGAACAGACCATTCCAGAGGGCAGAACATTCCATTCCAGAGAGGGGAACATTCCATTCCAGAGAGGGGAACATTCCATTCCAGAGGGGGGAACATTCCATTCCAGAGTGGGGAACATTCCATTCCAGAGAGGGGAACATTCCATTCCAGAGAGGGGAACATTCCATTCCAGAGAGGGGAACATTCCATTCCAGAGAGGGGAACATTCCATTCCAGAGAGGGGTACATTCATTCCAGAGAGGGGAACATTCCATTCCAGAGAGGGGAACATTCCATTCCAGAGGGCGGAACATTCCATTCTAGAGAGGGGAACATTCCATTCCAGAGGAGGGAACATTCCATTCCAGAGAGGGGAACATTCCATTCCAGAGAGGGGAACATTCCATTCCAGAGAGGGGAACATTCCATTCTAGAGCGGGGAACATTCCACTCCAGAGAGGGGAACATTCCATTCCAGAGGGGGGAACATTCCATTTCAGAGAGGGGAACATTCCATTCCAGAGAGGGGAAATTCCATTCCAGAGGGGGAACATTCCATTCCAGAGAGGGTAACATTCCATTCCAGAGGAGAGAACATTCCATTCCAGAGAGGGGAACATTCCATTCCAGAGGGGGGAACAGACCATTCCAGAGAGGGGAACATTCCAATCCAGAGAGGGGAACATTCCATTCCAGAGAGGGGAACATTCTATTTCAGAGTGCGGAACATTCCATTCCAGAGAGGGGACAGACCATTCCAGAGAGAGGAGAACATTCCATTCCAGAGGGGGGAACATTTCATTCCAGAGGGGGGAACATTCCATTCCAGAGGGGGAACATTCCATTCCAGAGGGGGGAATATTCCATTCCAGTGAGGGGAAAATTCCATTCCAGAGAGGGGAACATTCCATTCCAGAGGGGGAACAGACCATTCCAGACAGGGGAACAGACCATTCCAGAGAGGGGAACATTCCATTCCAGAGAGGAGAACATTCCATTCCAGAGGGGGGAACATTCCATTCCAGAGGGGGCAACATTCCATTCCAGAGATGGGAACATTCCATTCCAGAGGGGGAACAGACCATTCCAGAGAGGGGAAAATTACCTTCCAGAGGGGGGAACAGACCATTCCAGAGGGCAACAGACCATTCCAGAGGGAGGAACATTCCATTCCAGAGAGGGGAACATTCCATTCCAGAGGGGGGAGCAGACCATTCCAGAGGGAAACAGACCATTCCAGAGGGAGGAACATTCCATTCCAGAGAGGGGAACAGACCATTCCAGAGGGAAACAGACCATTGCAGAGGGAGTAACATTCCATTCCAGAGAGGGGAACAGACCATTCCAGAGAGGGGAACATTCCATTCCAGAGTGGGGAACAGGCAATTCCAGAGAGGGGAACATTCCATTCCAGAGAGGGGAACATTCCATTCCAGAGTGGGGAACATGCAATTCCAGAGAGGGGAACATTCCATTCCATAGGGGCGAACAGACCATTCCAGAGGGAAACAGACCATTCCAAAGAGGGGAATATTCTATTCCAGTGATGGGAACATTCCATTCCAGAGAGGGGAACATTCCATTCCAGAGGGGGGAACACTCCATTCCAGAGAGAGGAACATTCCATTCCAGAGGGGGGAGCATTCCATTCCAGAGGGGGAACATTCATTCAGAGGGGGAATATCCATTCAGAGAGGGGAAAATTCCATTCCAGAGAGGGGAACATTCCATTCCAGAGGGGATCAGGGGAACAGACCATTCCAGAGAGGGGAACAGACCATTCCAGAGGGCGGAACATTCCATTCCAGAGAGGGGAACATTCCATTCCAGAGAGGGGAACATTCCATTCCAGAGGGGGGGAACATTCCATTCCAGAGAGGGGAACATTCCATTCCAGAGAGGGGACATTCCATTCCAGAGAGGGAACATTCCATTCCAGAGAGGGGTACATTCATTCCAGAGAGGGGAACATTCATTCCAGAGAGGGGAACATTCCATTCCAGAGGGGAATCCTCGGGCGGAACATTCCATTCCAGAGAGGGGAACATTCCATTCCAGAGGGGGGAACATTCCATTCCAGAGAGGGGAACATTCCATTCCAGAGAGGGGAACATTCCATTCCAGAGAGGGGAACATTCCATTCCAGAGCGGGGAACATTCCACTCCAGAGAGGGGAACATTCCATTCCAAAGGGGGGAACATTCCATTCCAGAGAGGGGAACATTCCATTCCAGAGAGGGGAACATTCCATTCCAAAGGGGGGAACATTCCATTCCAGAGGGGGGAACATTCCATTTCAGAGAGGGGAACATTCCATTCCAGAGAGGGGAACATTCCATTTCAGAGTGCGGAACATTCCATTCCAGAGAGGGGAACAGACCATTCCAGAGAGAGGAGAACATTCCATTCCAGAGGGGGGAACATTTCATTCCAGAGGGGGGAACATTCCATTCCAGAGGGGGAACATTCCATTCCAGAGGGGGGAATATTCCATTCCAGAGAGGGGAAAATTCCATTGCAGAGAGGGGAACATTCCATTCCAGAGGGGGAACAGACCATTCCAGAGAGGGGAACAGACCATTCCAGAGAGGGGAACATTCCATTCCAGAGAGGAGAACATTCCATTCCAGAGGGGGGAACATTCCATTCCAGAGGGGGCAACATTCCATTCCAGAGATGGGAACATTCCATTCCAGAGGGGGGAACAGACCATTCCAGAGAGGGGAAAATTACCTTCCAGAGGGGGGAACAGACCATTCCAGAGGGCAACAGACCATTCCAGAGGGAGGAACATTCCATTCCAGAGAGGGGAACAGACCATTCCAGAGGGAAACAGACCATTGCAGAGGGAGGAGCATTCCATTCCAGAGAGGGGATAAGACCATTCCAGAGAGGGGAACATTCCATTCCAGAGTGGGGAACAGACAATTCCAGAGAGGGGAACATTCCATTCCAGAGAGGGGAACATTCCATTCCATAGGGGCGAACAGACCATTCCAGAGAGGGGAACAGACCATTCCAAAGAGGGGAACATTCCATTCCAGAGATGGGAACATTCCATTCCAGAGAGGGGAACATTCCATTCCAGAGGGGGGAAAATTCCATTCCAGAGAGGGGAACATTCCATTCCAGAGAGGGGAACATTCCATTCCAGAGAGGGGAACATTACATTCGAGAGAGGTGTACATTCCATTCCAAAGAGGGGAACATTCCATTCCAGGGGGGGGAACGTTCCATTCCAGAGAGGGGAATATTCCATTCCAGAGAGGGGAACAAACCATTCCAGAAAGGGGAACATTCCATTCCAGAGAGGGGAACATTCCATTCCAGAGAAGGTAACATTCCATTCCAGAGTGGGGAACATTCCATTGGAGAGAGGGGAACATTCCATTCCAGAGAGGGGAACATTCCATTCCAGAGAGGGGAATATTCCATTCCAGAGGGGGAAACATTCCATTCCAGAGAGGGGAACATTCCATTCAAGAGAGGGGAACATTCCATTCCAGAGGGGAGTACATTCCATTCCAGAGAGGGGAACATTCCATTCCAGAGAGGGGAACATTCCATTCCAGAGAGGGGTACATTCCATTCCAGAGAGGGGAACATTCCATTCCAGAGAGGGGAACAGACCATTCCAGAGAGGGGAACAGACCATTCCAGAGAGAGGAACATTCCATTCCAGAGTGGGGAACACTCCATTCCAAAGAGGGGAGCATTCCATTCCAGAGGGGAACATTCCATTCCAGAGGGGGGAATATTCCATTCCAGAGAGGGGAAAATTCCATTCCAGAGAGGGGAACATTCCATTCCAGAGGGGGAACAGAGCATTCCAGAGAGGGGAACAGACCATTCCAGAGAGAGGAGAACATTCCATTCCAGAGAGGGGAACATTTCATTCCAGAGGGGGGAACATTCCATTCCAGAGGGCAACAAACCATTCCAGAGGGAGGAACATTCCATTCCAGAGAGGGGAACATTCCATTCCAGAGGGGGGAGCAGACCATTCCAGAGGGAAACAGACCATTCCAGAGGGTGGAACATTCCATTCCAGAGAGGGGAACAGACCGTTACAGAGGGAAACAGACCATTCCAGAGGGAGGAACATTCCATTCCAGAGAGGAGAACAGACCATTCCAGAGGGGGGAACATACCATTTCAGAGTGGGGAACATTCAATTCCAGAGAGGGGAACATTCCATTCCAGAGGGGGGAACAGACCATTCCAGAGGGAAACAGACCATTCCAGAAGGAGGAACATTCCTTTCCAGAGAGGGGAACAGACCATTGCAGAGGGAGGAACATTCCATTCCAGAGAGGGGAACAGACCATTCCAGAGGGAGTAACATTCCATTCCAGAGAGGGGAACAGGCCATTCCAGAGAGGGGAACATTCCATTCCAGAGAGGGGAATATTCCATTCCAGAGGGGGAAACATTCCATTCCAGAGAGGGGAATTTTCCATTCAAGAGAGGGGAACATTCCATTCCAGAGGGGAGTACATTCCATTCCAGAGAGGGGAACATTCCATTCCAGAGAGGGGAACATTCCATTCCAGAGAGGGGAACATTCCATTCCAGAGAGGGGAACATTCCATTCCAGAGAGGGGAACATTCCATTCCAGAGAGGGGAACAGTCCATTCCAGAGAGGGGAACATTCCGTTCCATAGAAGGGAACAGACCATTCCAGAGAGAGGAACATTCCATTCCAGAGGGGGGAACATTCCATTCCAGAGAGGGGAACATTCCATTCCAGAGAGGGGAACTTTCCATTCCAGAGGGGGCAACATTCCATTCCAGAGAGGGGAACATTCCATTCCAGAGAGGGGAACAGACCATTCCAGAGAGAGGAACATTCCATTCCAGAGGGGGGAACATTCCATTCCAGAGGGGGCAACATTCCATTCCAGAGATGGGAACATTCCATTCCAGAGGGGGGAACAGACCATTCCAGAGAGGGGAAAATTACCTTCCAGAGGGGGGAACAGACCATTCCAGAGGGCAACAGCCCATTCCAGAGGGAGGAACATTCCATTCCAGAGAGGGGAACATTCCATTCCAGAGGGGGGAGCAGACCATTCCAGAGGGAAACAGACCATTCCAGAGGGAGGAACATTCCATTCCAGAGAGGGGCACAGACCGTTGCAGAGGGAAACAGACCATTCCAGAGGGAGGAACATTCCATTCCAGAGAGGAGAACAGATCATTCCAGAGGGGGGAACATACCATTACAGAGTGGGGAACATTCAATTCCAGAGAGGGGAACATTCCATTCCAGAGGGGGGAATAGGCCATTCCAGAGGGAAACAGACCATTCCAGAAGGAGGAACATTCCTTTCCAGAGAGGGGAACAGACCATTCCAGAGGGAAACAGACCATTGCAGAGGGAGGAACATTCCATTCCAGAGAGGGGAACAGACCATTCCAGAGGGAGTAACATTCCATTCCAGAGAGGGGAACAGACCATTCCAGAGAGGGGAACATTCCATTCCAGAGGGGGGAATAGGCCATTCCAGAGGGAAACAGACCATTCCAGAAGGAGGAACATTCCTTTCCAGAGAGGGGAACAGACCATTCTAGAGGGAAACAGACCATTGCAGAGGGAGGAACATTCCATTCCAGAGAGGGGAACAGACCATTCCAGAGGGAGTAACATTCCATTCCAGAGAGGGGAACAGACCATTCCAGAGATGGGAACATTCCATTCCAGAGAGGGGAACATTCCATTCCATAGGGGGGAACAGGCCATTCCAGAGGGAAACAGACCATTCCAGAAGGAGGAACATTCCATTCCAGAGAGGGGAACAAACCATTCCAAAGAGGGGAACATTCCATTCCAGAGATGGGAACATTCCATTCCAGAGAGGGGAACATTCCATTCCAGAGGGGGGAAAATTCCATTCCAGAGAGGTGTGGCGACACGCCACCACTGGACATAATCCGCTCACGGCGGCACAGACAGTCTAAGCAGAAGCCCCCAGCCGGGGGCCCTTTCCTCCAGCAACTTGTTTCCCGCAGGGACAGGCTGCCGGGAGCACTTCCTGTCTGGGAAGTATTTAAGTGGATGCGCGGGCTTTTCTAGTTCCTGTTTGCCATGTGGTCAGAATAAAGAAGCTGTGTTTTCAATAGCTCTGTCTCGACTCCCACGTTTGCCGTGGTATCTCAACACTGGTGACCCCGATGCTCAGGCCGAATCCTAAGCTAGCATGGCGGATACAAATGTAGTCACGGTTAAATTACCTGACTTTTGGGAGAACCTCGCCGAAGCCTGGTTCGTTCAAGCTGAGTCCGGATTCCGGCTGAAAGGCATTACAGTCGACGCCACGAAGTACGACTACCTCGTCGCCTCGCTCCCCTACGCTACAGTCCCCAAGGTTTGGGCAGCGCTGCAGAATCCACCAACGGAGGGCAAGTACGAGCATCTGAAGGCTGCGCTACTTAAAACATTTCAAACGTCCTCTTACCAGCGCCACTGCCAACTCCTGGACCTCCCCGGCCTTGGTGACGTCACGCCCGACCTCACGGCAACGACCACGCGGTCTTCCCGGGCCGCTAGGCCCGACCGCCCTACCACTCCGGGTCACTGCTACTACCACAACCGTTTTGGCGCTAGGGCTCAACGCTGCACGCCACCGTGTTCCTTCAAACCCCCCCCGCACTGGCCCCCGCGATGGCCGCGGGGCAGAAGGAGCCCCAACTGTACGTCACTGACGACAGAACCAACCGCCGATTTCTGTGCGACACAGGGGCCCAGCACAGCATCACCCCCGCCTCCGCCCTCGAGATCCAACGCGGCACACGGGGTATCACACTGGCTGCAGCCAACGGCTCTGAAATCCGCACATATGGCACCCGCATGGTCACGCTCGACCTCGCGGGCCGCCGCTACCGCTGGGAGTTCCTGGCAGCCAAGGTCCTCTGCCCACTCATCGGCGCCGACTTCCTACGCGCCCACGGCCTCCTTGTCGACATTCCGAGGCACCGCCTCGTCGACATCAACACTATGGCCCCCATCCCCGGCGCCTTTACCCCGGCCCGTTCGGCCGGCCCGACGACCTACTGCCTCGCCAGAGCCACGGACGACTACTCGGCACTCCTAGCTGAGTTTCCCGCCCTCACTAACCCGACCTTTTCGGCCAAAGCCGCCAAGCACGGTGTGGAACACTATGTCCCCACCACCGGCCCCCCAGTTTCTGCCCACGCCCGCAGACTCAACCCGGCCAAGCTGGAAATCGCGCGGGCCGAGTTTACCAACATGGAACAACTCGGCATCATCCGCCGCTCCAGCAGCCCTTGGGCCTCGCCCCTCCACATCGCCCCCAAGCCCGGCGGAGGCTGGCGCCCTTGCGGGGACTACCGCCGCCTCAACGACGCCACCACCCCCGATCGGTACCCGGTGCCACACATCCAGGACTTCTCGGCCCGACTGGCCGGACGAACCGTCTTTTCCAAAGTCGACCTGGTGCGCGGTTACCACCAAGTCCCCGTACACCCCGCGGACATCCCCAAAACGGCCGTCATCACCCCATTCGGCCTGTTCGAGTTCCTGAGGATGCCCTTCGGCCTCAAGAATGCAGCACAGGCTTTCCAGCGCCTTATGGACTCAGTCCTCCGGGACCTGAACTTCCTATTCGTCTATCTAGACGACATTCTCGTGGCCAGCTCCTCCAAACAGGAACACCTCGAACACCTTCGCATCCTGTTCGGGCGCCTAGCCCAACACGGGCTCATCCTCAGCCCGGCGAAGTGCCAATTCGGCCTAACCGAGATCGATTTTCTCGGTCACCACATCACCCCTACCGGGGCCGTCCCCCTGCCCAACAAGGTGCAGGCCGTCCAGCAATTCCCCCGCCCCACAACCATCAAGGGCCTCCAGGAGTTCCTCGGGATGGTGAACTTCTACAACAGGTTCATCCCCAGAGCCGCAGCCCTTATGAAGCCCCTATACGACTCCCTCCGAGGGAAATCCGGCAAGATGGACGTAGCCTGGACCACTGACACGGCAGCCGCCTTCGACGCCACCAAAAACGCGCTCGCCGACGCCACTCTGCTCGCGCACCCGAGGGCCGATGCCCGGGTCGCGCTCACCACCGACGCCTCTGACCACGCGGTCGGGGCCGTGTTCGAGCAGTGGGTCAATGGCGCGTGGCAGCCACTTGCCTTCTACAGCCGCCAACTGCGCCCCCCGGAGGTCAAATACTCCACTTTCGACCGCGAGCTTCTCGCACTCCACCTGTCGGTCCGCCATTTCAGGTTCCTCCTGGAAGGCCGCCCCTTCACCGCGTATGTGGACCACAAGCCACTCACACACGCGATGGCCAAGCACACCGAACCCTGGTCCGCTAGGCAGCAACGCCAGCTCGCGGCCGTCTCCGAGTTTACTACGGACATTCAGCACGTCTCCGGTAGAGACAACGTGGTCGCCGACTGCCTTTCCCGTCCCGCCGTCTGTGCGAATCACCTTGCGGTCGACTACGCACAACTAGCAGCGGCCCAGCTCTCGGACCCAGACCTCCTCTCGGCGGCTACCAGCCTGCCAGGGCTACGCCTAGCCAAGGTCGCGCACGGGCCCGAAGCCACGGCAGTCACGTGCGACGTCTCACTCGGCCAACCCAGGCCGGTCATCCCTGAGACCTGGCGCCACCGCGTCTTCGACGCGCTCCACGGGCTCTCTCACCCGGGTTCCCGCGCATCCGTCAAACTCCTCTCCAAGCGCTTCGTCTGGCGCGGCCTTAGCAGAGATGTTCGGACTTGGGCCACCTCCTGCCTCGCCTGCCAACGGGCTAAGGTACAGCTGCACACCAAAGCACCCCTGGGAGACTTCGAGGTACCCAGCCGCCGCTTCGACCACGTACACGTCGACATCGTCGGTCCCCTGCCGCCATCGCAAGGCCAAACTTATCTCCTCACGATGGTCGACCGCTACACACGCTGGCCTGAGGCAGTGCCGCTGACCTCCACCACCACAGCCGACATCGCCAGGGCATTCGTTAACACCTGGGTTGCGAGGTTCGGCGTACCGGCCGACATAACCTCCGACAGAGGCGCCCAGTTCACCTCCGAACTCTGGACGGCCACAGCACGCAACCTCGGGGTGACGCTCCACCGCACCACGGCGTACCACCCGCAGGCCAACGGACTTTGTGAACGCTTCCACAGGTCACTCAAGGCCTCACTCCGCGCCGGCCTGCAGGACAGTACCTGGACTGACCGCCTACCGTGGGTGCTACTCGGCCTACGCACCGCGGTCAAGGAAAACCTCCAGTCCTCGGCAGCGGAGTTAGTCTACGGACAACCGCTGCGCGTCCCAGGCGAATTCCTTCCGGAGCCTACCAAGCCTTGGTCGGCCGAACAGCAGCGGCTCGACTCTTTCTCTTCCGCTCAGCAGTTCGCCCCACTTCCGGTCAACCGACACGGCGAACTCGCACCTCACGTCCCGCCAAATTTACAGCAGGCGCGCTTCGTCTTCGTGCGACACGACACGCACCGCGGGCCCCTGCGACCCCCGTACGAACCCCGTACGAGGTACTACAAACCGGGGACAAGGTATTCAAGCTGCGACTCGGCGACAGGGTCGAGACAGTCTCCATCGACCGGCTCAAACCAGCACACACAGAACCAGGGGAACAGGTCCCCGTGGCCCAGCCTCCAGCCAGAGGCCACCCCCCCGGCAAGCCAGCACAGCCGGCGGCGAACCGCCCGACCCAACCAACCAGACCGGCGACCACTCAGAGCCGCTGCGGCAGAACCATTAGACCACCATCATGACTCGTCCACTCCTCCTAAGCGGATTCTGGGGGGAGCTCTGTGGCGACACGCCACCACTGGACATAATCCGCTCACGGCGGCACAGACAGTCTAAGCAGAAGCCCCCAGC
Organism: Somniosus microcephalus; assembly: GCF_052327205.1. NCBI lineage: Eukaryota > Metazoa > Chordata > Chondrichthyes > Squaliformes > Somniosidae > Somniosus > Somniosus microcephalus. The sequence goes on along the minus strand of NC_141002.1, from coordinate 13,723,067 downwards.
CAGGGGCCCTTTCCTCCAGCAACTTGTTTCCCGCAGGGACAGGCTGCCGGGAGCACTTCCTGTCTGGGAAGTATTTAAGTGGATGCGCGGGCTTTTCTAGTTCCTGTTTGCCATGTGGTCAGAATAAAGAAGCTGTGTTTTCAATAGCTCTGTCTCGACTCCCACGTTTGCCGCGGTATCTCAACAGAGGGGAACATTCCATTCCAGAGAGGGGAACATTCCATTCCAGAGAGGGAAACATGACATTCCAGAGGGGTGTACATTCCATTACAAAGAGGGGAACATTCCATTCCAGAGGGGGGAATATTCCATTCCAGAGAGGGGAAAATTCCATTCCAGAGAGGGGAACATTCCATTCCAGAGGGGGAACAGACCATTCCAGAGAGGGGAACAGACCATTCCAGAGAGAGGAGAACATTCCTTTCCAGAGGGGGGAACATTCCATTCCAGAGGGGGGAACATTCCATTCCAGAGGGCAACAGACCATTCCAGAAGGAGGAACATTCCATTCCAGAGAGGGGAACATTCCATTCCAGAGGGGGGAGCAGACCATTCCAGAGGGAAACAGACCATTCCAGAGGGTGGAACATTCCATTCCAGAGAGGGGAACAGACCGTTACAGAGGGAAACAGACCATTCCAGAGGGAGGAACATTCTATTCCAGAGAGGAGAACAGACCATTCCAGAGGGGGGAACATACCATTACAGAGTGGGGAACATTCAATTCCAGAGAGGGGAACATTCCATTCCAGAGGGGGGAACAGACCATTCCAGAGGGAAACAGACCATCCCAGAAGGAGGAACATTCCTTTCCAGAGAGGGGAACAGACCATTCCAGAGGGAAACAGACCATTGCAGAGGGAGGAACATTCCATTCCAGAGAGGGGAACAGACCATTCCAGAGGGAGTAACATTTCATTCCAGAGAGGGGAACATTCCATTCCAGAGAGGGGAATATTCCATTCCAGAGGGGGAAACATTCCATTCCAGAGAGGGGAACATTCCATTCAAGAGAGGGGAACATTCCATTCCAGAGGGGAGTACATTCCATTCCAGAGAGGGGAAAATTCCATTCCAGAGAGGGGAACATTGCATTCCAGAGAGGGGAACATTCCATTCCAGAGAGGGGAACATTCCATTCCAGAGAGGGGAACAGACCATTCCAGAGGGGGGAACATTCCATTCCAGAGAGGGGAGCATTCCATTCCAGAGAGGGGAACATTCCATTCCAGAGGGGGGAACATTCCATTCCAGAGAGGGGAACATTCCATTCCAGAGAGGGGAACAGACCATTCCAGAGAGAGGAACATTCCATTCCAGAGGGGGGAACATTCCATTCCAGAGGGGGGAACATTCCATTCCAGAGAGGGGAAAATTCCATTCCAGAGAGGGGAACATTCCATTCCAGAGGGGGAACAGACCATTCCAGAGAGGGGAACAGACCATTCCAGAGAGGGGAACATTCCATTCCAGAGAGGAGAACATTCCATTCCAGAGGGGGGAACATTCCATTCCAGAGGGGGCAACATTCCATTCCAGAGATGGGAACATTCCATTCCAGAGGGGGGAACAGACCATTCCAGAGAGGGGAAAATTACCTTCCAGAGGGGGGAACAGACCATTCCAGAGGGCAACAGACCATTCCAGAGGGAGGAACATTCCATTCCAGAGAGGGGAACATTCCATTCCAGAGGGGGGAGCAGACCATTCCAGAGGGAAACAGACCATTCCAGAGGGAGGAACATTCCATTCCAGAGAGGGGAACAGACCGTTGCAGAGGGAAACAGACCATTCCAGAGGGAGGAACATTCCATTCCAGAGAGGAGAACAGACCATTCCAGAGGGGGGAACATACCATTACAGAGTGGGGAACATTCAATTCCAGAGAGGGGAACATTCCATTCCAGAGGGGGGAATAGGCCATTCCAGAGAGGGGAACATTCCATTCCAGAGAGGGGAACATTCCATTCCAGAGTGGAGAGCATTCAATTCCAGAGAGGGGAACATTCCATTCCATAGGGGGGAACAGACCATTCCAGAGGGAAACAGACCATTCCAGAAGGAGGAACATTCCATTCCAGAGAGGGGAACAGACCATTCCAAAGAGGGGAACATTCCATTCCAGAGATGGGAACATTCCATTCCAGAGAGGGGAACATTCCATTCCAGAGGGTGGGAAATTCCATTCCAGAGAGGGGAACATTCCATTCCAGAGAGGGGAACATTCCATTCCAGAGAGGGAAACATTACATTCCAGAGGGGTGTACATTCCATTACAAAGAGGGGAACATTCCATTCCAGAGAGGGGAATGTTCCATTCCAGAGAGGGGAACAAACCATTCCACAGAGGGGAACATTCCATTCCAGAGAGGGGAACATTCCATTCCAGAGAAGGTAACATTCCATTCCAGAGTGGGGAACATTCCATTCGAAAGAGGGGAACATTCCATTCCAGAGAGGGGAACATTCCATTCCAGAGAGGGGAATATTCCATTCCAGAGGGGGAAACATTCCATTCCAGAGAGGGGAACATTCCATTCAAGAGAGGGTAACATTCCATTCCAGAGAGGCGAACATTCCATTCCAGAGGGGAGTACATTCCATTCCAGAGAGGGGAACATTCCATTCCAGAGAGGGGAACATTCCATTCCAGAGAGGGGAACATTCCATTCCAGAGAGGGGAACAGACCATTCCAGAGAGAGGAACATTCCATTCCAGAGGGTGGAACATTCCATTCCAGAGAGGGGAACATTCCATTCCAGAAGGGGAACATTCCATTCCAGAGGGGGGAACATTCCATTCCAGAGAGATGAACATTCCATTCCAGAGAGGGGAACAGACCATTCCAGAGACGGGAACATTCCATTCCAGAGGGTGGAACATTCCATTCCAGAGAGGGGAACATTCCATTCCAGAGGGCGGAACATTCCATTCCAGAGAGGGGAACATTCCATTCCAGAGAGGGGAACAGACCTTTCCAGAGAGGGGAACATTCCATTCCAGAGAGGGGATCAATCCATTCCAGAGAGGGTAACATTCCATTCCAGAGGGCGGAACGTTCCATTCCAGAGAGGAGAACATTCCATTCCACAGAGGGGGAATATTCCATTCCAGAGAGGGGAACATTCCATTCCAGAGGGGGGGACATTCCATTCCAGAGAAGGGAACATTCCATTCCAGAGAGGCGAACATTCCATTCCAGAGAGGGGCACATTCCTTTCCAGAGAGGGGTACAGACCATTACAGAGAGAGGAACATTCCATTCCAGAGAGGGGAACATTCCATTCCAGAGAGGGGAACATTCCATTCCAGAGAGGGGAACATTCCATTCCAGGGGGGGGAACATTCCATTCCAGAGAGGGGAACATTCCATTCCAGAGAGGGGAACAGACCATTCCAGAGACGGGAACATTCCATTCCAAGGGGGGAACATTCCATTCCAGAGTGGGGAACATTCCATTCCAGAGAGGAAAACAAACCATTCCAGAGGGGGGAACATTCCATTCCAGAGAGGGGAACAGACCATTCGAGAGGAGGGAACATTCCATTCCAGAGAGGGGAACATTCCATTCCAGTGCGCGGAACATTCCATTCCAGAGAGGGGAACATTCCATTCCAGAGATGGAAAATTCCATTCCAGAGGGTGGAACATTCAATTTCAGAGAGGGGAACAGTCCATTCCAGAGGGGGGTACATTCCATTCCAGAGAAGGGAACATTCCATTCCAGAGAGGCGAACATTCCATTCCAGAGAGGGGCACATTCCTTTCCAGAGAGGGGTATAGACCATTACAGAGAGAGGAACATTCCATTCCAGAGAGGGGAACATTCCATTCCAGAGAGGGGAACATTCCATTCCAGAGGGCGGAACATTCCATTTCAGAGAGGGGAACATTCCATTCCAGCGAGGGGAAAATTCCATTCCAGAGGGCGGAACATTCCATTTCAGAGAGGGGAATATTCCATTCCAGGGAGGGGAACATTCCATTCCAGAGGGGGGAACAGACCATTCCAGAGAGGGGAACATTCAATTCCAGAGAGGGGAACATTCCATTCCAGAGAGGGGAACATTCCATTCCAGAGAGAGGAACAGGCCATGCCAGAGAGGGGAACATTCCATTCCAGAGAGGGGAACATTCCATTCCAAGGGGGGAACATTCCATTCCAGAGTGGGGAACATTCCATTCCAGAGAGGAAAACAAACCATTCCAGAGGGGGGAACATTCCATTCCAGAGAGGGGAACAGACCATTCGAGAGCAGGGAACATTCCATTCCAGAGAGGGGAACATTCCATTCCAGAGGGGGGAACATTCCATTCCAGAGAGGGGAACAGACCATTCCAGAGAGGGGAACATTCCATTCCAGTGGGAGGAACAGACCATTCCAGAGAGGGGAAAATTCCATTCCAGAGAGGGGAACATTCCATTCCAGAGAGGGGAACATTCCATTCCAGAGAAGGGAACATTCCATTCCCGAGAGGGGAACATTCCATTCCAGAGAAGGCAACATTCCATTCCAGAGAGGGGAACAGACCATTCCAGAGAGGGGAACATTCCATTCCAGAGACGGGAACATTCCATTCTTGAGGGGGGAGCATTCCATTCCAGAGGGGGGAACATTCCATTCCAGAGAGGGAAACATTACATTCCAGAGGGGTGTACATTCCATTACACAGAGGGGAACATTCCATTCCAGAGGGGGGAATATTCCATTCCAGAGAGGGGAAAATTCCATTCCAGAGAGGGGAACATTCCATTCCAGAGGGGGAACAGACCATTCCAGGGAGGGGAACAGACCATTCCAGAGAGAGGAGAACATTCCATTCCAGAGAGGGGAACATTTCATTCCAGAGGGGGGAACATTCCATTCCAGAGGGCAACAGACCATTCCAGAGGGAGGAACATTCCATTCCAGAGAGGGGAACATTCCATTCCAGAGGGGGGAGCAGACCATTCCAGAGGGAAACAGACCATTCCAGAGGGTGGAACATTCCATTCCAGAGAGGGGAACAGACCATCCCAGAGGGGGGAACATACCATTACAGAGTGGGGAACATTCAATTCCAGAGAGGGGAGCATTCCATTCCAGAGGGGGGAATATTCCATTCCAGAGGGGTGAACAGACCATTCCAGAGAGGGGAACAGACCATTCCAGAGAGGGGAACATTCCATTCCAGAGAGGAGAACATTCCATTCCAGAGGGGGGAACATTCCATTCCAGAGGGGGCAGCATTCCATTCCAGAGATGGGAACATTCCATTCCAGAGGGGGGAACAGACCATTCCAGAGAGGGGAAAATTACCTTCCAGAGGGGGGAGCAGACCATTCCAGAGGGCAACAGACTATTCCAGAGGGAGGAACATTCCATTCCAGAGAGGGGAACATTCCATTCCAGAGCGGGGAGCAGACCATTCCAGAGGGAAACAGACCATTCCAGAGGGAGGAACATTCCATTCCAGAGAGGGGAACAGACCGTTGCAGAGGGAAACAGACCATTCCAGAGGGAGGAACATTCCATTCCAGAGAGGAGAACAGACCATTCCAGAGGGGGGAACATACCATTACAGAGTGGGGAACATTCAATTCCAGAGAGAGGAACATTCCATTCCAGAGGGGGGAATAGGCCATTCCAGAGAGGGGAACATTCCATTCCAGAGTGGAGAGCATTCAATTCCAGAGAGGGGACCATTCCATTCCATAGGGGGGAACAGACCATTCCAGAGGGAAACAGACCATTCCAGAAGGAGGAACATTCCATTCCAGAGAGGGGAACAGACCATTCCAAAGAGGGGAACATTCCATTCCAGAGATGGGAGCATTCCATTCCAGAGAGGGGAACATTCCATTCCAGAGGGGGGAAAATTCCATTCCAGAGAGGGGAACATTCCATTCCAGAGAGGGGAACATTCCATTCCAGAGAGGGAAACATTACATTCCAGAGGGGTGTACATTCCATTACAAAGAGGGGAACATTCCATTCCAGAGGGGGGAACATTCCATTCCAGAGAGGGGAATGTTCCATTCCAGAGAGGGGAACAAACCATTCCAGAGAGGGGAACATTCCATTCCAGAGAGGGGAACATTCCATTCCAGAGAAGGTAACATTCCATTCCAGAGTGGGGAACATTCCATTCGAGAGAGGGGAACATTCCATTCCAGAGGGGGGAACATTCCATTCCAGAGAGGGGAATATTCCATTCCAGAGGGGGAAACATTCCATTCCAGAGAGGGGAACATTCCATTCAAGAGAGGGTAACATTCCATTCCAGAGAGGGGAACATTCCATTCCAGAGGGGGGTACATTCCATGCCAGAGAGGGGAACATTCCATTCCAGAGAGGGGAACATTCCATTCCAGAGGGTGGAACATTCCATTCCAGAGAGGGGAACATTCAATTCCAGAGAGGGGAACATTCCATTCCAGAGGGGGGAACATTCCATTCCAGAGAGGGAACATTCCATTCCAGAGAGGGGAACACACCATTCCAGAGAGAGGAACATTCCATTCCAGAGGGGGGAACATTGCATTCCAGAGAGGGGAACATTCCATTCCAGAGAGGGGAACATTCCATTCCAGAGGGTGGAACATTCCATTCCAGAGAGGGGAACATTCCATTCCAGAGGGCGGAACATTCCATTCCAGAGAGGGGAACATTCCATTCCAGAGAGGGGAACAGACCTTTCCAGAGAGGGGAACATTCCGTTCCAGAGAGGGGAACAATCCATTCCAGAGAGGGTAACATTCCATTCCAGAGGGCGGATCATTCCATTCAAGAGAGGAGAACATTCCATTCCACAGAGGGGGAATATTCCATTCCAGAGAGGGGAACATTCCATTCCAGAGGGGGGTACATTCCATTCCAGAGAAGGGAACATTCCATTCCAGAGAGGCGAACATTCCATTCCAGAGAGGGGAACATTCCATTCCAGAGAGGGGAACATTCCATTCCAGCGAGGGGAAAATTCCATTCCAGAGGGCGGAACATTCCATTTCAGAGAGGGTAATATTCCATTCCAGGGAGGGGAACATTCCATTCCAGAGGGGGGAACAGACCATTCCAGAGAGGGGAACATTCAATTCCAGAGAGGGGAACATTCCATTCCAGAGAGCGGAACATTCCATTCCAGAGAGAGGAACAGGCCATTCCAGAGAGGGGAACATTCCATTCCAGAGAGGGGAACATTCCATTCCAAGGGGGGAACATTCCATTCCAGAGTGGGGAACATTCCATTCCAGAGAGGAAAACAAACCGTTCCAGAGGGGGGAACATTCCATTCCAGAGAGGGGAACAGACCATTCCAGAGGAGGGAACATTCCATTCCAGAGAGGGGAACATTCCATTCCAGTGCGCGGAACATTCCATTCCAGAGAGGGGAACATTCCATTCCAGAGAGGGAAAATTCCATTCCAGAGGGTGGAACATTCAATTTCAGAGAGGGGAACAGTCCATTCCAGAGAGGGGAACACACCATTCCAGAGAGAGGAATATTCCATTCCAGAGGGGGGAACATTCCATTCCAGAGAGGGGAACAGACCATTCCAGAGAGAGGAACATTCCATTCCAGAGGGTGGAACATTCCATTCCAGAGAGGGGAACATTCAATTCCAGAGAGGGGAACATTCCATTCCAGAGGGGGGAACATTCCATTCCAGAGAGGGGAACATTCCATTCCAGAGAGGGGAACACACCATTCCAGAGAGAGGAATATTCCATTCCAGAGGGGGGAACATTGCATTCCAGAGAGGGGAACATTCCATTCCAGAGAGGGGAACATTCCATTCCAGAGGGTGGAACATTCCATTCCAGAGAGGGGAACATTCCATTCCAGAGGGCGGAACATTCCATTCCAGAGAGGGGAACATTCCATTCCAGAGAGGGGAACAGACCTTTCCAGAGAGGGGAACATTCCATTCCAGAGAGGGGAACAATCCATTCCAGAGAGGGTAACATTCTATTCCAGAGGGCGAACCATTCCATTCCAGAGAGGAGAACATTCCATTCCACAGAGGGGGAATATTCCATTCCAGAGAGGGGAACATTCCATTCCAGAGGGGGGTACATTCCATTCCAGAGAAGGGAACATTCCATTCCAGAGAGGCGAACATTCCATTCCAGAGAGGGGAACATTCCTTTCCAGAGAGGGGTACAGACCATTACAGAGAGAGGAACATTCCATTCCAGAGAGGGGAACATTCCATTCCAGAGAGGGGAACATTCCATTCCAGAGGGCGGAACATTCCATTTCAGAGAGGGGAACATTCCATTCCAGCGAGGGGAAAATTCCATTCCAGAGGGCGGAACATTCCATTTCAGAGAGGGGAATATTCCATTCCAGGGAGGGGAACATTCCATTCCAGAGGGGGGAACAGACCATTCCAGAGAGGGGAACATTCAATTCCAGAGAGGGGAACATTCCATTCCAGAGAGGGGAACATTCCATTCCAGAGAGAGGAACAGGCCATTCCAGAGAGGGGAACATTCCATTCCAGAGAGGGGAGCATTCCATTCCAAGGGGGGAACATTCCATTCCAGAGTGGGGAACATTCCATTCCAGAGAGGAAAACAAACCGTTCCAGAGGGGGGAACATTCCATTCCAGAGAGGGGAACAGACCATTCCAGAGGAGGGAACATTCCATTCCAGAGAGGGGAACATTCCATTCCAGTGCGCGGAACATTCCATTCCAGAGAGGGGAACATTCCATTCCAGAGAGGGAAAATTCCATTCCAGAGGGTGGAACATTCAATTTCAGAGAGGGGAACATTCCATTCCAGAGGGGGGAACATTCCATTCCAGAGAGGGGAGCAGACCATTCCAGAGAGGGGAACATTCCATTCCAGTGGGGGGAACAGACCATTCCAGAGCGGGGAAAATTCCATTCCAGAGAGGGGAACATTCCATTCCAGAGAGGGGAACATTCCATTCCAGAGAGGGGAACATTCCATTCCCGAGAGGGGAACATTCCATTCCAGAGAAGGCAACATTCCATTCCAGAGAGGGGAACAGACCATTCCAGAGAGGGGAACATTCCATTCCAGAGAGGGGAACATTCCATTTCAGAGGGGAGTACATTCCATTCCAGAGAGGGGAACATTCCATTCCAGAGAGGGGAACATTCCATTCCAGAGAGGGGAACATTCCATTCCAGAGAGGGGAACAGACCATTCCAGAGAGGGGAACATTCCATTCCAGAGGGTGGAACATTCCATTCCAGAGAGGGGAACAGACCATTCCAGAGAGGGGAACATTCCATTCCAGAGGGGGCAACATTCCATTCCAGAGATGGGAACATTCCATTCCAGAGGGGGGAACAGACCATTCCAGAGAGGGGAAAATTACCTTCCAGAGGGGGGAGCAGACCATTCCAGAGGGCAACAGACTATTCCAGAGGGGGGAACATTCCATTCCAGAGAGGGGAACATTCCATTCCAGAGCGGGGAGCAGACCATTCCAGAGGGAAACAGACCATTCCAGAGGGAGGAACATTCCATTCCAGAGAGGGGAACAGACCGTTGCAGAGGGAAACAGACCATTCCAGAGGGAGGAACATTCCATTCCAGAGAGGAGAACAGACCATTCCAGAGGGGGGAACATACCATTACAGAGTGGGGAACATTCAATTCCAGAGAGAGGAACATTCCATTCCAGAGGGGGGAATAGGCCATTCCAGAGAGGGGAACATTCCATTCCAGAGAGGGGAACATTCCATTCCAGAGTGGAGAGCATTCAATTCCAGAGAGGGGAACATTCCATTCCATAGGGGGGAACAGACCATTCCAGAGGGAAACAGACCATTCCAGAAGGAGGAACATTCCATTCCAGAGAGGGGAACAGACCATTCCAAAGAGGGGAACATTCCATTCCAGAGATGGGAACATTCCATTCCAGAGAGGGGAACATTCCATTCCAGAGGGGGGAAAATTCCATTCCAGAGAGGGGAACATTCCATTCCAGAGAGGGGAACATTCCATTCCAGAGAGGGAAACATTACATTCCAGAGGGGTGTACATTCCATTACAAAGAGGGGAACATTCCATTCCAGAGAGGGGAACATTCCATTCCAGAGAGGGGAATGTTCCATTCCAGAGAGGGGAACAAACCATTCCAGAGAGGGGAACATTCCATTCCAGAGAGGGGAACATTCCATTCCAGAGAAGGTAACATTCCATTCCAGAGTGGGGAACATTCCATTCGAGAGAGGGGAACATTCCATTCCAGAGGGGGGAACATTCCATTCCAGAGAGGGGAATATTCCATTCCAGAGGGGGAAACATTCCATTCCAGAGAGGGGAACATTCCATTCAAGAGAGGGTAACATTCCATTCCAGAGAGGGGAACATTCCATTCCAGAGGGGGGTACATTCCATTCCAGAGAGGGGAACATTCCATTCCAGAGAGGGGAACATTCCATTCCAGAGAGGGGAACAGTCCATTCCAGAGAGAGGAACATTCCATTCCAGAGGGTGGAACATTCCATTCCAGAGAGGGGAACATTCAATTCCAGAGAGGGGAACATTCCATTCCAGAGGGGGGAACATTCCATTCCAGAGAGGGGAACATTCCATTCCAGAGAGGGGAACACACCATTCCAGAGAGAGGAACATTCCATTCCAGAGGGGGGAAAATTGCATTCCAGAGAGGGGAACATTCCATTCCAGAGAGGGGAACATTCCATTCCAGAGGGTGGAACATTCCATTCCAGAGAGGGGAACATTCCATTCCAGAGGGCGGAACATTCCATTCCAGAGAGGGGAACATTCCATTCCAGAAAGGGGAACAGACCTTTCCAGAGAGGGGAACATTCCATTCCAGAGAGGGGAACAATCCATTCCAGAGAGGGTAACATTCCATTCCAGAGGGCGGAACATTCCATTCCAGAGAGGAGAACATTCCATTCCACAGAGGGGGAATATTCCATTCCAGAGAGGGGAACATTCCATTCCAGAGGGGGGTACATTCCATTCCAGAGAAGGGAACATTCCATTCCAGAGAGGCGAACATTCCATTCCAGAGAGGGGAACATTCCATTCCAGAGAGGGGAACATTCCATTCCAGAGGGCGGAACATTCCATTTCAGAGAGGGGAACATTCCATTCCAGCGAGGGGAAAATTCCATTCCAGAGGGCGGAACATTCCATTTCAGAGAGGGGAATATTCCATTCCAGGGAGGGGAACATTCCATTCCAGAGGGGGGAACACACCATTCCAGAGAGGGGAACATTCAATTCCAGAGAGGGGAACATTCCATTCCAGAGAGGGGAACATTCCATTCCAGAGAGAGGAACAGGCCATTCCAGAGAGGGGAACATTCCATTCCAGAGAGGGGAACATTCCATTCCAAGGGGGGAACATTCCATTCCAGAGTGGGGAACATTCCATTCCAGAGAGGAAAACAAACCGTTCCAGAGGGGGGAACATTCCATTCCAGAGAGGGGAACATTCCATTCCAAGTGGGGAACATTCCATTCCAGAGTGGGGAACATTCCATTCCAGAGAGGAAAACAAACCGTTCCAGAGGGGGGAACATTCCATTCCAGAGAGGGGAACAGACCATTCCAGAGGAGGGAACATTCCATTCCAGAGAGGGGAACATTCCATTCCAGTGCACGGAACATTCCATTCCAGAGAGGGGAACATTCCATTCCAGAGAGGGAAAATTCCATTCCAGAGGGTGGAACATTCAATTTCAGAGAGGGGAACATTCCATTCCAGAGGAAGGAACATTCCATTCCAGAGAGGGGAACAGACCATTCCAGAGAGAGGAACATTCCATTCCAGAGGGTGGAACATTCCATTCCAGAGAGGGGAACATTCAATTCCAGAGAGGGGAACATTCCATTCCAGAGGGGGGAACATTCCATTCCAGAGAGGGGAACATTCCATTGCAGAGAGGGGAACACACCATTCCAGAGAGAGGAACATTCCATTCCAGAGGGGGGAACATTGCATTCCAGAGAGGGGAACATTCCATTCCAGAGAGGGGAACATTCCATTCCAGAGGGTGGAACATTCCATTCCAGAGAAGGGAACATTCCATTCCAGAGGGCGGAACATTCCATTCCAGAGAGGGGAACATTCCATTCCAGAGAGGGGAACAGACCTTTCCAGAGAGGGGAACATTCCATTCCAGAGAGGGGAACAATCCATTCCAGAGAGGGTAACATTCCATTCCAGAGGGCGGAACATTCCATTCCAGAGAGGAGAACATTCCATTCCACAGAGGGGGAATATTCCATTCCAGAGAGGGGAACATTCCATTCCAGAGGGGGGTACATTCCATTCCAGAGAAGGGAACATTCCATTCCAGAGAGGCGAACATTCCATTCCAGAGAGGGGAACATTCCTTTCCAGAGAGGGGTACAGACCATTACAGAGAGAGGAACATTCCATTCCAGAGAGGGGAACATTCCATTCCAGCGAGGGGAACATTCCATTCCAGAGGGCGGAACATTCCATTTCAGAGAGGGGAACATTCCATTCCAGCGAGGGGAAAATTCCATTCCAGAGGGCGGAACATTCCATTTCAGAGATGGGGATTTTCCATTCCAGGGAGGGGAACATTCCATTCCAGAGGGGGGGACAGACCATTCCAGAGAGGGGAACATTCAATTCCAGAGAGGGGAACATTCCATTCCAGAGAGGGGAACATTCCATTCCAGAGAGAGGAACAGGCCATTCCAGAGAGGGGAACATTCCATTCCAGAGAGGGGAACATTCCATTCCAAGGGGGGAACATTCCATTCCAGAGTGGGGAACATTCCATTCCAGAGAGGAAAACAAACCGTTCCAGAGGGGGGAACATTCCATTCCAGAGAGGGGAACAGACCATTCCAGAGGAGGGAACATTCCATTCCAGAGAGGGGAACATTCCATTCCAGTGCGCGGAACATTCCATTCCAGAGAGGGGAACATTCCATTCCAGAGAGGGAAAATTCCATTCCAGAGGGTGGAACATTCCATTTCAGAGAGGGGAACATTCCATTCCAGAGGGGGGAACATTCCATTCCAGAGAGGGGAACAGACCATTCCAGAGAGGGGAACATTCCATTCCAGTGGGGGGAACAGACCATTCCAGAGCGGGGAACATTCCATTCCAGAGAGGGGAACATTCCATTCCAGAGAGGGAAAATTCCATTCCAGAGGGTGGAACATTCCATTTCAGAGAGGGGAACATTCCATTCCAGAGGGGGGAACATTCCATTCCAGAGAGGGGAACAGACCATTCCAGAGAGGGGAACATTCCATTCCAGTGGGGGGAACATTCCATTCCAGAGAGGGGAACATTCCATTCCAGAGAGGGGAACATTCCATTCCCAAGAGGGGAACATTCCATTCCAGAGAAGGCAACATTCCATTCCAGAGAGGGGAACAGACCATTCCAGAGAGGGGAACATTCCATTCCAGAGAGGGGAACATTCCATTTCAGAGGGGAGTACATTCCATTCCAGAGAGGGGAACATTCCATTCCAGAGAGGGGAACATTCCATTCCAGAGAGGGGAACATTCCATTCCAGAGAGGGGAACAGACCATTCCAGAGAGGGGAACATTCCATTCCAGAGGGTGGAACATTCCATTCCAGAGAGGGGAACATTCCATTCCAGAGAGGGGAACATTCCATTCCAGAGGGGGGAACATTCCATTCCAGAGAGGGGAACATTCCATTCCAGAGAGGGGAACAGACCATTCCAGAGACGGGAACATTCCATTCCAGAGGGAGGAACATTCCATTCCAGAGAGGGGAACATTCCATTCCAGAGGGCGGAACATTCCATTCCAGAGAGGGGAACATTCCATTCCAGAGAGGGGAACAGACCTTTCCAGAGAGGGGAACATTCCATTCCAGAGAGGGGAACAATCCATTCCAGACAGGGTAACATTCCATTCCAGAGGGCGGAACGTTCCATTCCAGAGAGGAGAACATTCCATTCCACAGAGGGGGAATATTCCATTCCAGAGAGGGGAACATTCCATTCCAGAGGGGGGTACATTCCATTCCAGAGAAGGGAACATTCCATTCCAGAGAGGCGAACATTCCATTCCAGAGAGGGGCACATTCCTTTCCAGAGAGGGGTACAGACCATTACAGAGAGAGGAACATTCCATTCCAGAGAGGGGAACATTCCATTCCAGAGGGCGGAACATTCCATTTCAGAGAGGGGAACATTCCATTCCAGCGAGGGGAAAATTCCATTCCAGAGGGCGGAACATTCCATTTCAGAGAGGGGAATATTCCATTCCAGGGAGGGGAACATTCCATTCCAGAGGGGGGAACATTCCATTCCAGAGAGAGGAACAGGCCATTCCAGAGAGGGGAACATTCCATTCCAGAGAGGGGAACATTCCATTCCAAGGGGGGAACATTCCATTCCAGAGTGGGGAACATTCCATTCCAGAGAGGAAAAGAAACCATTCCAGAGGGGGGAACATTCCATTCCAGAGAGGGGAACAGACCATTCGAGAGGAGGGAACATTCCATTCCAGAGAGGGGAACATTCCATTCCAGTGCGCGGAACATTCCATTCCAGAGAGGGGAACATTCCATTCCAGAGATGGAAAATTCCATTCCAGAGGGTGGAACATTCAATTTCAGAGAGGGGAACAGTCCATTCCAGAGGGGGGAACATTCCATTCCAGAGAGGGGAACAGACCATTCCAGAGAGGGGAACATTCCATTCCAGTGGGGGGAACAGACCATTCCAGAGAGGGGAAAATTCCATTCCAGAGAGGGGAACATTCCATTCCAGAGAGGGGAACATTCCATTCCAGAGAGGGGAACATTCCATTCCCGAGAGGGGAACATTCCATTCCAGAGAAGGCAGCATTCCATTCCAGAGAGGGGAACAGACCATTCCAGAGAGGGGAACATTCCATTCCAGAGAGGGGAACATTCCATTCTTGAGGGGGGAGCATTCCATTCCAGAGGGGGGAACATTCCATTCCAGAGAGGGGAAAATTCCATTCCACAGAGGGGAACATTCCATTCCAGAGGGGGAACAGACCATTCCAGAGAGGGGAACAGACCATTCCAGAGAGAGGAGAACATTCCATTCCAGAGAGGGGAACATTTCATTCCAGAGGGGGGAACATTCCATTCCAGAGGGCAAAAGACCATTCCAGAGGGAGGAACATTCCATTCCAGAGAGGGGAACATTCCATTCCAGAGGGGGGAGCAGACCATTCCAGAGGGAAACAGACCATTCCAGAGGGTGGAACATTCCATTCCAGAGAGGGGAACAGACCGTTACAGAGGGAAACAGACCATTCCAGAGGGAGGAACATTCCATTCCAGAGAGGAGAACAGACCATTCCAGAGAGGGGAACATTCCATTCCAGAGAGGAGAACATTCCATTCCAGAGGGGGGAACATTCCATTCCAGAGGGGGCAACATTCCATTTCAGAGATGGGAACATTCCATTCCAGAGGGGGGAACAGACCATTCCAGAGAGGGGAAAATTACCTTCCAGAGGGGGGAGCAGACCATTCCAGAGGGCAACAGACTATTCCAGAGGGAGGAACATTTCTTTCCAGAGAGGGGAACATTCCATTCCAGAGCGGGGAGCAGACCATTCCAGAGGGAAACAGACCATTCCATAGGGAGGAACATTCCATTCCAGAGAGGGGAACAGACCGTTGCAGAGGGAAACAGACCATTCCAGAGGGAGAAACATTCCATTCCAGAGAGGAGACCAGACCATTCCAGAGGGGGGAACATACCATTACAGAGTGGGGAACATTCAATTCCAGAGAGCGGAGCATTCCATTCCAGAGGGGTGAATAGGCCATTCCAGAGAGGGGAACATTCCATTCCAGAGAGGGGAACATTCCATTCCAGAGTGGCGAGCATTCAATTCCAGAGAGGGGAACATTCCATTCCATAGGGGGGAACAGACCATTCCAGAGGGAAACAGACCATTCCAGAAGGAGGAACATTCCATTCCAGAGAGGGGAACAGACCATTCCAAAGAGGGGAACATTCCATTCCAGAGATGGGAACATTCCATTCCAGAGAGGGGAACATTCCATTCAAGAGGGGGGAAAATTTCATTCCAGAGAGGGGAACATTCCATTCCAGAGAGGGGAACATTCCATTCCAGAGAGGGAAACATTACATTCCAGAGGGGTGTACATTCCATTACAAAGAGGGGAACATTCCATTCCAGAGGGGGGAACATTCCATTCCAGAGAGGGGAATGTTCCATTCCAGAGAGGGGAACAAACCATTCCAGAGAGGGGAACATTCCATTCCAGAGAGGGGAACATTCCATTCCAGAGAAGGTAACATTCCATTCCAGAGTGGGGAACATTCCATTCGAGAGAGGGGAACATTCCATTCCAGAGAGGGGAACATTCCATTCCAGAGAGGGGAATATTCCATTCCAGAGGGGGAAACATTCCATTCCAGAGAGGGGAACATTCCATTCAAGAGAGGGTAACATTCCATTCCAGAGAGGGGAACATTCCATTCCAGAGGGGAGTACATTCCATTCCAGAGAGGGGAACATTCCATTCCAGAGAGGGGAACATTCCATTCCAGAGAGGGGAACATTCCATTCCATAGAGGGGAACAGCCCATTCCAGAGAGAGGAACATTCCATTCCAGAGGGTGGAACATTCCATTCCAGAGAGGGGAACATTCAATTCCAGAGAGGGGAACATTCCATTCCAGAGGGGGGAACATTCCATTCCAGAGAGGGGAACATTCCATTCCAGAGAGGGGAACATTCCATTCCAGAGAGGGGAACAGACCATTCCAAAGAGGGGAACATTCCATTCCAGAGATGGGAACATTCCATTCCAAAGAGGGGAACATTCCAATCCAGAGATGGGAACATTCCATTCCAGAGAGGGGAACATTCCATTCCAGAGGGTGGAACATTCCATTCCAGAGAGGGGAACATTCCATTCCAGAGGGCGGAACATACCATTCCAGAGAGGGGAACATTCCATTCCAGAGAGGGGAACAGACCTTTCCAGAGAGGGGAACATTCCATTCCAGAGAGGTGAACAATCCATTCCAGAGAGGGTAACATTCCATTCCAGAGGGCGGAACATTCCATTCCAGAGAGGAGAACATTCCATTCCACAGAGGGGGAATATTCCATTCCAGAGAGGGGAACATTCCATTCGAGAGAGGGGAACATTCCATTCCAGAGAGGGGAACATTCCATTCCAGAGAGGGGAATATTCCATTCGAGAGAGGGGAACATTCCATTCCAGAGAGGGGAACATTCCATTCCAGAGAGGGGAATATTCCATTCCAGAGGGGGAAACATTCCATTCCAGAGAGGGGAACATTCCATTCAAGAGAGGGTAACATTCCATTCCAGAGAGGGGAACATTCCATTCCAGAGGGGAGTACATTCCATTCCAGAGAGGGGAACATTCCATTCCAGAGAGGGGAACATTCCATTCCAGAGAGGGGAACATTCCATTCCATAGAGGGGAACAGCCCATTCCAGAGAGAGGAACATTCCATTCCAGAGGGTGGAACATTCCATTCCAGAGAGGGGAACATTCAATTCCAGAGAGGGGAACATTCCATTCCAGAGGGGGGAACATTCCATTCCAGAGAGGGGAACATTCCATTCCAGAGAGGGGAACAGACCATTCCAGAGAGAGGGACATTCCATTCCAGAGGGGGAACATTCCATTCCAGAGAGGGGAACATTCCATTCCAGAGAGGGGAACATTCCATTCCAGAGGGTGGAACATTCCATTCCAGAGAGGGGAACATTCCATTCCAGAGGGCGGAACATACCATTCCAGAGAGGGGAACATTCCATTCCAGAGAGGGGAACAGACCTTTCCAGAGAGGGGAACATTCCATTCCAGAGAGGTGAACAATCCATTCCAGAGAGGGTAACATTCCATTCCAGAGGGCGGAACATTCCATTCCAGAGAGGAGAACATTCCATTCCACAGAGGGGGAATATTCCATTCCAGAGAGGGGAACATTCCATTCCAGAGGGGGGTACATTCCATTCCAGAGAAGGGAACATTCCATTCCAGAGAGGCGAACATTCCATTCCAGAGAGGGGAACATTCCTTTCCAGAGAGGGGTACAGACCATTACAGAGAGAGGAACATTCCATTCCAGAGAGGGGAACATTCCATTCCAGAGAGGGGAACATTCCATTCCAGAGGGTGGAACATTCCATTTCAGAGAGGGGAACATTCCATTCCAGCGAGGGGAAAATTCCATTCCAGAGGGCGGAACATTCCATTTCAGAGAGGGGAATATTCCATTCCAGGGAGGGGAACATTCCATTCCAGAGGGGGGAACAGACCATTCCAGAGAGGGGAACATTCAATTCCAGAGAGGGGAACATTCCATTCCAGAGAGGGGAACATTCCATTCCAGAGAGAGGAACAGGCCATTCCAGAGAGGGGAACATTCCATTCCAGAGAGGGGAACATTCCATTCCAAGGGGGGAACATTCCATTCCAGAGTGGGGAACATTCCATTCCAGAGAGGAAAACAAACCATTCCAGAGGGGGGAACATTCCATTCCAGAGAGGGGAACAGACCATTCCAGAGGAGGGAACATTCCATTCCAGAGAGGGGAACATTCCATTCCAGTGCGCGGAACATTCCATTCCAGAGAGGGGAACATTCCATTCCAGAGGGGGAAACATTCCATTCCAGAGAGGGGAACATTCCATTCAAGAGAGGGTAACATTCCATTCCAGAGAGGGGAACATTCCATTCCAGAGGGGAGTACATTCCATTCCAGAGAGGGGAACATTCCATTCCAGAGAGGGGAACATTCCATTCCAGAGAGGGGAACATTCCATTCCATAGAGGGGAACAGCCCATTCCAGAGAGAGGAACATTCCATTCCAGAGGGTGGAACATTCCATTCCAGAGAGGGGAACATTCAATTCCAGAGAGGGGAACATTCCATTCCAGAGGGGGGAACATTCCATTCCAGAGAGGGGAACATTCCATTCCAGAGAGGGGAACAGACCATTCCAGAGAGAGGGACATTCCATTCCAGAGGGGGGAACATTCCTTCCAGAGAGGGGAACATTCCATTCCAGAGAGGGGAACATTCCATTCCAGAGGGTGGAACATTCCATTCCAGAGAGGGGAACATTCCATTCCAGAGGGCGGAACATACCATTCCAGAGAGTAGAACATTCCATTCCAGAGAGGGGAACAGACCTTTCCAGAGAGGGGAACATTCCATTCCAGAGAGGGGAACAATCCATTCCAGAGAGGGTAACATTCCATTCCAGAGGGCAGAACATTCCATTCCAGAGAGGAGAACATTCCATTCCACAGAGGGGGAATATTCCATTCCAGAGAGGGGAACATTCCATTCCAGAGGGGGGTACATTCCATTCCAGAGAAGGGAACATTCCATTCCAGAGAGGGGAACATTCCATTCCAGAGAGGGGAACATTCCATTCCCAAGAGGGGAACATTCCATTCCAGAGAAGGCAACATTCCATTCCAGAGAGGGGAACAGACCATTCCAGAGAGGGGAACATTCCATTCCAGAGAGGGGAACATTCCATTTCAGAGGGGAGTACATTCCATTCCAGAGAGGGGAACATTCCATTCCAGAGAGGGGAACATTCCATTCCAGAGAGGGGAACATTCCATTCCAGAGAGGGGAACAGACCATTCCAGAGAGGGGAACATTCCATTCCAGAGGGTGGAACATTCCATTCCAGAGAGGGGAACATTCCATTCCAGAGAGGGGAACATTCCATTCCAGAGGGGGGAACATTCCATTCCAGAGAGGGGAACATTCCATTCCAGAGAGGGGAACAGACCATTCCAGAGACGGGAACATTCCATTCCAGAGGGAGGAACATTCCATTCCAGAGAGGGGAACATTCCATTCCAGAGGGCGGAACATTCCATTCCAGAGAGGGGAACATTCCATTCCAGAGAGGGGAACAGACCTTTCCAGAGAGGGGAACATTCCATTCCAGAGAGGGGAACAATCCATTCCAGACAGGGTAACATTCCATTCCAGAGGGCGGAACGTTCCATTCCAGAGAGGAGAACATTCCATTCCACAGAGGGGGAATATTCCATTCCAGAGAGGGGAACATTCCATTCCAGAGGGGGGTACATTCCATTCCAGAGAAGGGAACATTCCATTCCAGAGAGGCGAACATTCCATTCCAGAGAGGGGCACATTCCTTTCCAGAGAGGGGTACAGACCATTAAAGAGAGAGGAACATTCCATTCCAGAGAGGGGAACATTCCATTCCAGAGAGGGGAACATTCCATTCCAGAGGGCGGAACATTCCATTTCAGAGAGGGGAACATTCCATTCCAGCGAGGGGAAAATTCCATTCCAGAGGGCGGAACATTCCATTTCAGAGAGGGGAATATTCCATTCCAGGGAGGGGAACATTCCATTCCAGAGGGGGGAACATTCCATTCCAGAGAGAGGAACAGGCCATTCCAGAGAGGGGAACATTCCATTCCAGAGAGGGGAACATTCCATTCCAAGGGGGGAACATTCCATTCCAGAGTGGGGAACATTCCATTCCAGAGAGGAAAACAAACCATTCCAGAGGGGGGAACATTCCATTCCAGAGAGGGGAACAGACCATTCGAGAGGAGGGAACATTCCATTCCAGAGAGGGGAACATTCCATTCCAGTGCGCGGAACATTCCATTCCAGAGAGGGGAACATTCCATTCCAGAGATGGAAAATTCCATTCCAGAGGGTGGAACATTCAATTTCAGAGAGGGGAACAGTCCATTCCAGAGGGGGGAACATTCCATTCCAGAGAGGGGAACAGACCATTCCAGAGAGGGGAACATTCCATTCCAGTGGGGGGAACAGACCATTCCAGAGAGGGGAAAATTCCATTCCAGAGAGGGGAACATTCCATTCCAGAGAGGGGAACATTCCATTCCAGAGAGGGGAACATTCCATTCCCGAGAGGGGAACATTCCATTCCAGAGAAGGCAGCATTCCATTCCAGAGAGGGGAACAGACCATTCCAGAGAGGGGAACATTCCATTCCAGAGAGGGGAACATTCCATTCTTGAGGGGGGAGCATTCCATTCCAGAGGGGGGAACATTCCATTCCAGAGAGGGGAAAATTCCATTCCACAGAGGGGAACATTCCATTCCAGAGGGGGAACAGACCATTCCAGAGAGGGGAACAGACCATTCCAGAGAGAGGAGAACATTCCATTCCAGAGAGGGGAACATTTCATTCCAGAGGGGGGAACATTCCATTCCAGAGGGCAAAAGACCATTCCAGAGGGAGGAACATTCCATTCCAGAGAGGGGAACATTCCATTCCAGAGGGGGGAGCAGACCATTCCAGAGGGAAACAGACCATTCCAGAGGGTGGAACATTCCATTCCAGAGAGGGGAACAGACCGTTACAGAGGGAAACAGACCATTCCAGAGGGAGGAACATTCCATTCCAGAGAGGAGAACAGACCATTCCAGAGAGGGGAACATTCCATTCCAGAGAGGAGAACATTCCATTCCAGAGGGGGGAACATTCCATTCCAGAGGGGGCAACATTCCATTTCAGAGATGGGAACATTCCATTCCAGAGGGGGGAACAGACCATTCCAGAGAGGGGAAAATTACCTTCCAGAGGGGGGAGCAGACCATTCCAGAGGGCAACAGACTATTCCAGAGGGAGGAACATTTCTTTCCAGAGAGGGGAACATTCCATTCCAGAGCGGGGAGCAGACCATTCCAGAGGGAAACAGACCATTCCATAGGGAGGAACATTCCATTCCAGAGAGGGGAACAGACCGTTGCAGAGGGAAACAGACCATTCCAGAGGGAGAAACATTCCATTCCAGAGAGGAGACCAGACCATTCCAGAGGGGGGAACATACCATTACAGAGTGGGGAACATTCAATTCCAGAGAGGGGAACATTCCATTCCCGAGAGGGGAACATTCCATTCCAGAGAAGGCAGCATTCCATTCCAGAGAGGGGAACAGACCATTCCAGAGAGGGGAACATTCCATTCCAGAGAGAGGAACAGGCCATTCCAGAGAGGGGAACATTCCATTCCAGAGAGGGGAACATTCCATTCCAAGGGGGGAACATTCCATTCCAGAGTGGGGAACATTCCATTCCAGAGAGGAAAACAAACCATTCCAGAGGGGGGAACATTCCATTCCAGAGAGGGGAACAGACCATTCGAGAGGAGGGAACATTCCATTCCAGAGAGGGGAACATTCCATTCCAGTGCGCGGAACATTCCATTCCAGAGAGGGGAACATTCCATTCCAGAGATGGAAAATTCCATTCCAGAGGGTGGAACATTCAATTTCAGAGAGGGGAACAGTCCATTCCAGAGGGGGGAACATTCCATTCCAGAGAGGGGAACAGACCATTCCAGAGAGGGGAACATTCCATTCCAGTGGGGGGAACAGACCATTCCAGAGAGGGGAAAATTCCATTCCAGAGAGGGGAACATTCCATTCCAGAGAGGGGAACATTCCATTCCAGAGAGGGGAACATTCCATTCCCGAGAGGGGAACATTCCATTCCAGAGAAGGCAGCATTCCATTCCAGAGAGGGGAACAGACCATTCCAGAGAGGGGAACATTCCATTCCAGAGAGGGGAACATTCCATTCTTGAGGGGGGAGCATTCCATTCCAGAGGGGGGAACATTCCATTCCAGAGAGGGGAAAATTCCATTCCACAGAGGGGAACATTCCATTCCAGAGGGGGAACAGACCATTCCAGAGAGGGGAACAGACCATTCCAGAGAGAGGAGAACATTCCATTCCAGAGAGGGGAACATTTCATTCCAGAGGGGGGAACATTCCATTCCAGAGGGCAAAAGACCATTCCAGAGGGAGGAACATTCCATTCCAGAGAGGGGAACATTCCATTCCAGAGGGGGGAGCAGACCATTCCAGAGGGAAACAGACCATTCCAGAGGGTGGAACATTCCATTCCAGAGAGGGGAACAGACCGTTACAGAGGGAAACAGACCATTCCAGAGGGAGGAACATTCCATTCCAGAGAGGAGAACAGACCATTCCAGAGAGGGGAACATTCCATTCCAGAGAGGAGAACATTCCATTCCAGAGGGGGGAACATTCCATTCCAGAGGGGGCAACATTCCATTTCAGAGATGGGAACATTCCATTCCAGAGGGGGGAACAGACCATTCCAGAGAGGGGAAAATTACCTTCCAGAGGGGGGAGCAGACCATTCCAGAGGGCAACAGACTATTCCAGAGGGAGGAACATTTCTTTCCAGAGAGGGGAACATTCCATTCCAGAGCGGGGAGCAGACCATTCCAGAGGGAAACAGACCATTCCATAGGGAGGAACATTCCATTCCAGAGAGGGGAACAGACCGTTGCAGAGGGAAACAGACCATTCCAGAGGGAGAAACATTCCATTCCAGAGAGGAGACCAGACCATTCCAGAGGGGGGAACATACCATTACAGAGTGGGGAACATTCAATTCCAGAGAGCGGAGCATTCCATTCCAGAGGGGTGAATAGGCCATTCCAGAGAGGGGAACATTCCATTCCAGAGAGGGGAACATTCCATTCCAGAGTGGCGAGCATTCAATTCCAGAGAGGGGAACATTCCATTCCATAGGGGGGAACAGACCATTCCAGAGGGAAACAGACCATTCCAGAAGGAGGAACATTCCATTCCAGAGAGGGGAACAGACCATTCCAAAGAGGGGAACATTCCATTCCAGAGATGGGAACATTCCATTCCAGAGAGGGGAACATTCCATTCAAGAGGGGGGAAAATTTCATTCCAGAGAGGGGAACATTCCATTCCAGAGAGGGGAACATTCCATTCCAGAGAGGGAAACATTACATTCCAGAGGGGTGTACATTCCATTACAAAGAGGGGAACATTCCATTCCAGAGGGGGGAACATTCCATTCCAGAGAGGGGAATGTTCCATTCCAGAGAGGGGAACAAACCATTCCAGAGAGGGGAACATTCCATTCCAGAGAGGGGAACATTCCATTCCAGAGAAGGTAACATTCCATTCCAGAGTGGGGAACATTCCATTCGAGAGAGGGGAACATTCCATTCCAGAGAGGGGAACATTCCATTCCAGAGAGGGGAATATTCCATTCCAGAGGGGGAAACATTCCATTCCAGAGAGGGGAACATTCCATTCAAGAGAGGGTAACATTCCATTCCAGAGAGGGGAACATTCCATTCCAGAGGGGAGTACATTCCATTCCAGAGAGGGGAACATTCCATTCCAGAGAGGGGAACATTCCATTCCAGAGAGGGGAACATTCCATTCCATAGAGGGGAACAGCCCATTCCAGAGAGAGGAACATTCCATTCCAGAGGGTGGAACATTCCATTCCAGAGAGGGGAACATTCAATTCCAGAGAGGGGAACATTCCATTCCAGAGGGGGGAACATTCCATTCCAGAGAGGGGAACATTCCATTCCAGAGAGGGGAACATTCCATTCCAGAGAGGGGAACAGACCATTCCAAAGAGGGGAACATTCCATTCCAGAGATGGGAACATTCCATTCCAAAGAGGGGAACATTCCAATCCAGAGATGGGAACATTCCATTCCAGAGAGGGGAACATTCCATTCCAGAGGGTGGAACATTCCATTCCAGAGAGGGGAACATTCCATTCCAGAGGGCGGAACATACCATTCCAGAGAGGGGAACATTCCATTCCAGAGAGGGGAACAGACCTTTCCAGAGAGGGGAACATTCCATTCCAGAGAGGTGAACAATCCATTCCAGAGAGGGTAACATTCCATTCCAGAGGGCGGAACATTCCATTCCAGAGAGGAGAACATTCCATTCCACAGAGGGGGAATATTCCATTCCAGAGAGGGGAACATTCCATTCGAGAGAGGGGAACATTCCATTCCAGAGAGGGGAACATTCCATTCCAGAGAGGGGAATATTCCATTCGAGAGAGGGGAACATTCCATTCCAGAGAGGGGAACATTCCATTCCAGAGAGGGGAATATTCCATTCCAGAGGGGGAAACATTCCATTCCAGAGAGGGGAACATTCCATTCAAGAGAGGGTAACATTCCATTCCAGAGAGGGGAACATTCCATTCCAGAGGGGAGTACATTCCATTCCAGAGAGGGGAACATTCCATTCCAGAGAGGGGAACATTCCATTCCAGAGAGGGGAACATTCCATTCCATAGAGGGGAACAGCCCATTCCAGAGAGAGGAACATTCCATTCCAGAGGGTGGAACATTCCATTCCAGAGAGGGGAACATTCAATTCCAGAGAGGGGAACATTCCATTCCAGAGGGGGGAACATTCCATTCCAGAGAGGGGAACATTCCATTCCAGAGAGGGGAACAGACCATTCCAGAGAGAGGGACATTCCATTCCAGAGGGGGGAACATTCCATTCCAGAGAGGGGAACATTCCATTCCAGAGAGGGGAACATTCCATTCCAGAGGGTGGAACATTCCATTCCAGAGAGGGGAACATTCCATTCCAGAGGGCGGAACATACCATTCCAGAGAGGGGAACATTCCATTCCAGAGAGGGGAACAGACCTTTCCAGAGAGGGGAACATTCCATTCCAGAGAGGTGAACAATCCATTCCAGAGAGGGTAACATTCCATTCCAGAGGGCGGAACATTCCATTCCAGAGAGGAGAACATTCCATTCCACAGAGGGGGAATATTCCATTCCAGAGAGGGGAACATTCCATTCCAGAGGGGGGTACATTCCATTCCAGAGAAGGGAACATTCCATTCCAGAGAGGCGAACATTCCATTCCAGAGAGGGGAACATTCCTTTCCAGAGAGGGGTACAGACCATTACAGAGAGAGGAACATTCCATTCCAGAGAGGGGAACATTCCATTCCAGAGAGGGGAACATTCCATTCCAGAGGGTGGAACATTCCATTTCAGAGAGGGGAACATTCCATTCCAGCGAGCGGAAAATTCCATTCCAGAGGGCGGAACATTCCATTTCAGAGAGGGGAATATTCCATTCCAGGGAGGGGAACATTCCATTCCAGAGGGGGGAACAGACCATTCCAGAGAGGGGAACATTCAATTCCAGAGAGGGGAACATTCCATTCCAGAGAGGGGAACATTCCATTCCAGAGAGAGGAACAGGCCATTCCAGAGAGGGGAACATTCCATTCCAGAGAGGGGAACATTCCATTCCAAGGGGGGAACATTCCATTCCAGAGTGGGGAACATTCCATTCCAGAGAGGAAAACAAACCATTCCAGAGGGGGGAACATTCCATTCCAGAGAGGGGAACAGACCATTCCAGAGGAGGGAACATTCCATTCCAGAGAGGGGAACATTCCATTCCAGTGCGCGGAACATTCCATTCCAGAGAGGGGAACATTCCATTCCAGAGGGGGAAACATTCCATTCCAGAGAGGGGAACATTCCATTCAAGAGAGGGTAACATTCCATTCCAGAGAGGGGAACATTCCATTCCAGAGGGGAGTACATTCCATTCCAGAGAGGGGAACATTCCATTCCAGAGAGGGGAACATTCCATTCCAGAGAGGGGAACATTCCATTCCATAGAGGGGAACAGCCCATTCCAGAGAGAGGAACATTCCATTCCAGAGGGTGGAACATTCCATTCCAGAGAGGGGAACATTCAATTCCAGAGAGGGGAACATTCCATTCCAGAGGGGGGAACATTCCATTCCAGAGAGGGGAACATTCCATTCCAGAGAGGGGAACAGACCATTCCAGAGAGAGGGACATTCCATTCCAGAGGGGGGAACATTCCATTCCAGAGAGGGGAACATTCCATTCCAGAGGGCGGAACATACCATTCCAGAGAGTAGAACATTCCATTCCAGAGAGGGGAACAGACCTTTCCAGAGAGGGGAACATTCCATTCCAGAGAGGGGAACAATCCATTCCAGAGAGGGTAACATTCCATTCCAGAGGGCAGAACATTCCATTCCAGAGAGGAGAACATTCCATTCCACAGAGGGGGAATATTCCATTCCAGAGAGGGGAACATTCCATTCCAGAGGGGGGTACATTCCATTCCAGAGAAGGGAACATTCCATTCCAGAGAGGCGAACATTCCATTCCAGAGAGGGGAACATTCCTTTCCAGAGAGGGGTACAGACCATTACAGAGAGAGGAACATTCCATTCCAGAGAGGGGAACATTCCATTCCAGAGAGGGGAACATTCCATTCCAGAGGGCGGAACATTCCATTTCAGAGAGGGGAACATTCCATTCCAGCGAGGGGAAAATTCCATTCCAGAGGGCGGAACATTCCATTTCAGAGAGGGGAATATTCCATTCCAGGGAGGGGAACATTCCATTCCAGAGGGGGGAACAGACCATTCCAGAGAGGGGAACATTCAATTCCAGAGAGGGGAACATTCCATTCCAGAGAGGGGAACATTCCATTCCAGAGAGAGGAACAGGCCATTCCAGAGAGGGGAACATTCCATTCCAGAGAGGGGAACATTCCATTCCAAGGGGTGAACATTCCATTCCAGAGTGGGGAACATTCCATTCCAGAGAGGAAAACAAACCATTCCAGAGGGGGGAACATTCCATTCCAGAGAGGGGAACAGACCATTCCAGAGGAGGGAACATTCCATTCCAGAGAGGGGAACATTCCATTCCAGTGCGCGGAACATTCCATTCCAGAGAGGGGAACATTCCATTCCAGAGAGGGAAAATTCCATTCCAGAGGGTGGAACATTCAATTTCAGAGAGGGGAACATTCCATTCCAGAGGGGGGAACATTCCATTCCAGAGAGGGGAACAGACCATTCCAGAGAGGGGAACATTCCATTCCAGTGGGGGGAACAGTCCATTCCAGAGAGGGGAAAATTCCATTCCAGAGAGGGGAACATTCCATTCCAGAGAGGGGAACATTCCATTCCAGAGAGGGGAACATTCCATTCCCGAGAGGGGAACATTCCATTCCAGAGAAGGCAACATTCCATTCCAGAGAGGGGAACAGACCATTCCAGAGAGGGGAACATTCCATTCCAGAGAGGGGAACATTCCATTCTTGAGGGGGGAGCATTCCATTCCAGAGGGGGAACATTCCATTCCAGAGAGGGGAAGAAACCATTCCAGAGGGGGGAACATTCCATTCCAGAGAGGGGAACAGACCATTCCAGAGGAGGGAACATTCCATTCCAGAGGGGGGAACATTCCATTCCAGAGGGAGGAACATTCCATTCCAGAGGGGGGAACATTCCATTCAAGAGAGGGGAACATTCCATTCCAGAGAGGGGAACATTCCATTCCAGAGAGGGGTACATTCCATTCCAGAGGTGGGAACATTCCATTCCAGAGAGGGGAACAGACCATTCCAGAGGAGGGAACATTCCATTCCAGAGAGGGGAACATTCCATTCCAGTGCGCGGAACATTCCATTCCAGAGAGGGGAACATTCCATTCCAGAGAGGGAAAATTCCATTCCAGAGGGTGGAACATTCAATTTCAGAGAGGGGAACATTCCATTCCAGATGGGGGAACATTCCATTCCAGAGAGGGGAACAGACCATTCCAGAGAGGGGAACATTCCATTCCAGTGGGGGGAACAGACCATTCCAGAGAGGGGAGAATTCCATTCCAGAGAGGGGAACATTCCATTCCAGAGAGGGGAACATTCCATTCCAGAGAGGGGAACATTCCATTCCCGAGAGGGGAACATTCCATTCCAGAGAAGGCAACATTCCATTCCAGAGAGGGGAACAGACCATTCCAGAGAGGGGAACATTGCATTCCAGAGAGGGGAACATTCCATTCTTGAGGGGGGAGCATTCCATTCCAGAGGGGGGAACATTCCATTCCAGAGAGGGGAAGAGACCATTCCAGAGGGGGGAACATTCCATTCCAGAGAGGGGAACAGACCATTCCAGAGGAGGGAACATTCCATTCCAGAGTGGGGAACATTCCATTCCAGAGGGAGGAACATTCCATTCCAGAGGGGGGAACATTCCATTCAAGAGAGGGGAACATTCCATTCCAGAGAGGGGAACATTCCATTCCAGAGAGGGGAACATTCCATTCCAGAGGGGGGAACATTCCATTCCAGAGAGGGGAACAGACCATTCCAGAGAGGGGAACATTCCATTCAAGTGGGGGGAACAGACCATTCCAGAGAGGGGAACATTCCATTCCAGAGTGGGGAACATTCCATTCCAGAGAGTGAAACATTCCATTCCAGAGAGGGGAACATTCCATTCCAGAGGGCGGAACATTCCATTCCAGAGAGGGGAACATTCCATTCCAGAGGGCGGAACATTCCATTCCAGGTAGGGGAACATTCCATTCCAGTGGACGGAACATTCCATTCCAGAGAGGGGAACATTCCATTCCAGAGAGGGGAACAGAACTTTCCAGAGAGGGTAACATTCCATTCCAGAGAGGCGAAAACTCCATTCCAGAGAGGGGAACATTCCATTCCAGAGGGCGGAACATTCCATTCCAGAGAGGACAACATTCCATTCCAGAGAGGGGGAACATTCCATTCCAGAGAGGGGAACATTCCATTCAAGAGAGGGGAACATTCCATTCCAGAGAGGGGAACATTCCATTCCAGAGGGGGGTACATTCCATTCCAGAGGGGGGAACATTCCATTCCAGAGAGGGGAACATTCCATTCCAGAGAGGGGAACATTCCATTCCAGAGAGGGGAACATTCCATTCCAGTGGGCGGAACATTCCATTTCAGAGAGGGGAACATTCCATTCCAGAGAGGGGAACATTCCATTCCAGAGGGGGGAACATTCCATTCCAGAGAGGGGAACATTCCATTCCAGAGAGGGGAACAGACCATTCCAGAGAGAGGGACATTCCATTCCAGAGGGGGGAACATTCCATTCCAGAGAGGGGAACATTCCATTCCAGAGAGGGGAACATTCCATTCCAGAGGGTGGAACATTCCATTCCAGAGAGGGGAACATTCCATTCCAGAGGGCGGAACATTCCATTCCAGAGAGGGGAACATTCCATTCCAGAGAGGGGAACAGACCTTTCCAGAGAGGGGAACATTCCATTCCAGAGAGGGGAACAATCCATTCCAGAGAGGGTAACATTCCATTCCAGAGGGCGGAACATTCCATTCCAGAGAGGAGAACATTCCATTCCACAGAGGGGGAATATTCCATTCCAGAGAGGGGAACATTCCATTCCAGAGGGGGGTACATTCCATTCCAGAGAAGGGAACATTCCATTCCAGAGAGGCGAACATTCCATTCCAGAGAGGGGAACATTCCTTTCCAGAGAGGGGTACAGACCATTACAGAGAGAGGAACATTCCATTCCAGAGAGGGGAACATTCCATTCCAGAGAGGGGAACATTCCATTCCAGAGGGTGGAACATTCCATTTCAGAGAGGGGAACATTCCATTCCAGCGAGGGGAAAATTCCATTCCAGAGGGCGGAACATTCCATTTCAGAGAGGGGAATATTCCATTCCAGGGAGGGGAACATTCCATTCCAGAGGGGGGAACAGACCATTCCAGAGAGGGGAACATTCAATTCCAGAGAGGGGAACATTCCATTCCAGAGAGGGGAACATTCCATTCCAGAGAGAGGAACAGGCCATTCCAGAGAGGGGAACATTCCATTCCAGAGAGGGGAACATTCCATTCCAAGGGGGGAACATTCCATTCCAGAGTGGGGAACATTCCATTCCAGAGAGGAAAACAAACCATTCCAGAGGGGGGAACATTCCATTCCAGAGAGGGGAACAGACCATTCCAGAGGAGGGAACATTCCATTCCAGAGAGGGGAACATTCCATTCCAGTGCGCGGAACATTCCATTCCAGAGAGGGGAACATTCCATTCCAGAGAGGGAAAATTCCATTCCAGAGGGTGGAACATTCAATTTCAGAGAGGGGAACATTCCATTCCAGAGGGGGGAACATTCCATTCCAGAGAGGGGAACAGACCATTCCAGAGAGGGGAACATTCCATTCCAGTGGGGGGAACAGACCATTCCAGAGAGGGGAAAATTCCATTCCAGAGAGGGGAACATTCCATTCCAGTGGGGGGAATAGACCATTCCAGAGAGGGGAAAATTCCATTCCAGAGAGGGGAACATTCCATTCCAGAGAGGGGAACATTCCATTCCAGAGAGGGGAACATTCCATTCCCGAGAGGGGAACATTCCATTCCAGAGAAGGCAACATTCCATTCCAGAGAGGGGAACAGACCATTCCAGAGAGGGGAACATTCCATTCCAGAGAGGGGAACATTCCATTCTTGAGGGGGGAGCATTCCATTCCAGAGGGGGGAACATTCCATTCCAGAGAGGGGAAGAAACCATTCCAGAGGGGGGAACATTCCATTCCAGAGAGGGGAACAGACCATTCCAGAGGAGGGAACATTCCATTCCAGAGTGGGGAACATTCCATTCCAGAGGGAGGAACATTCCATTCCAGAGGGGGGAACATTCCATTCAAGAGAGGGGAACATTCCATTCCAGAGAGGGGAACATTCCATTCCAGAGAGGGGAACATTCCATTCCAGAGGGGGGAACATTCCATTCCAGAGAGGGGAACAGACCATTCCAGAGGAGGGAACATTCCATTCCAGAGAGGGGAACATTCCATTCCAGTGCGCGGAACATTCCATTCCAGAGAGGGGAACATTCCATTCCAGAGAGGGAAAATTCCATTCCAGAGGGTGGAACATTCAATTTCAGAGAGGGGAACATTCCATTCCAGAGGGGGGAACATTCCATTCCAGAGAGGGGAACAGACCATTCCAGAGAGGGGAACATTCCATTCCAGTGGGGGGAACAGACCATTCCAGAGAGGGGAAAATTCCATTCCAGAGAGGGGAACATTCCATTCCAGAGAGGGGAACATTCCATTCCAGAGAGGGGAACATTCCATTCCCGAGAGGGGAACATTCCATTCCAGAGAAGGCAACATTCCATTCCAGAGAGGGGAACAGACCATTCCAGAGAGGGGAACATTCCATTCCAGAGAGGGGAACATTCCATTCTTGAGGGGGGAGCATTCCATTCCAGAGGGGGGAACATTCCATTCCAGAGAGGGGAAGAAACCATTCCAGAGGGGGGAACATTCCATTCCTGAGAGGGGAACAGACCATTCCAGAGGAGGGAACATTCCATTCCAGAGTGGGGAACATTCCATTCCAGAGGGAGGAACATTCCATTCCAGAGGGGGGAACATTCCATTCAGGAGAGGGGAACATTCCATTCCAGAGAGGGGAACATTCCATTCCAGAGAGGGGAACATTCCATTCCAGAGGGGGGAACATTCCATTCCAGAGAGGGGAACAGACCATTCCAGAGAGGGGAACATTCCATTCCAGTGGGGGGAACAGACCATTCCAGAGAGGGGAACATTCCATTCCAGAGTGGGGAACATTCCATTCCAGAGAGTGAAACATTCCATTCCAGAGAGGGGAACATTCCATTCCAGAGGGCGGAACATTCCATTCCAGAGAGGGGAACATTCCATTCCAGAGGGCGGAACATTCCATTCCAGGTAGGGGAACATTCCATTCCAGTGGACGGAACATTCCATTCCAGAGAGGGGAACATTCCATTCCAGAGAGGGGAACAGAACTTTCCAGAGAGGGGAACATTCCATTCCAGAGAGGCGAAAACTCCATTCCAGAGAGGGGAACATTCCATTCCAGAGGGCTGAACATTCCATTCCAGAGAGGACAACATTCCATTCCAGAGAGGGGGAACATTCCATTCCAGAGAGGGGAACATTCCATTCAAGAGAGGGGAACATTCCATTCCAGAGAGGGGCACATTCCATTCCAGAGGGGGGTACATTCCATTCCAGAGGGGGGAACATTCCATTCCAGAGAGGGGAACATTCCATTCCAGAGAGAGGAACATTCCATTCCAGAGAGGGGAACATTCCATTCCAGTGGGCGGAACATTCCATTTCAGAGAGGGGAACATTCCATTCCAGAGAGGGGAACATTCCATTCCAGAGGGCGGAACATTCCATTTCAGAGAAGGGAACATTCCATTCCAGGGAGGGGAACATTCCATTCCAGAGGGTGGAACAGACCATTCCAGAGAGGGGAACATTCCATTCCAGAGAGGGGAACAGACCATTCCAGAGAGGGGAACATTGCATTCCAGTGGGGGGAACAGACCATTCCAGAGCGAGGAACATTCCATTCCAGAGAGGGGAACAGACCATTCCAGAGAGGGGAACATTCCATTCCAGTGGGGGGAACAGACCATTCCAGAGAGGGGAACATTCCATTCCAGAGAGGGGAACATTCCATTCCAGAGAGGGGAGCATTCCATTCCAGAGAGGGGAACAGACCATTCCAGAGAGCGGAACATTCCATTCCAGAGAGGGGAACATTCCATTCCAGAGGGGGGAACATTCCATTCCAGAGGGGGGAACATTCCATTCCAGAGAGGGGAACAAACCATTCCAGAGAGGAGAACATTCCATTCCAGATAGGGGATCAGACCATTCCAGAGGAGGGAACATTCCATTCCAGAGAGGGGAACATTCCATTCCAGTGCGTGGAACATTCCATTCCAGAGAGGGGAACATTCCATTCCAGAGAGGGGAAAATTCCATTCCAGAGGGCGGAACATTCCATTTCAGAGAGGGGAACATTCCATTCCAGAGAGGGGAACAGACCATTCCAGAGAGGGGAACATTTCATTCCAGTGGGGGGAACAGACCATTCCAGGGAGGGGAACGTTCCATTCCAGAGAGGGGAACATTCCATTCCAGAGAGGGGAACATTCCATTCCAGAGAGGGGAACAGACCATTCCAGAGGAGGGAACATTCCATTCCAGAGAGGGGAACATTCCATTCCAGTGCGCGGAACATTCCATTCCCGAGGGGGGAACAGACCATTCCAGAGAGGGGAACATTCAATTCCAGAGAGGGGAACATTCCATTCCAGAGAGGGGAACATTCCATTCCAGAGAGAGGAACAGGCCATTCCAGAGAGGGGAACATTCCATTCCAGAGAGGGGAACATTCCATTCCAAGGGGGGAACATTCCATTCCAGAGTGGGGAACATTCCATTCCAGAGAGGAAAGCAAATCGTTCCAGAGGGGGGAACATTCCATTCCAGAGAGGGGAACAGACCATTCCAGAGGAGGGAACATTCCATTCCAGAGAGGGGAACATTCCATTCCAGTGCGCGGAACATTCCATTCCAGAGAGGGGAACATTCCATTCCAGAGAGGGAAAATTCCATTCCAGAGGGTGGAACATTCAATTTCAGAGAGGGGAACATTCCATCCCAGAGGGGGGAACATTCCATTCCAGAGAGGGGAACAGACCATTCCAGAGAGGGGAACATTCCATTCCAGTGGGGGGAACAGACCATTCCAGAGAGGGGAAAATTCCATTCCAGAGAGGGGAACATTCCATTCCAGAGAGGGGAACATTCCATTCCCGAGAGGGGAACATTCCATTCCAGAGAAGGCAACATTCCATTCCAGAAAGGGGAACAGACCATTCCAGAGAGGGGAACATTCCATTCCAGAGAGGGGAACATTCCATTCCAGAGGGGAGTACATTCCATTCCAGAGAGGGGAACATTCCATTCCAGAGAGGGGAACATTCCATTCCAGAGAGGGGAACATTCCATTCCAGAGAGGGGAACAGACCATTCCAGAGAGGGGAACATTCCATTCCAGAGGGTGGAACATTCCATTCCAGAGAGGGGAACATTCCATTCCAGAGAGGGGAACATTCCATTCCAGAGGGGGGAACATTCCATTCCAGAGGGGGGAACATTCCATTCCAGAGACGGGAACAGACCATTCCAGAGACGGGAACATTCCATTCCAGAGGGTGGAACATTCCATTCCAGAGAGGGGAACATTCCATTCCAGAGGGCGGAACATTCCATTCCAGCGAGGGGAACATTCCATTCCAGAGAGGGGAACAGACCTTTCCAGAGAGGGGAACATTCCATTCCAGAGAGGGGAACAATCCATTCCAGAGAGGGTAACATTCCATTCCAGAGGGCGGAACGTTCCATTCCAGAGAGGAGAACATTCCATTCCACAGAGGGGGAATATTCCATTCCAGAGAGGGGAACATTCCATTCCAGAGGGGGGTACATTCCATTCCAGAGAAGGGAACATTCCATTCCAGAGAGGCGAACATTCCATTCCAGAGAGGGGCACATTCCTTTCCAGAGAGGGGTACAGACCATTACAGAGAGAGGAACATTCCATTCCAGAGAGGGGAACATTCCATTCCAGAGAGGGGAACATTCCATTCCAGAGGGCGGAACATTCCATTTCAGAGAGGGGAACATTCCATTCCAGCGAGGGGAACATTCCATTCCAGAGGGCGGAACATTCCATTTCAGAGAGGGGAATATTCCATTCCAGGGAGGGGAACATTCCATTCCAGAGGGGGGAACAGACCATTCCAGAGAGGGGAACATTCAATTCCAGAGAGGGGAACATTCCATTCCAGAGAGGGGAACATTCCATTCCAGAGAGAGGAACAGGCCTTTCCAGAGAGGGGAACATTCCATTCCAGAGAGGGGAACATTCCATTCCAAGGGGGGAACATTCCATTCCAGAGTGGGGAACATTCCATTCCAGAGAGGAAAACAAACCATTCCAGAGGGGGGAACATTCCATTCCAGAGAGGGGAACAGACCATTCGAGAGGAGGGAATATTCCATTCCAGAGAGGGGAACATTCCATTCCAGTGCGCGGAACATTCCATTCCAGAGAGGGGAACATTCCATTCCAGAGATGGAAAATTCCATTCCAGAGGGTGGAACATTCAATTTCAGAGAGGGGAACAATCCATTCCAGAGGGGGGAACATTCCATTCCAGAGAGGGGAACAGACCATTCCAGAGAGGGGAACATTCCATTCCAGTGGGAGGAACAGACCATTCCAGAGAGGGGAAAATTCCATTCCAGAGAGGGGAACATTCCATTCCAGAGAGGGGAACATTCCATTCCAGAGAGGGGAACATTCCATTCCCGAGAGGGGAACATTCCATTCCAGAGAAGGCAACATTCCATTCCAGAGAGGGGAACAGACCATTCCAGAGAGGGGAACATTCCATTCCAGAGAGGGGAACATTCCATTCCAGAGAGGGAAGCATTACATTCCAGAGGGGTGTACATTCCATTACAAAGAGGGGAACATTCCATTCCAGAGGGGGGAATATTCCATTCCAGAGAGGGGAAAATTCCATTCCAGAGAGGGGAACATTCCATTCCAGAGGGGGAACAGACCATTCCAGAGAGGGAAGCATTATATTCCAGAGGGGTGTACATTCCATTACAAAGAGGGGAACATTCCATTCCAGAGAGGGGAACAGACTATTCCAGAGAGAGGAGAACATTCCATTCCAGAGAGGGGAACATTTCATTCCAGAGGGGGGAACATTCCATTCCAGAGGGCAACAGACCATTCCAGAGGGAGGAACATTCCATTCCAGAGAGGGGAACATTCCATTCCAGAGTGGGGAGCAGACCATTCCAGAGGGAAACAGACCATTCCAGAGGGTGGAACATTCCATTCCAGAGAGGGGAACAGACCGTTACAGAGGGAAACAGACCATTCCAGAGGGAGGAACATTCCATTCCAGAGAGGAGAACAGACCATCCCAGAGGGGGGAACATACCATTACAGAGTGGGGAACATTCAATTCCACAGAGGGGTACATTCCATTCCAGAGGGGGGAATATTCCATTCCAGAGAGGGAACAGACCATTCCAGAGAGGGGAACAGAACATTCCAGAGAGGGGAACATTCCATTCCAGAGAGGAGAACATTTCATTCCAGAGGGGGGAACATTCCATTCCAGAGGGGGCAACATTCCATTCCAGAGATGGGAACATTCCATTCCAGAGGGGGGAACAGACCATTCCAGAGAGGGGAAAATTACCTTCCAGAGGGGGGAGCAGACCATTCCAGAGGGCAACAGACTATTCCAGAGGGAGGAACATTCCATTCCAGAGAGGGGAACGTTCCATTCCAGAGCGGGGAGCAGACCATTCCAGAGGGAAACAGAACATTCCATAGGGAGGAACATTCCATTCCAGAGAGGGGAACAGACCGTTGCAGAGGGAAACAGACCATTCCAGAGGGAGGAACATTCCATTCCAGAGAGGAGAACAGACCATTCCAGAGGGCTGAACATACCATTACAGAGTGGGGAACATTCAATTCCAGAGAGAGGAACATTCCATTCCAGAGGGGGGAATAGGCCATTCCAGAGAGGGGAACATTCCATTCCAGAGTGGAGAGCATTCAATTCCAGAGAGGGGAACATTCCATTCCATAGGGGGGAACAGACCATTCCAGAGGGAAACAGACCATTCCAGAAGGAGGAACATTCCATTCCAGAGAGGGGAAAATTCCATTCCAGAGAGGGGAACATTCCATTCCAGAGGGGGAACAGACCATTCCAGAGAGGGAAGCATTATATTCCAGAGGGGTGTACATTCCATTACAAAGAGGGGAACATTCCATTCCAGAGGGGGGAATATTCCGTTCCAGAGAGGGGAAAATTCCATTCCAGAGAGGGGAACATTCCATTCCAGAGGGGGAACGGACCATTCCAGAGAGGGGAACAGACTATTCCAGAGAGAGGAGAACATTCCATTCCAGAGAGGGGAACATTTCATTCCAGAGGGGGGAACATTCCATTCCAGAGAGGGGAACATTCCATTCCAGAGGGGGGAGCAGACCATTCCAGAGGGAAACAGACCATTCCAGAGGGTGGAACATTCCATTCCAGAGAGGGGAACAGACCGTTACAGAGGGAAACAGACCATTCCAGAGGGAGGAACATTCCATTCCAGAGAGGAGAACAGACCATCCCAGAGGGGGGAACATACCATTACAGAGTGGGGAACATTCAATTCCACAG
Organism: Somniosus microcephalus; assembly: GCF_052327205.1. Taxonomy (NCBI): domain Eukaryota; kingdom Metazoa; phylum Chordata; class Chondrichthyes; order Squaliformes; family Somniosidae; genus Somniosus; species Somniosus microcephalus. The sequence continues at coordinate 13,685,261 of NC_141002.1, read as the reverse complement.
AGGGGTACATTCCATTCCAGAGGGGGGAATATTCCATTCCAGAGAGGGAACAGACCATTCCAGAGAGGGGAACAGAACATTCCAGAGAGGGGAACATTCCATTCCAGAGAGGAGAACATTTCATTCCAGAGGGGGGAACATTCCATTGCAGAGGGGGCAACATTCCATTCCAGTGATGGGAACATTCCATTCCAGAGGGGGGAACAGACCATTCCAGAGAGGGGAAAATTACCTTCCAGAGGGGGGAGCAGACCATTCCAGAGGGCAACAGATTATTCCAGAGGGAGGAACATTCCATTCCAGAGAGGGGAACGTTCCATTCCAGAGCGGGGAGCAGACCATTCCAGAGGGAAACAGAACATTCCATAGGGAGGAACATTCCATTCCAGAGAGGGGAACAGACCGTTGCAGAGGGAAACAGACCATTCCAGAGGGAGGAACATTCCATTCCAGAGAGGAGAACAGACCATTCCAGAGGGGGGAACATACCATTACAGAGTGGGGAACATTCAATTCCAGAGAGAGGAACATTCCATTCCAGAGGGGGGAATAGGCCATTCCAGAGAGGGGAACATTCCATTCCAGAGTGGAGAGCATTCAATTCCAGAGAGGGGAACATTCCATTCCATAGGGGGGAACAGACCATTCCAGAGGGAAACAGACCATTCCAGAAGGAGGAACATTCCATTCCAGAGAGGGGAACAGACCATTCCAAAGAGGGGAACATTCCATTCCAGAGATGGGAACATTCCATTCCAGAGAGGGGAACATTCCATTCCAGAGGGGGGAAAATTCCATTCCAGAGAGGGGAACATTCCATTCCAGAGAGGGGAACATTCCATTCCAGAGAGGGAAACATTACATTCCAGAGGGGTGTACATTCCATTACAAAGAGGGGAACATTCCATTCCAGAGGGGGGAACATTCCATTCCAGAGAGGGGAATGTTCCATTCCAGAGAGGGGAACAAACCATTCCAGAGAGGGGAACATTCCATTCCAGAGAGGGGAACATTCCATTCCAGGGAAGGTAACATTCCATTCCAGAGTGGGGAACATTCCATTCGAGAGAGGGGAACATTACATTCCAGAGAGGGGAACATTCCATTCCAGAGAGGGAAATATTCCATTCCAGAGGGGGAAACATTCCATTCCAGAGAGGGGAACATTCCATTCAAGAGAGGGTAACATTCCATTCCAGAGAGGGGAACATTCCATTCCAGAGGGGAGTACATTCCATTCCAGAGAGGGGAACATTCCATTCCAGAGAGGGGAACATTCCATTCCAGAGAGGGGAACATTCCATTCCAGAGAGGGAAACAGCCCATTCCAGAGAGAGGAACATTCCATTCCAGAGGGTGGAACATTCCATTCCAGAGAGGGGAACATTCAATTCCAGAGAGGGGAACATTCCATTCCAGAGGGGGGAACATTCCATTCCAGAGAGGGGAACATTCCATTCCAGAGAGGGGAACAGACCATTCCAGAGAGAGGGACATTCCATTCCAGAGGGGGGAACATTCCATTCCAGAGAGGGGAACATTCCATTCCAGAGAGGGGAACATTCCATTCCAGAGGGTGGAACATTCCATTCCAGAGAGGGGAACATTCCATTCCAGAGGGCGGAACATTCCACTCCAGAGAGGGGAACATTCCATTCCAGAGAGGGGAACAGACCTTTCCAGAGAGGGGAACATTCCATTCCAGAGAGGGGAACAATCCATTCCATAGAGGGTAACATTCCATTCCAGAGGGCGGAACATTCCATTCCAGAGAGGAGAACATTCCATTCCACAGAGGGGGAATATTCCATTCCAGAGAGGGGAACATTCCATTCCAGAGGGGGGTACATTCCATTCCAGAGAAGGGAACATTCCATTCCAGCGAGGCGAACATTCCATTCCAGAGAGGGGAACATTCCTTTCCAGAGAGGGGTACAGACCATTACAGAGAGAGGAACATTCCATTCCAGAGAGGGGAACATTCCATTCCAGAGAGGGGAACATTCCATTCCAGAGGGCGGAACATTCCATTTCAGAGAGGGGAACATTCCATTCCAGCGAGGGGAAAATTCCATTCCAGAGGGCGGAACATTCCATTTCAGAGAGGGGAATATTCCATTCCAGGGAGGGGAACATTCCATTCCAGAGGGGGGAACAGACCATTCCAGAGAGGGGAACATTCAATTCACAGAGAGGGGAACATTCCATTCCAGAGAGGGGAACATTCCATTCCAGAGAGAGGAACAGGCCATTCCAGAGAGGGGAACATTCCATTCCAGAGAGGGGAACATTCCATTCCAAGGGGGGAACATTCCATTCCGGAGGGCGGAACATTCCATTTCAGAGAGGGGAACATTCCATTCCAGCGAGGGGAAAATTCCATTCCAGAGGGCGGAACATTCCATTTCAGAGAGGGGAACATTCCATTCCAGCGAGGGGAAAATTCCATTCCAGAGGGCGGAACATTCCATTTCAGAGAGGGGAATATTCCATTCCAGGGAGGGGAACATTCCATTCCAGAGGGGGGAACAGACCATTCCAGAGAGAGGAACAGGCCATTCCAGAGAGGGGAACATTCCATTCCAGAGAGGGGAACATTCCATTCCAAGGGGGGAACATTCCATTCCAGAGTGGGGAACATTCCATTCCAGAGAGGAAAACAAACCATTCCAGAGGGGGGAACATTCCATTCCAGAGAGGGGAACAGACCATTCCAGAGGAGGGAACATTCCATTCCAGAGAGGGGAACATTCCATTCCAGTGCGCAGAACATTCCATTCCAGAGAGGGGAACATTCCATTCCAGAGAGGGAAAATTCCATTCCAGAGGGTGGAACATTCAATTTCAGAGAGGGGAACATTCCATTCCACAGAGGGGGAATATTCCATTCCAGAGAGGGGAACATTCCATTCCAGAGGGGGGGACATTCCATTCCAGAGAAGGGAACATTCCATTCCAGAGAGGCGAACATTCCATTCCAGAGAGGGGAACATTCCTTTCCAGAGAGGGGTACAGACCATTACAGAGAGAGGAACATTCCATTCCAGAGAGGGGAACATTCCATTCCAGAGAGGGGAACATTCCATTCCAAGGGGGGAACATTCCATTCCAGAGGGCGGAACATTCCATTTCAGAGAGGGGAACATTCCATTCCAGCGAGGGGAAAATTCCATTCCAGAGGGCGGAACATTCAATTTCAGAGATGGGAACATTCCATTCCAGAGGGGGGAACATTCCATTCCAGAGAGGGGAACAGACCATTCCAGAGAGGGGAACATTCCATTCCAGTGGGTGGAACAGACCATTCCAGAGAGGGGAAAATTCCATTCCAGAGAGGGGAACATTCCATTCCAGAGAGGGGAACATTCCATTCCAGAGAGGGGAATATTCCATTCCCGAGAGGGGAACATTCCATTCCAGAGAGGGGAACAGACCATTCCAGAGAGGGGAACATTCCATTCCAGAGAGGGGAACATTCCATTCTTGAGGGGGGAGCATTCCATTCCAGAGGGGGGAACATTCCATTCCAGAGAGGGGAAGAAACCATTCCAGAGGGGGGAACATTCCATTCCAGAGAGGGGAACAGACCATTCCAGAGGAGGGAACATTCCATTCCAGAGTGGGGAGCATTCCATTCCAGAGGGAGGAACATTCCATTCCAGAGGGGGGAACATTCCATTCAAGAGAGGGGACCATTCCATTCCAGAGAGGGGAACATTCCATTCCAGAGAGGGGAACATTCCATTCCAGAGGGGGGAACATTCCATTCCAGAGAGGGGAACAGACCATTCCAGAGAGGGGAACATTCCATTCCAGTGGGGGGAACAGACCATTCCAGAGAGGGGAACATTCCATTCCAGAGTGGGGAACATTCCATTCCAGAGAGTGGAACATTCCATTCCAGAGAGGGGAACATTCCATTCCAGAGGGCGGAACATTCCATTCCAGAGAGGGGAACATTCCATTCCAGAGGGCGGAACATTCCATTCCAGGTAGGGGAACATTCCATTCCAGTGGACGGAACATTCCATTCCAGAGAGGGGAACATTCCATTCCAGAGAGGGGAACAGAACTTTCCAGAGAGGGTAACATTCCATTCCAGAGAGGCGAAAACTCCATTCCAGAGAGGGGAACATTCCATTCCAGAGGGCGGAACATTCCATTCCAGAGAGGACAACATTCCATTCCAGAGAGGGGGAACATTCCATTCCAGAGAGGGGAACATTCCATTCAAGAGAGGGGAACATTCCATTCCAGAGAGGGGAACATTCCATTCCAGAGGGGGGTACATTCCATTCCAGAGGGGGGAACATTCCATTCCAGAGAGGGGAACATTCCATTCCAGAGAGGGGAACATTCCATTCCAGAGAGGGGAACATTCCATTCCAGAGGGCGGAACATTCCATTTCAGAGAGGGGAACATTCCATTCCAGAGAGGGGAACATTCCATTCCAGAGGGCGGAACATTCCATTTCAGAGAAGGGAACATTCCATTCCAGGGAGGGGAACATTCCATTCCAGAGGGTGGAACAGACCATTCCAGAGAGGGGAACATTCCATTCCAGAGAGGGGAACATTCCATTCCAGAGAGGGGAACAGATCATTCCAGAGAGCGGAACATTCCATTCCAGAGAGGGGAACATTCCATTCCGGAGGGGGGAACATTCCATTCCAGAGCGGGGAACACTCCATTCCAGAGAGGGGAACAAACCATTCCAGAGGGGGGATCATTCCATTCCAGATAGCGGAACAGACCATTCCAGAGGAGGGAACGTTCCATTCCAGAGAGGGGAACATTCCATTCCAGTGCGTGGAACATTCCATTCCAGAGAGGGGAACATTCCATTCCAGAGAGGGGAAAATTCCATTCCACAGGGCGGAACATTCCATTTGAGAGAGGGGAACATTCCATTCCAGAGGGAGGAACATTCCATTCCAGAGAGGGGAACAGACCATTCCAGAGAGGGGAACATTCCATTCCAGTGGGGGGAACAGACCATTCCAGAGAGGGGAACATTCCATTCCAGAGAGGGGAGCATTCCATTCCAGAGAGGGGAACAGACCATTCCAGAGAGCGGAACATTCCATTCCAGAGAGGGGAACATTCCATTCCAGAGGGGGGAACATTCCATTCCAGAGGGGGGAACATTCCATTCCAGAGAGGGGAACAAACCATTCCAGAGAGGAGAACATTCCATTCCAGATAGGGGATCAGACCATTCCAGAGGAGGGAACGTTCCATTCCAGAGAGGGGAACATTCCATTCCAGTGCGTGGAACATTCCATTCCAGAGAGGGGAACATTCCATTCCAGAGAGGGGAAAATTCCATTCCAGAGGGCGGAACATTCCATTTCAGAGAGGGGAACATTCCATTCCAGAGAGGGGAACAGACCATTCCAGAGAGGGGAACATTTCATTCCAGTGGGGGGAACAGACCATTCCAGGGAGGGGAACGTTCCATTCCAGAGAGGGGAACATTCCATTCCAGAGAGGGGAACATTCCATTCCAGAGAGGGGAACAGACCATTCCAGAGGAGGGAACATTCCATTCCAGAGAGGGGAACATTCCATTCCAGTGCGCGGAACATTCCATTCCAGAGGGGGGAACAGACCATTCCAGAGAGGGGAACATTCAATTCCAGAGAGGGGAACATTCCATTCCAGAGAGGGGAACATTCCATTCCAGAGAGAGGAACAGGCCATTCCAGAGAGGGGAACATTCCATTCCAGAGAGGGGAACATTCCATTCCAAGGGGGGAACACTCCATTCCAGAGTGGGGAACATTCCATTCCAGAGAGGAAAACAAACCGTTCCAGAGGGGGGAACATGCCATTCCAGAGAGGGGAACAGACCATTCCAGAGGAGGGAACATTCCATTCCAGAGAGGGGAACATTCCATTCCAGTGCGCGGAACATTCCATTCCAGAGAGGGGAACATTCCATTCCAGAGAGGGAAAATTCCATTCCAGAGGGTGGAACATTCAATTTCAGAGAGGGGAACATTCCATCCCAGAGGGGGGAACATTCCATTCCAGAGAGGGGAACAGACCATTCCAGAGAGGGGAACATTCCATTCCAGTGGGGGGAACAGACCATTCCAGAGAGGGGAAAATTCCATTCCAGAGAGGGGAACATTCCATTCCAGAGAGGGGAACATTCCATTCCAGAGAGGGGAACATTCCATTCCCGAGAGGGGAACATTCCATTCCAGAGAAGGCAACATTCCATTCCAGAGAGGGGAACAGACCATTCCAGAGAGGGGAACATTCCATTCCAGAGAGGGGAACATTCCATTCCAGAGGGGAGTACATTCCATTCCAGAGAGGGGAACATTCCATTCCAGAGAGGGGAACATTCCATTCCAGAGAGGGGAACATTCCATTCCAGAGAGGGGAACAGACCATTCCAGAGAGGGGAACATTCCATTCCAGAGGGTGGAACATTCCATTCCAGAGAGGGGAACATTCCATTCCAGAGAGGGGAACATTCCATTCCAGAGGGGGGAACATTCCATTCCAGAGAGGGGAACAGACCATTCCAGAGACGGGAACATTCCATTCCAGAGGGTGGAACATTCCATTCCAGAGAGGGGAACATTCCATTCCAGAGGGCGGAACATTCCATTCCAGAGAGGGGAACATTCCATTCCAGAGAGGGGAACAGACCTTACAGAGAGGGGAACATTCCATTCCAGAGAGGGGAACAATCCATTCCAGAGAGGGTAACATTCCATTCCAGAGGGCGGAACGTTCCATTCCAGAGAGGAGAACATTCCATTCCACAGAGGGGGAATATTCCATTCCAGAGAGGGGAACATTGCATTCCAGAGGGGGTACATTCCATTCCAGAGAAGGGAACATTCCATTCCAGAGAGGCGAACATTCCATTCCAGAGAGGGGCACATTCCTTTCCAGAGAGGGGTGCAGACCATTACACAGAGAGGAACATTCCATTCCAGAGAGGGGAACATTCCATTCCAGAGAGGGGAACATTCCATTCCAGGGAGGGGAACATTCCATTCCAGAGGGGGAACAGTCCATTCCAGAGAGGGGAACATTCAATTCCAGAGAGGGGAACATTCCATTCCAGAGAGGGGAACATTCCATTCCAGAGAGAGGAACAGGCCATTCCAGAGAGGGGAACATTCCATTCCAGAGAGGGGAACATTCCATTCCAAGGGGGGAACATTCCATTCCAGAGTGGGGAACATTCCATTCCAGAGAGGAAAACAAACCATTCCAGAGGGGGGAACATTCCATTCCAGAGAGGGGAACAGACCATTCGAGAGGAGGGAACATTCCATTCCAGAGAGGGGAACATTCCATTCCAGTGCGCGGAACATTCCATTCCAGAGAGGGGAACATTCCATTCCAGAGATGGAAAATTCCATTCCAGAGGGTGGAACATTCAATTTCAGAGAGGGGAACAGTCCATTCCAGAGGGGGGAACATTCCATTCCAGAGAGGGGAACAGACCATTCCAGAGAGGGGAACATTCCATTCCAGTGGGAGGAACAGACCATTCCAGAGAGGGGAAAATTCCATTCCAGAGAGGGGAACATTCCATTCCAGAGAAGGCAACATTCCATTCCAGAGAGGGGAACAGACCATTCCAGAGAGGGGAACATTCCATTCCAGAGAGGGGAACATTCCATTCCAGAGAGGGAAGCATTACATTCCAGAGGGGTGTACATTCCATTACAAAGAGGGGAACATTCCATTCCAGAGGGGGGAATATTCCATTCCAGAGAGGGGAAAATTCCATTCCAGAGAGGGGAACATTCCATTCCAGAGGGGGAACGGACCATTCCAGAGAGGGGAACAGACTATTCCAGAGAGAGGAGAACATTCCATTCCAGAGAGGGGAACATTTCATTCCAGAGGGGGGAACATTCCATTCCAGAGGGCAACAGACCATGCCAGAGGGAGGAACATTCCATTCCAGAGAGGGGAACATTCCATTCCAGAGGGGGGAGCAGACCATTCCAGAGGGAAACAGACCATTCCAGAGGGTGGAACATTCCATTCCAGAGAGGGGAACAGACCGTTACAGAGGGAAACAGACCATTCCAGAGGGAGGAACATTCCATTCCAGAGAGGAGAACAGACCATCCCAGAGGGGGGAACATACCATTACAGAGTGGTGAACATTCAATTCCACAGAGGGGTACATTCCATTCCAGAGGGGGGAATATTCCATTCCAGAGAGGGGAACATTCCATTCCAGAGGGCGGAACATTCCATTCCAGAGAGGGGAACATTCCATTCCAGAGGGTGGAACATTCCATTCCAGGTAGGGGAACATTCCATTCCAGTGGACGGAACATTCCATTCCAGAGAGGGGAACATTCCATTCCAGAGAGGGGAACAGAACTTTCCAGAGAGGGGAACATTCCATTCCAGAGAGGCGAAAACTCCATTCCAGAGAGGGGAACATTCCATTCCAGAGGGCGGAACATTCCATTCCAGAGAGGACAACATTCCATTCCAGAGAGGGGCAACATTCCATTCCAGAGAGGGGAACATTCCATTCAAGAGAGGGGAACATTCCATTCCAGAAAGGGGAACATTCCATTCCAGAGGGGGGTACATTCCATTCCAGAGGGGGGAACATTCCATTCCAGAGAGGGGAACATTCCATTCCAGAGAGGGGAACATTCCATTCCAGAGAGGGGAACATTCCATTCCAGAGGGCGGAACATTCCATTTCAGAGAGGGGAACATTCCATTCCAGAGAGGGGAACATTCCATTCCAGAGGGCGGAACATTCCATTTCAGAGAAGGGAACATTCCATTCCAGGGAGGGGAACATTCCATTCCAGAGGGTGGAACAGACCATTCCAGAGAGGGGAACATTCCATTGCAGAGAGGGGAACATTCCATTCCAGAGAGGGGAACATTCCATTCCAGAGAGGGGAACATTCCATTCCAGAGAGGGGAACATTCCATTCCCGAGAGGGGAACATTCCATTCCAGAGAAGGCAACATTCCATTCCAGAGAGGGGAACAGACCATTCCAGAGAGGGGAACATTCCATTCCAGAGAGGGGAACATTCCATTCCAGAGGGGAGTACATTCCATTCCAGAGAGGGGAACATTCCATTCCAGAGAGGGGAACATTCCATTCCAGAGAGGGGAACATTCCATTCCAGAGAGGGGAACAGACCATTCCAGAGAGGGGAACATTCCATTCCAGAGGGTGGAACATTCCATTCCAGAGAGGGGAACATTCCATTCCAGAGAGGGGAACATTCCATTCCAGAGGGGGGAACATTCCATTCCAGAGAGGGGAACAGACCATTCCAGAGACGGGAACATTCCATTCCAGAGGGTGGAACATTCCATTCCAGAGAGGGGAACATTCCATTCCAGAGGGCGGAACATTCCATTCCAGAGAGGGGAACATTCCATTCCAGAGAGGGGAACAGACCTTACAGAGAGGGGAACATTCCATTCCAGAGAGGGGAACAATCCATTCCAGAGAGGGTAACATTCCATTCCAGAGGGCGGAACGTTCCATTCCAGAGAGGAGAACATTCCATTCCACAGAGGGGGAATATTCCATTCCAGAGAGGGGAACATTGCATTCCAGAAGGGGGTACATTCCATTCCAGAGAAGGGAACATTCCATTCCAGAGAGGCGAACATTCCATTCCAGAGAGGGGCACATTCCTTTCCAGAGAGGGGTGCAGACCATTACACAGAGAGGAACATTCCATTCCAGAGAGGGGAACATTCCATTCCAGAGAGGGGAACATTCCATTCCAGGGAGGGGAACATTCCATTCCAGAGGGGGAACAGTCCATTCCAGAGAGGGGAACATTCAATTCCAGAGAGGGGAACATTCCATTCCAGAGAGGGGAACATTCCATTCCAGAGAGAGGAACAGGCCATTCCAGAGAGGGGAACATTCCATTCCAGAGAGGGGAACATTCCATTCCAAGGGGGGAACATTCCATTCCAGAGTGGGGAACATTCCATTCCAGAGAGGAAAACAAACCATTCCAGAGGGGGGAACATTCCATTCCAGAGAGGGGAACAGACCATTCGAGAGGAGGGAACATTCCATTCCAGAGAGGGGAACATTCCATTCCAGTGCGCGGAACATTCCATTCCAGAGAGGGGAACATTCCATTCCAGAGATGGAAAATTCCATTCCAGAGGGTGGAACATTCAATTTCAGAGAGGGGAACAGTCCATTCCAGAGGGGGGAACATTCCATTCCAGAGAGGGGAACAGACATTTCCAGAGAGGGGAACATTCCATTCCAGTGGGAGGAACAGACCATTCCAGAGAGGGGAAAATTCCATTCCAGAGAGGGGAACATTCCATTCCAGAGAAGGCAACATTCCATTCCAGAGAGGGGAACAGACCATTCCAGAGAGGGGAACATTCCATTCCAGAGAGGGGAACATTCCATTCCAGAGAGGGAAGCATTACATTCCAGAGGGGTGTACATTCCATTACAAAGAGGGGAACATTCCATTCCAGAGGGGGGAATATTCCATTCCAGAGAGGGGAAAATTCCATTCCAGAGAGGGGAACATTCCATTCCAGAGGGGGAACGGACCATTCCAGAGAGGGGAACAGACTATTCCAGAGAGAGGAGAACATTCCATTCCAGAGAGGGGAACATTTCATTCCAGAGGGGGGAACATTCCATTCCAGAGGGCAACAGACCATGCCAGAGGGAGGAACATTCCATTCCAGAGAGGGGAACATTCCATTCCAGAGGGGGGAGCAGACCATTCCAGAGGGAAACAGACCATTCCAGAGGGTGGAACATTCCATTCCAGAGAGGGGAACAGACCGTTACAGAGGGAAACAGACCATTCCAGAGGGAGGAACATTCCATTCCAGAGAGGAGAACAGACCATCCCAGAGGGGGGAACATACCATTACAGAGTGGGGAACATTCAATTCCACAGAGGGGTACATTCCATTCCAGAGGGGGGAATATTCCATTCCAGAGAGGGGAACATTCCATTCCAGAGGGCGGAACATTCCATTCCAGAGAGGGGAACATTCCATTCCAGAGGGCGGAACATTCCATTCCAGGTAGGGGAACATTCCATTCCATTGGACGGAACATTCCATTCCAGAGAGGGGAACATTCCATTCCAGAGAGGGGAACAGAACTTTCCAGAGAGGGGAACATTCCATTCCAGAGAGGCGAAAACTCCATTCCAGAGAGGGGAACATTCCATTCCAGAGGGCGGAACATTCCATTCCAGAGAGGACAACATTCCATTCCAGAGAGGGGGAACATTCCATTCCAGAGAGGGGAACATTCCATTCAAGAGAGGGGAACATTCCATTCCAGAGAGGGGAACATTCCATTCCAGAGGGGGGTACATTCCATTCCAGAGGGGGGAACATTCCATTCCAGAGAGGGGAACATTCCATTCCAGAGAGGGGAACATTCCATTCCAGAGAGGGGAACATTCCATTCCAGAGGGCGGAACATTCCATTTCAGAGAGGGGAACATTCCATTCCAGAGAGGGGAACATTCCATTCCAGAGGGCGGAACATTCCATTTCAGAGAAGGGAACATTCCATTCCAGGGAGGGGAACATTCCATTCCAGAGGGTGGAACAGACCATTCCAGAGAGGGGAACATTCCATTGCAGAGAGGGGAACATTCCATTCCAGAGAGGGGAACATTCCATTCCAGAGAGGGGAACAGATAATTCCAGAGAGCGGAACATTCCATTCCAGAGAGGGGAACATTCCATTCCGGAGGGGGGAACATTCCATTCCAGAGCGGGGAACACTCCATTCCAGAGAGGGGAACAAACCATTCCAGAGGGGGGATCATTCCATTCCAGATAGCGGAACAGACCATTCCAGAGGAGGGAACGTTCCATTCCAGAGAGGGGAACATTCCATTCCAGTGCGTGGAACATTCCATTCCAGAGAGGGGAACATTCCATTCCAGAGAGGGGAAAATTCCATTCCAGAGGGCGGAACATTCCATTTGAGAGAGGGGAACATTCCATTCCAGAGGGAGGAACATTCCATTCCAGAGAGGGGAACAGACCATTCCAGAGAGGGGAACATTCCATTCCAGTGGGGGGAACAGACCATTCCAGAGAGGGGAACATTCCATTCCAGAGAGGGGAGCATTCCATTCCAGAGAGGGGAACAGACCATTCCAGAGAGCGGAACATTCCATTCCAGAGAGGGGAACATTCCATTCCAGAGGGGGGAACATTCCATTCCAGAGGGGGGAACATTCCATTCCAGAGAGGGGAACAAACCATTCCAGAGAGGAGAACATTCCATTCCAGATAGGGGATCAGACCATTCCAGAGGAGGGAACATTCCATTCCAGAGAGGGGAACATTCCATTCCAGTGCGTGGAACATTCCATTCCAGAGAGGGGAACATTCCATTCCAGAGAGGGGAAAATTCCATTCCAGAGGGCGGAACATTCCATTTCAGAGAGGGGAACATTCCATTCCAGAGAGGGGAACAGACCATTCCAGAGAGGGGAACATTTCATTCCAGTGGGGGGAACAGACCATTCCAGGGAGGGGAACGTTCCATTCCAGAGAGGGGAACATTCCATTCCAGAGAGGGGAACATTCCATTCCAGAGAGGGGAACAGACCATTCCAGAGGAGGGAACATTCCATTCCAGAGAGGGGAACATTCCATTCCAGTGCGCGGAACATTCCATTCCAGAGGGGGGAACAGACCATTCCAGAGAGGGGAACATTCAATTCCAGAGAGGGTAACATTCCATTCCAGAGAGGGGAACATTCCATTCCAGAGAGAGGAACAGGCCATTCCAGAGAGGGGAACATTCCATTCCAGAGAGGGGAACATTCCATTCCAGAGAGGAAAACAAACCGTTCCAGAGGGGGGAACATTCCATTCCAGAGAGGGGAACAGACCATTCCAGAGGAGGGAACATTCCATTCCAGAGAGGGGAACATTCCATTCCAGTGCGCGGAACATTCCATTCCAGAGAGGGGAACATTCCATTCCAGAGAGGGAAAATTCCATTCCAGAGGGTGGAACATTCCATTTCAGAGAGGGGAACATTCCATCCCAGAGGGGGGAACATTCCATTCCAGAGAGGGGAACAGACCATTCCAGAGAGGGGAACATTCCATTCCAGTGGGGGGAACAGACCATTCCAGAGAGGGGAAAATTCCATTCCAGAGAGGGGAACATTCCATTCCAGAGAGGGGAACATTCCATTCCAGAGAGGGGAACATTCCATTCCCGAGAGGGGAACATTCCATTCCAGAGAAGGCAACATTCCATTCCAGAGAGGGGAACAGACCATTCCAGAGAGGGGAACATTCCATTCCAGAGAGGGGAACATTCCATTCCAGAGGGGAGTACATTCCATTCCAGAGAGGGGAACATTCCATTCCAGAGAGGGGAACATTCCATTCCAGAGAGGGGAACATTCCATTCCAGAGAGGGGAACAGACCATTCCAGAGAGGGGAACATTCCATTCCAGAGGGTGGAACATTCCATTCCAGAGAGGGGAACATTCCATTCCAGAGAGGGGAACATTCCATTCCAGAGGGGGGAACATTCCATTCCAGAGAGGGGAACATTCCATTCCAGAGAGGGGAACAGACCATTCCAGAGACGGGAACATTCCATTCCAGAGGGTGGAACATTCCATTCCAGAGAGGGGAACATTCCATTCCAGAGGGCGGAACATTCCATTCCAGAGAGGGGAACATTCCATTCCAGAGAGGGGAACAGACCTTTCCAGAGAGGGGAACATTCCATTCCAGAGAGGGGAACAATCCATTCCAGAGAGGGTAACATTCCATTCCAGAGGGCGGAACGTTCCATTCCAGAGAGGAGAACATTCCATTCCACAGAGGGGGAATATTCCATTCCAGAGAGGGGAACATTGCATTCCAGAAGGGGGTACATTCCATTCCAGAGAAGGGAACATTCCATTCCAGAGAGGCGAACATTCCATTCCAGAGAGGGGCACATTCCTTTCCAGAGAGGGGTGCAGACCATTACACAGAGAGGAACATTCCATTCCAGAGAGGGGAACATTCCATTCCAGAGAGGGGAACATTCCATTCCAGGGAGGGGAACATTCCATTCCAGAGGGGGGAACAGTCCATTCCAGAGAGGGGAACATTCAATTCCAGAGAGGGGAACATTCCATTCCAGAGACGGGAACATTCCATTCCAGAGAGAGGAACAGGCCATTCCAGAGAGGGGAACATTCCATTCCAGAGAGGGGAACATTCCATTCCAAGGGGGGAACATTCCATTCCAGAGTGGGGAACATTCCATTCCAGAGAGGAAAACAAACCATTCCAGAGGGGGGAACATTCCATTCCAGAGAGGGGAACAGACCATTCGAGAGGAGGGAACATTCCATTCCAGAGAGGGGAACATTCCATTCCAGTGCGCGGAACATTCCATTCCAGAGAGGGGAACATTCCATTCCAGAGGGTGGAACATTCAATTTCAGAGAGGGGAACAGTCCATTCCAGAGGGGGGAACATTCCATTCCAGAGAGGGGAACAGACCATTCCAGAGAGGGGAACATTCCATTCCAGTGGGAGGAACAGACCATTCCAGAGAGGGGAAAATTCCATTCCAGAGAGGGGAACATTCCATTCCAGAGAGTGGAACATTCCATTCCAGAGAGGGGAACATTCCATTCCCGAGAGGGGAACATTCCATTCCAGAGAAGGCAACATTCCATTCCAGAGAGGGGAACAGACCATTCCAGAGAGGGGAACATTCCATTCCAGAGAGGGGAACATTCCATTCCAGAGAGGGAAGCATTACATTCCAGAGGGGTGTACATTCCATTACAAAGAGGGGAACATTCCATTCCAGAGGGGGGAATATTCCATTCCAGAGAGGGGAAAATTCCATTCCAGAGAGGGGAACATTCCATTCCAGAGGGGGAACGGACCATTCCAGAGAGGGGAACAGACTATTCCAGAGAGAGGAGAACATTCCATTCCAGAGAGGGGAACATTTCATTCCAGAGGGGGGAACATTCCATTCCAGAGGGCAACAGACCATGCCAGAGGGAGGAACATTCCATTCCAGAGAGGGGAACATTCCATTCCAGAGGGGGGAGCAGACCATTCCAGAGGGAAACAGACCATTCCAGAGGGTGGAACATTCCATTCCAGAGAGGGGAACAGACCGTTACAGAGGGAAACAGACCATTCCAGAGGGAGGAACATTCCATTCCAGAGAGGAGAACAGACCATCCCAGAGGGGGGAACATACCATTACAGAGTGGGGAACATTCAATTCCACAGAGGGGTACATTCCATTCCAGAGGGGGGAATATTCCATTCCAGAGAGGGAACAGACCATTCCAGAGAGGGGAACAGACCATTCCAGAGAGGGGAACATTCCATTCCAGAGAGGAGAACATTTCATTCCAGAGGGGGGCACATTCCATTCCAGAGGGGGCAACATTCCATTCCAGAGATGGGAACATTCCATTCCAGAGGGGGGAACAGACCATTCCAGAGAGGGGAAAATTACCTTCCAGAGGGGGGAGCAGACCATTCCACAGGGCAACAGACTATTCCAGAGGGAGGAACATTCCATTCCAGAGAGGGGAACATTCCATTCCAGAGCGGGGAGCAGACCATTCCAGAGGGAAACAGACCATTCCATAGGGAGGAACATTCCATTCCAGAGAGGGGAACAGACCGTTGCAGAGGGAAACAGACCATTCCAGAGGGAGGAACATTCCATTCCAGAGAGGAGAACAGACCATTCCAGAGGGGGGAACATACCATTACAGAGTGGGGAACATTCAATTCCAGAGAGAGGAACATTCCATTCCAGAGGGGGGAATAGGCCATTCCAGAGAGGGGAACATTCCATTCCAGAGAGGGGAACATTCCATTCCAGAGTGGAGAGCATTCAATTCCAGAGAGGGGAACATTCCATTCCATAGGGGGGAACAGACCATTCCAGAGGGAAACAGACCATTCCAGAAGGAGGAACATTCCATTCCAGAGAGGGGAACAGACCATTCCAAAGAGGGGAACATTCCATTCCAGAGATGGGAACATTCCATTCCAGAGAGGGGAACATTCCATTCCAGAGGGGGGAAAATTCCATTCCAGAGAGGGGAACATTCCATTCCAGAGAGGGGAACATTCCATTCCAGAGAGGGAAACATTACATTCCAGAGGGGTGTACATTCCATTACAAAGAGGGGAACATTCCATTCCAGAGGGGGGAACATTCCATTCCAGAGAGGGGAATGTTCCATTCCAGAGAGGGGAACAAACCATTCCAGAGAGGGGAACATTCCATTCCAGAGAGGGGAACATTCCATTCCAGAGAAGGTAACATTCCATTCCAGAGTGGGGAACATTCCATTCGAGAGAGGGGAACATTCCATTCCAGAGAGGGGAACATTCCATTCCAGAGAGGGGAATATTCCATTCCAGAGGGGGAAACATTCCATTCCAGAGAGGGGAACATTCCATTCAAGAGAGGGTAACATTCCATTCCAGAGAGGGGAACATTCCATTCCAGAGGGGAGTACATTCCATTCCAGAGAGGGGAACATTCCATTCCAGAGAGGGGAACATTCCATTCCAGAGAGGGGAACATTCCATTCCAGAGAGGGGAACAGCCCATTCCAGAGAGAGGAACATTCCATTCCAGAGGGTGGAACATTCCATTCCAGAGAGGGGAACATTCAATTCCAGAGAGGGGAACATTCCATTCCAGAGGGGGGAACATTCCATTCCAGAGAGGGGAACATTCCATTCCAGAGAGGGGAACAGACCATTCCAGAGAGAGGGACATTCCATTCCAGAGGGGGGAACATTCCATTCCAGAGAGGGGAACATTCCATTCCAGAGAGGGGAACATTCCATTCCAGAGGGTGGAACATTCCATTCCAGAGAGGGGAACATTCCATTCCAGAGGGCGGAACATTCCACTCCAGAGAGGGGAACATTCCATTCCAGAGAGGGGAACAGACCTTTCCAGAGAGGGGAACATTCCATTCCAGAGAGGGGAACAATCCATTCCATAGAGGGTAACATTCCATTCCAGAGGGCGGAACATTCCATTCCAGAGAGGAGAACATTCCATTCCACAGAGGGGGAATATTCCATTCCAGAGAGGGGAACATTCCATTCCAGAGGGGGGTACATTCCATTCCAGAGAAGGGAACATTCCATTCCAGCGAGGCGAACATTCCATTCCAGAGAGGGGAACATTCCTTTCCAGAGAGGGGTACAGACCATTACAGAGAGAGGAACATTCCATTCCAGAGAGGGGAACATTCCATTCCAGAGAGGGGAACATTCCATTCCAGAGGGCGGAACATTCCATTTCAGAGAGGGGAACATTCCGTTCCAGCGAGGGGAAAATTCCATTCCAGAGGGCGGAACATTCCATTTCAGAGAGGGGAATATTCCATTCCAGGGAGGGGAACATTCCATTCCAGAGGGGGGAACAGACCATTCCAGAGAGGGGAACATTCAATTCACAGAGAGGGGAACATTCCATTCCAGAGAGGGGAACATTCCATTCCAGAGAGAGGAACAGGCCATTCCAGAGAGGGGAACATTCCATTCCAGAGAGGGGAACATTCCATTCCAAGGGGGGAACATTCCATTCCAGATGGCGCAACATTCCATTTCAGAGAGGGGAACATTCCATTCCAGCGAGGGGAAAATTCCATTCCAGAGGGCGGAACATTCCATTTCAGAGAGGGGAACATTCCATTCCAGCGAGGGGAAAATTCCATTCCACAGGGCGGAACATTCCATTCCAGAGAGGGGAACATTCCATTCCAGTGCGCGGAACATTCCATTCCAGAGGGGGGAACAGACCATTCCAGAGAGGGGAACATTCAATTCCAGAGAGGGGAACATTCCATTCCAGAGAGGGGAACATTCCATTCCAGAGAGAGGAACAGGCCATTCCAGAGAGGGGAACATTCCATTCCAGAGAGGGGAACATTCCATTCCAGAGAGGAAAACAAACCGTTCCAGAGGGGGGAACATTCCATTCCAGAGAGGGGAACAGACCATTCCAGAGGAGGGAACATTCCATTCCAGAGAGGGGAACATTCCATTCCAGTGCGCGGAACATTCCATTCCAGAGAGGGGAACATTCCATTCCAGAGAGGGAAAATTCCATTCCAGAGGGTGGAACATTCAATTTCAGAGAGGGGAACATTCCATCCCAGAGGGGGGAACATTCCATTCCAGAGAGGGGAACAGACCATTCCAGAGAGGGGAACATTCCATTCCAGTGGGGGGAACAGACCATTCCAGAGAGGGGAAAATTCCATTCCAGAGAGGGGAACATTCCATTCCAGAGAGGGGAACATTCCATTCCAGAGAGGGGAACATTCCATTCCCGAGAGGGGAACATTCCATTCCAGAGAAGGCAACATTCCATTCCAGAGAGGGGAACAGACCATTCCAGAGAGGGGAACATTCCATTCCAGAGAGGGGAACATTCCATTCCAGAGGGGAGTACATTCCATTCCAGAGAGGGGAACATTCCATTCCAGAGAGGGGAACATTCCATTCCAGAGAGGGGAACATTCCATTCCAGAGAGGGGAACAGACCATTCCAGAGAGGGGAACATTCCATTCCAGAGGGTGGAACATTCCATTCCAGAGAGGGGAACATTCCATTCCAGAGAGGGGAACATTCCATTCCAGAGGGGGGAACATTCCATTCCAGAGAGGGGAACATTCCATTCCAGAGAGGGGAACAGACCATTCCAGAGACGGGAACATTCCATTCCAGAGGGTGGAACATTCCATTCCAGAGAGGGGAACATTCCATTCCAGAGGGCGGAACATTCCATTCCAGAGAGGGGAACATTCCATTCCAGAGAGGGGAACAGACCTTTCCAGAGAGGGGAACATTCCATTCCAGAGAGGGGAACAATCCATTCCAGAGAGGGTAACATTCCATTCCAGAGTGCGGAACGTTCCATTCCAGAGAGGAGAACATTCCATTCCACAGAGGGGGAATATTCCATTCCAGAGAGGGGAACATTGCATTCCAGAAGGGGGTACATTCCATTCCAGAGAAGGGAACATTCCATTCCAGAGAGGCGAACATTCCATTCCAGAGAGGGGCACATTCCTTTCCAGAGAGGGGTGCAGACCATTACACAGAGAGGAACATTCCATTCCAGAGAGGGGAACATTCCATTCCAGAGAGGGGAACATTCCATTCCAGGGAGGGGAACATTCCATTCCAGAGGGGGGAACAGTCCATTCCAGAGAGGGGAACATTCAATTCCAGAGAGGGGAACATTCCATTCCAGAGAGGGGAACATTCCATTCCAAGGGGGGAACATTCCATTCCAGAGTGGGGAACATTCCATTCCAGAGAGGAAAACAAACCATTCCAGAGGGGGGAACATTCCATTCCAGAGAGGGGAACAGACCATTCGAGAGGAGGGAACATTCCATTCCAGAGAGGGGAACATTCCATTCCAGTGCGCGGAACATTCCATTCCAGAGAGGGGAACATTCCATTCCAGAGATGGAAAATTCCATTCCAGAGGGTGGAACATTCAATTTCAGAGAGGGGAACAGTCCATTCCAGAGGGGGGAACATTCCATTCCAGAGAGGGGAACAGACCATTCCAGAGAGGGGAACATTCCATTCCAGTGGGAGGAACAGACCATTCCAGAGAGGGGAAAATTCCATTCCAGAGAGGGGAACATTCCATTCCAGAGAGTGGAACATTCCATTCCAGAGAGGGGAACATTCCATTCCCGAGAGGGGAACATTCCATTCCAGAGAAGGCAACATTCCATTCCAGAGAGGGGAACAGACCATTCCAGAGAGGGGAACATTCCATTCCAGAGAGGGGAACATTCCATTCCAGAGAGGGAAGCATTACATTCCAGAGGGGTGTACATTCCATTACAAAGAGGGGAACATTCCATTCCAGAGGGGGGAATATTCCATTCCAGAGAGGGGAAAATTCCATTCCAGAGAGGGGAACATTCCATTCCAGAGGGGGAACGGACCATTCCAGAGAGGGGAACAGACTATTCCAGAGAGAGGAGAACATTCCATTCCAGAGAGGGGAACATTTCATTCCAGAGGGGGGAACATTCCATTCCAGAGGGCAACAGACCATGCCAGAGGGAGGAACATTCCATTCCAGAGAGGGGAACATTCCATTCCAGAGGGGGGAGCAGACCATTCCAGAGGGAAACAGACCATTCCAGAGGGTGGAACATTCCATTCCAGGGAGGGGAACAGACCGTTACAGAGGGAAACAGACCATTCCAGAGGGAGGAACATTCCATTCCAGAGAGGAGAACAGACCATCCCAGAGGGGGGAACATACCATTACAGAGTGGGGAACATTCAATTCCACAGAGGGGTACATTCCATTCCAGAGGGGGGAATATTCCATTCCAGAGAGGGAACAGACCATTCCAGAGAGGGGAACAGACCATTCCAGAGAGGGGAACATTCCATTCCAGAGAGGAGAACATTTCATTCCAGAGGGGGGCACATTCCATTCCAGAGGGGGCAACATTCCATTCCAGAGATGGGAACATTCCATTCCAGAGGGGGGAACAGACCATTCCAGAGAGGGGAAAATTACCTTCCAGAGGGGGGAGCAGACCATTCCACAGGGCAACAGACTATTCCAGAGGGAGGAACATTCCATTCCAGAGAGGGGAACATTCCATTCCAGAGCGGGGAGCAGACCATTCCAGAGGGAAACAGACCATTCCATAGGGAGGAACATTCCATTCCAGAGAGGGGAACAGACCGTTGCAGAGGGAAACAGACCATTCCAGAGGGAGGAACATTCCATTCCAGAGAGGAGAACAGACCATTCCAGAGGGGGGAACATACCATTACAGAGTGGGGAACATTCAATTCCAGAGAGAGGAACATTCCATTCCAGAGGGGGGAATAGGCCATTCCAGAGAGGGGAACATTCCATTCCAGAGAGGGGAACATTCCATTCCAGAGTGGAGAGCATTCAATTCCAGAGAGGGGAACATTCCATTCCAGAGAGGGGAACATTCCATTCCAGAGAGGGAAGCATTACATTCCAGAGGGGTGTACATTCCATTACAAAGAGGGGAACATTCCATTCCAGAGGGGGGAATATTCCATTCCAGAGAGGGGAAAATTCCATTCCAGAGAGGGGAACATTCCATTCCAGAGGGGGAACGGACCATTCCAGAGAGGGGAACAGACTATTCCAGAGAGAGGAGAACATTCCATTCCAGAGAGGGGAACATTTCATTCCAGAGGGGGGAACATTCCATTCCAGAGGGCAACAGACCATGCCAGAGGGAGGAACATTCCATTCCAGAGAGGGGAACATTCCATTCCAGAGGGGGGAGCAGACCATTCCAGAGGGAAACAGACCATTCCAGAGGGTGGAACATTCCATTCCAGGGAGGGGAACAGACCGTTACAGAGGGAAACAGACCATTCCAGAGGGAGGAACATTCCATTCCAGAGAGGAGAACAGACCATCCCAGAGGGGGGAACATACCATTACAGAGTGGGGAACATTCAATTCCACAGAGGGGTACATTCCATTCCAGAGGGGGGAATATTCCATTCCAGAGAGGGAACAGACCATTCCAGAGAGGGGAACAGACCATTCCAGAGAGGGGAACATTCCATTCCAGAGAGGAGAACATTTCATTCCAGAGGGGGGCACATTCCATTCCAGAGGGGGCAACATTCCATTCCAGAGATGGGAACATTCCATTCCAGAGGGGGGAACAGACCATTCCAGAGAGGGGAAAATTACCTTCCAGAGGGGGGAGCAGACCATTCCACAGGGCAACAGACTATTCCAGAGGGAGGAACATTCCATTCCAGAGAGGGGAACATTCCATTCCAGAGCGGGGAGCAGACCATTCCAGAGGGAAACAGACCATTCCATAGGGAGGAACATTCCATTCCAGAGAGGGGAACAGACCGTTGCAGAGGGAAACAGACCATTCCAGAGGGAGGAACATTCCATTCCAGAGAGGAGAACAGACCATTCCAGAGGGGGGAACATACCATTACAGAGTGGGGAACATTCAATTCCAGAGAGAGGAACATTCCATTCCAGAGGGGGGAATAGGCCATTCCAGAGAGGGGAACATTCCATTCCAGAGAGGGGAACATTCCATTCCAGAGTGGAGAGCATTCAATTCCAGAGAGGGGAACATTCCATTCCATAGGGGGGAACAGACCATTCCAGAGGGAAACAGACCATTCCAGAAGGAGGAACATTCCATTCCAGAGAGGGGAACAGACCATTCCAAAGAGGGGAACATTCCATTCCAGAGATGGGAACATTCCATTCCAGAGAGGGGAACATTCCATTCCAGAGGGGGGGAAATTCCATTCCAGAGAGGGGAACATTCCATTCCAGAGAGGGGAACATTCCATTCCAGAGAGGGAAACATTACATTCCAGAGGGGTGTACATTCCATTACAAAGAGGGGAACATTCCATTCCAGAGGGGGGAACATTCCATTCCAGAGAGGGGAATGTTCCATTCCAGAGAGGGGAACAAACCATTCCAGAGAGGGGAACATTCCATTCCAGAGAGGGGAACATTCCATTCCAGAGAAGGTAACATTCCATTCCAGAGTGGGGAACATTCCATTCGAGAGAGGGGAACATTCCATTCCAGAGAGGGGAACATTCCATTCCAGAGAGGGGAATATTCCATTCCAGAGGGGGAAACATTCCATTCCAGAGAGGGGAACATTCCATTCAAGAGAGGGTAACATTCCATTCCAGAGAGGGGAACATTCCATTCCAGAGGGGAGTACATTCCATTCCAGAGAGGGGAACATTCCATTCCAGAGAGGGGAACATTCCATTCCAGAGAGGGGAACATTCCATTCCAGAGAGGGGAACAGCCCATTCCAGAGAGAGGAACATTCCATTCCAGAGGGTGGAACATTCCATTCCAGAGAGGGGAACATTCAATTCCAGAGAGGGGAACATTCCATTCCAGAGGGGGGAACATTCCATTCCAGAGAGGGGAACATTCCATTCCAGAGAGGGGAACATTCCATTCCAGAGAGGGGAACATTCCATTCCAGAGAGGGGAACATTTCATTCCAGAGGGGGGAACATTCCATTCCAGAGGGCAACAGACCATGCCAGAGGGAGGAACATTCCATTCCAGAGAGGGGAACATTCCATTCCAGAGGGGGGAGCAGACCATTCCAGAGGGAAACAGACCATTCCAGAGGGTGGAACATTCCATTCCAGGGAGGGGAACAGACCGTTACAGAGGGAAACAGACCATTCCAGAGGGAGGAACATTCCATTCCAGAGAGGAGAACAGACCATCCCAGAGGGGGGAACATACCATTACAGAGTGGGGAACATTCAATTCCACAGAGGGGTACATTCCATTCCAGAGGGGGGAATATTCCATTCCAGAGAGGGAACAGACCATTCCAGAGAGGGGAACAGACCATTCCAGAGAGGGGAACATTCCATTCCAGAGAGGAGAACATTTCATTCCAGAGGGGGGCACATTCCATTCCAGAGGGGGCAACATTCCATTCCAGAGATGGGAACATTCCATTCCAGAGGGGGGAACAGACCATTCCAGAGAGGGGAAAATTACCTTCCAGAGGGGGGAGCAGACCATTCCACAGGGCAACAGACTATTCCAGAGGGAGGAACATTCCATTCCAGAGAGGGGAACATTCCATTCCAGAGCGGGGAGCAGACCATTCCAGAGGGAAACAGACCATTCCATAGGGAGGAACATTCCATTCCAGAGAGGGGAACAGACCGTTGCAGAGGGAAACAGACCATTCCAGAGGGAGGAACATTCCATTCCAGAGAGGAGAACAGACCATTCCAGAGGGGGGAACATACCATTACAGAGTGGGGAACATTCAATTCCAGAGAGAGGAACATTCCATTCCAGAGGGGGGAATAGGCCATTCCAGAGAGGGGAACATTCCATTCCAGAGAGGGGAACATTCCATTCCAGAGTGGAGAGCATTCAATTCCAGAGAGGGGAACATTCCATTCCATAGGGGGGAACAGACCATTCCAGAGGGAAACAGACCATTCCAGAAGGAGGAACATTCCATTCCAGAGAGGGGAACAGACCATTCCAAAGAGGGGAACATTCCATTCCAGAGATGGGAACATTCCATTCCAGAGAGGGGAACATTCCATTCCAGAGGGGGGGAAATTCCATTCCAGAGAGGGGAACATTCCATTCCAGAGAGGGGAACATTCCATTCCAGAGAGGGAAACATTACATTCCAGAGGGGTGTACATTCCATTACAAAGAGGGGAACATTCCATTCCAGAGGGGGGAACATTCCATTCCAGAGAGGGGAATGTTCCATTCCAGAGAGGGGAACAAACCATTCCAGAGAGGGGAACATTCCATTCCAGAGAGGGGAACATTCCATTCCAGAGAAGGTAACATTCCATTCCAGAGTGGGGAACATTCCATTCGAGAGAGGGGAACATTCCATTCCAGAGAGGGGAACATTCCATTCCAGAGAGGGGAATATTCCATTCCAGAGGGGGAAACATTCCATTCCAGAGAGGGGAACATTCCATTCAAGAGAGGGTAACATTCCATTCCAGAGAGGGGAACATTCCATTCCAGAGGGGAGTACATTCCATTCCAGAGAGGGGAACATTCCATTCCAGAGAGGGGAACATTCCATTCCAGAGAGGGGAACATTCCATTCCAGAGAGGGGAACAGCCCATTCCAGAGAGAGGAACATTCCATTCCAGAGGGTGGAACATTCCATTCCAGAGAGGGGAACATTCAATTCCAGAGAGGGGAACATTCCATTCCAGAGGGGGGAACATTCCATTCCAGAGAGGGGAACATTCCATTCCAGAGAGGGGAACAGACCATTCCAGAGAGAGGGACATTCCATTCCAGAGGGGGGAACATTCCATTCCAGAGAGGGGAACATTCCATTCCAGAGAGGGGAACATTCCATTCCAGAGGGTGGAACATTCCATTCCAGAGAGGGGAACATTCCATTCCAGAGGGCGGAACATTCCATTCCAGAGAAGGGAACATTCCATTCCAGAGAGGGGAACAGACCTTTCCAGAGAGGGGAACATTCCATTCCAGAGAGGGGAACAAACCATTCCAGAGAGGGTAACATTCCATTCCAGAGGGCGGAACATTCCATTCCAGAGAGGAGAACATTCCATTCCACAGAGGGGGAATATTCCATTCCAGAGAGGGGAACATTCCATTCCAGAGGGGGGTACATTCCATTCCAGAGAAGGGAACATTCCATTCCAGAGAGGTGAACATTCCATTCCAGAGAGGGGCACATTCCTTTCCAGAGAGGGGTACAGACCATGACAGAGAGAGGAACATTCCATTCCAGAGAGGGGAACATTCCATTCCAGAGAGGGGAACATTCCATTCCAGAGGGCGGAACATTCCATTTCAGAGAGGGGAACATTCCATTCCAGCGAGGGGAAAATTCCATTCCAGAGGGCGGAACATTCCATTTCAGAGAGGGGAATATTCCATTCCAGGGAGGGGAACATTCCATTCCAGAGGGGGGAACAGACCATTCCAGAGAGGGGAACATTCAATTCCAGAGAGGGGAACATTCCATTCCAGAGAGGGGACCATTCCATTCCAGAGAGAGGAACAGGCCATTCCAGAGAGGGGAACATTCCATTCCAGAGAGGGGAACATTCCATTCCAAGGGGGGAACATTCCATTCCAGAGTGGGGAACATTCCATTCCAGAGAGGAAAACAAACCATTCCAGAGGGGGGAACATTCCATTCCAGAGAGGGGAACAGACCATTCGAGAGGAGGGAACATTCCATTCCAGAGAGGGGAACATTCCATTCCAGTGCGCGGAACATTCCATTCCAGAGAGGGGAACATTCCATTCCAGAGAGGGAAAATTCCATTCCAGAGGGTGGAACATTCAATTTCAGAGAGGGGAACATTCCATTCCAGAGGGGGGAACATTCCATTCCAGAGAGGGGAACAGACCATTCCAGAGAGGGGAACATTCCATTCCAGTGGGGGGAACAGACCATTCCAGAGAGGGGAAAATTCCATTCCAGAGAGGGGAACATTCCATTCCAGAGAGGGGAACATTCCATTACAGAGAGGGGAACATTCCATTCCCGAGAGGGGAACATTCCATTCCAGAGAAGGCAACATTCCATTCCAGAGAGGGGAACAGACCATTCCAGAGAGGGGAACATTCCATTCCAGAGAGGGGAACATTCCATTCTTGAGGGGGGAGCATTCCATTCCAGAGGGGGGAACATTCCATTCCAGAGAGGGGAAGAAACCATTCCAGAGGGGGGAACATTCCATTCCAGAGAGGGGAAAATTCCATTCCAGAGAGGGGAACATTCCATTCCAGAGGGGGAACAGACCATTCCAGAGAGGGGAACAGACTATTCCAGAGAGAGGAGAACATTCCATTCCAGAGAGGGGAACATTTCATTCCAGAGGGGGGAACATTCCATTCCAGAGGGCAACAGACCATTCCAGAGGGAGGAACATTCCATTCCAGAGAGGGGAACATTCCATTCCAGAGGGGGGAGCAGACCATTCCAGAGGGAAACAGACCATTCCAGAGGGTGGAACATTCCATTCCAGAGAGGGGAACAGACCGTTACAGAGGGAAACAGACCATTCCAGAGGGAGGAACATTCCATTCCAGAGAGGAGAACAGACCATCCCAGAGGGGGGAACATACCATTACAGAGTGGGGAACATTCAATTCCACAGAGGGGTACATTCCATTCCAGAGGGGGGAATATTCCATTCCAGAGAGGGAACAGACCATTCCAGATTGGGGAACAGACCATTCCAGAGAGGGGAACATTCCATTCCAGAGAGGAGAACATTTCATTCCAGAGGGGGGAAAATTCCATTCCAGAGGGGGCAACATTCCATTCCAGAGATGGGAACATTCCATTCCAGAGGGGGGAATAGACCATTCCAGAGAGGGGGAAATTACCTTCCAGAGGGGGGAGCAGACCATTCCAGAGGGCAACAGACTATTCCAGAGGGAGGAACATTCCATTCCAGAGAGGGGAACATTCCATTCCAGAGCGGGGAGCAGACCATTCCAGAGGGAAACAGACCATTCCATAGGGAGGAACATTCCATTCCAGAGAGGGGAACAGACCGTTGCAGAGGGAAACAGACCATTCCAGATGGAGGAACATTCCATTCCAGAGAGGAGAACAGACCATTCCAGAGGGGGGAACATACCATTACAGAGTGGGGAACATTCAATTCCAGAGAGAGGAACATTCCATTCCAGAGGGGGGAATAGGCCATTCCAGAGAGGGGAACATTCCATTCCAGAGAGGGGAACATTCCATTCCAGAGTGGAGAGCATTCAATTCCAGAGAGGGGAACATTCCATTCCATAGGGGGGAACAGACCATTCCAGAGGGAAACAGACCATTCCAGAAGGAGGAACATTCCCTTCCAGAGAGGGGAACAGACCATTCCAAAGAGGGGAACATTCCATTCCAGAGATGGGAACATTCCATTCCAGAGAGGGGAACATTCCATTCCAGAGGGGGGAAAATTCCATTCCAGAGAGGGGAACATTCCATTCCAGAGAGGGGAACATTCCATTCCAGAAAGGGAAACATTACATTCCAGAGGGGTGTACATTCCATTACAAAGAGGGGAACATTCCATTCCAGAGGGGGGAACATTCCATTCCAGAGAGGGGAATGTTCCATTCCAGAGAGGGGAACATTCCATTCCAGAGAGGGGAACATTCCATTCCAGAGAAGGGAACATTCCATTCCAGAGTGGGGAACATTCCATTCGAGAGAGGGGAACATTCCATTCCAGAGAGGGGAATATTCCATTCCAGAGAGGGGAATATTCCATTCCAGAGGGGGAAACATTCCATTCCAGAGAGGGGAACATTCCATTCAAGAGAGGGTAACATTCCATTCCAGAGAGGGGAACATTCCATTCCAGAGGGGAGTACATTCCATTCCAGAGAGGGGAACATTCCATTCCAGAGAGGGGAACATTCCATTCCAGAGAGGGGAACATTCCATTCCAGAGAGGGGAACAGCCCATTCCAGAGAGAGGAACATTCCATTCCAGAGGGTGGAACATTCCATTCCAGAGAGGGGAACATTCAATTCCAGAGAGGGGAACATTCCATTCCAGAGGGGGGAACATTCCATTCCAGAGAGGGGAACATTCCATTCCAGAGAGGGGAACAGACCGTTCCAGAGAGAGGGACATTCCATTCCAGAGGGGGGAACATTCCATTCCAGAGAGGGGAACATTCCATTCCAGAGAGGGGAACATTCCATTCCAGAGGGTGGAACATTCCATTCCAGAGAGGGGAACATTCCATTCCAGAGGGCGGAACATTCCATTCCAGAGAGGGGAACATTCCATTCCAGAGAGGGGAACAGACCTTTCCAGAGAGGGGAACATTCCATTCCAGAGAGGGGAACAATCCATTCCAGAGAGGGTAACATTCCATTCCAGAGGGCGGAACATTCCATTCCAGAGAGGAGAACATTCCATTCCACAGAGGGGGAATATTCCATTCCAGAAGGGGAACATTCCATTCCAGAGGGGGGTACATTCCATTCCAGAGAAGGGAACATTCCATTCCAGAGAGGCGAACATTCCATTCCAGAGAGGGGAACATTCCTTTCCAGAGAGGGGTACAGACCATTACAGAGAGAGGAACATTCCATTTCAGAGAGGGGAACATTCCATTCCAGCGAGGGGAAAATTCCATTCCAGAGGGCGGAACATTCCATTTCAGAGAGGGGAATATTCCATTCCAGGGAGGGGAACATTCCATTCCAGAGGGGGGAACAGACCATTCCAGAGAGGGGAACATTCAATTCCAGAGAGGGGAACATTCCATTCCGGAGAGGGGAACATTCCATTCCAGAGAGAGGAACAGGCCATTCCAGAGAGGGGAACATTCCATTCCAGAGAGGGGAACATTCCATTCCAAGGGGGGAACATTCCATTCCAGAGTGGGGATCATTCCATTCCAGAGAGGAAAACAAACCATTCCAGAGGGGGGAACATTTCATTCCAGAGAGGGGAACAGACCATTCCAGAGGAGGGAACATTCCATTCCAGAGAGGGGAACATTCGTTTCCAGTGCGCGGAACATTCCATTCCAGAGAGGGGAACATTGCATTCCAGAGAGGGAAAATTCCATTCCAGAGGGTGGAACATTCAATTTCAGAGAGGGGAACATTCCATTCCAGAGGGGGGAACATTCCATTCCAGAGAGGGGAACAGACCATTCCAGAGAGGGGAACATTCCATTCCAGTGGGGGGAGCAGACCATTCCAGAGAGGGGAAAATTCCATTCCAGAGAGGGGAACATTCCATTCCAGAGAGGGGAACATTCCATTACAGAGAGGGGAACATTCCATTCCCGAGAGGGGAACATTCCATTCCAGGGAAGGCAACATTCCATTCCAGAGAGGGGAACAGACCATTCCAGAGAGGGGAACATTCCATTCCAGAGAGGGGAACATTCCATTCTTGAGGGGGGAGCATTCCATTCCAGAGGGGGGAACATTCCATTCCAGAGAGGGGAAGAAACCATTCCAGAGGGGGGAACATTCCATTCCAGAGAGGGGAACAGACCATTCCAGAGGAGGGAACATTCCATTCCAGAGTGGGGAACATTCCATTCCAGAGGGAGGAACATTCCATTCCAGAGAGGGGAACATTCCATTCAAGAGAGGGGAACATTCCATTCCAGAGAGGGGAACATTCCATTCCAGAGAGGGGAACATTCCATTCCAGAGGGGGGAACATTCCATTCCAGAGAGGGGAACAGACCATTTCAGAGAGGGGAACATTCCATTCCAGTGGGGGGAACAGACCATTCCAGAGAGGGGAACATTCCATTCCAGAGTGGGGAACATTCCATTCCAGAGAGTGGAACATTCCATTCCAGAGAGGGGAACATTCCATTCCAGAGGGCGGAACATTCCATTCCAGAGAGGGGAACATTCCATTCCAGAGGGCGGAACATTCCATTACAGGTAGGGGAACATTCCATTCCAGTGGACGGAACATTCCATTCCAGAGAGGGGAACATTCCATTCCAGAGAGGGGAACAGAACTTTCCAGAGAGGGGAACATTCAATTCCAGAGAGGGGAACATTCCATTCCGGAGAGGGGAACATTCCATTCCAGAGAGAGGAACAGGCCATTCCAGAGAGGGGAACATTCCATTCCAGAGAGGGGAACATTCCATTCCAAGGGGGGAACATTCCATTCCAGAGTGGGGATCATTCCATTCCAGAGAGGAAAACAAACCATTCCAGAGGGGGGAACATTCCATTCCAGAGAGGGGAACAGACCATTCCAGAGGAGGGAACATTCCATTCCAGAGAGGGGAACATTCGTTTCCAGTGCGCGGAACATTCCATTCCAGAGAGGGGAACATTGCATTCCAGAGTGGGAAAATTCCATTCCAGAGGGTGGAACATTCAATTTCAGAGAGGGGAACATTCCATTCCAGAGGGGGGAACATTCCATTCCAGAGAGGGGAACAGACCATTCCAGAGAGGGGAACATTCCATTCCAGTGGGGGGAGCAGACCATTCCAGAGAGGGGAAAATTCCATTCCAGAGAGGGGAACATTCCATTCCAGAGAGGGGAACATTCCATTACAGAGAGGGGAACATTCCATTCCCGAGAGGGGAACATTCCATTCCAGGGAAGGCAACATTCCATTCCAGAGAGGGGAACAGACCATTCCAGAGAGGGGAACATTCCATTCCAGAGAGGGGAACATTCCATTCTTGAGGGGGGAGCATTCCATTCCAGAGGGGGGAACATTCCATTCCAGAGAGGGGAAGAAACCATTCCAGAGGGGGGAACATTCCATTCCAGAGAGGGGAACAGACCATTCCAGAGGAGGGAACATTCCATTCCAGAGTGGGGAACATTCCATTCCAGAGGGAGGAACATTCCATTCCAGAGAGGGGAACATTCCATTCAAGAGAGGGGAACATTCCATTCCAGAGAGGGGAACATTCCATTCCAGAGAGGGGAACATTCCATTCCAGAGGGGGGAACATTCCATTCCAGAGAGGGGAACAGACCATTTCAGAGAGGGGAACATTCCATTCCAGTGGGGGGAACAGACCATTCCAGAGAGGGGAACATTCCATTCCAGAGTGGGGAACATTCCATTCCAGAGAGTGGAACATTCCATTCCAGAGAGGGGAACATTCCATTCCAGAGGGCGGAACATTCCATTCCAGAGAGGGGAACATTCCATTCCAGAGGGCGGAACATTCCATTACAGGTAGGGGAACATTCCATTCCAGTGGACGGAACATTCCATTCCAGAGAGGGGAACATTCCATTCCAGAGAGGGGAACAGAACTTTCCAGAGAGGGGAACATTCCATTCCAGAGAGGCGAAAACTCCATTCCAGAGAGGGGAACATTCCATTCCAGAGGGCGGAACATTCCATTCCAGAGAGGACAACATTCCATTCCAGAGAGGGGGAACATTCCATTCCAGAGAGGGGAACATTCCATTCAAGAGAGGGGAACATTCCATTCCAGAGAGGGGAACATTCCATTCCAGAGGGGGGTACATTCCATTCCAGAGGGGGGAACATTCCATTCCAGGGAAGGCAACATTCCATTCCAGAGAGGGGAAAAGACCATTCCAGAGAGGGGAACATTCCATTCCAGAGAGGGGAACATTCCATTCTTGAGGGGGGAGCATTCCATTCCAGAGGGGGGAACATTCCATTCCAGAGAGGGGAAGAAACCATTCCAGAGGGGGGAACATTCCATTCCAGAGAGGGGAACAGACCATTCCAGAGGAGGGAACATTCCATTCCAGAGTGGGGAACATTCCATTCCAGAGGGAGGAACATTCCATTCCAGAGAGGGGAACATTCCATTCAAGAGAGGGGAACATTCCATTCCAGAGAGGGGAACATTCCATTCCAGAGAGGGGAACAGACCATTCCAGAGAGGGGAACATTCCATTCCAGAGTGGGGAACATTCCATTCCAGAGAGTGGAACATTCCATTCCAGAGAGGGGAACATTCCATTCCAGAGGGCGGAACATTCCATTCCAGAGAGGGGAACATTCCATTCCAGAGGGCGGAACATTCCATTACAGGTAGGGGAACATTCCATTCCAGTGGACGGAACATTCCATTCCAGAGAGGGGAACATTCCATTCCAGAGAGGGGAACAGAACTTTCCAGAGAGGCGAAAACTCCATTCCAGAGAGGGGAACATTCCATTCCAGAGGGCGGAACATTCCATTCCAGAGAGGACAACATTCCATTCCAGAGAGGGGGAACATTCCATTCCAGAGAGGGGAACATTCCATTCAAGAGAGGGGAACATTCCATTCCAGAGAGGGGAACATTCCATTCCAGAGGGGGGTACATTCCATTCCAGAGGGGGGAACATTCCATTCCAGAGAGGGGAACATTCCATTCCAGAGAGGGGAAAAGTCCATTCCAGAGAGGGGAGCATTCGATTCCAGAGGGCGGAACATTCCATTTCAGAGAGGGGAACATTCCATTCCAGAGAGGGGAACATTCCATTCCAGAGGGCGGAACATTCCATTTCAGAGAAGGGAACAGTCCATTCCAGGGAGGGGAACATTCCATTCCAGAGGGTGGAACAGACCATTCCAGAGAGGGGAACATTCCATTCCAGAGAGGGGAACATTCCATTCCAGAGAGGGGAACATTCCATTCCAGAGAGGGGAACAGATCATTCCAGAGAGCGGAACATTCCATTCCAGAGAGGGGAACATTCCATTCCGGAGGGGGGAACATTCCATTCCAGAGGGGGGAACACTCCATTCCAGAGAGGGGAACAAACCATTCCAGAGGGGGGAACATTCCATTCCAGATAGCGGAACAGACCATTCCAGAGGAGGGAACATTCCATTCCAGAGAGGGGAACATTCCATTCCAGTGCGTGGAACATTCCATTCCAGAGAGGGGAACATTCCATTCCAGAGAGGGGAAAATTCCACTCCAGAGGGCGGAACATTCCATTTGAGAGAGGGGAACATTCCATTCCAGAGGGAGGAACATTCCATTCCAGAGAGGGGAACAGACCATTCCAGAGAGGGGAACATTCCATTCCAGTGGGTGGAACAGACCATTCCAGAGAGGGGAACATTCCATTCCAGAGAGGGGAACATTCCATTCCAGAGAGGGGAACATTCCATTCCAGAGAGGGGAACAGATCATTCCAGAGAGCGGAACATTCCATTCCAGAGAGGGGAACATTCCATTCCAGAGAGGGGAACAGATCATTCCAGAGAGCGGAACATTCCATTCCAGAGAGGGGAACATTCCATTCCGGAGGGGGGAACATTCCATTCCAGAGGGGGGAACACTCCATTCCAGAGAGGGGAACAAACCATTCCAGAGGGGGGAACATTCCATTCCAGATAGCGGAACAGACCATTCCAGAGGAGGGAACATTTCATTCCAGAGAGGGGAACATTCCATTCCAGTGCGTGGAACATTCCATTCCAGAGAGGGGAACATTCCATTCCAGAGAGGGGAAAATTCCATTCCAGAGGGCGGAACATTCCATTTGAGAGAGGGGAACATTCCATTCCAGAGGGAGGAACATTCCATTCCAGAGAGGGGAACAGACCATTCCAGAGAGGGGAACATTCCATTCCAGTGGGGGGAACAGACCATTCCAGAGAGGGGAACATTCCATTCCAGAGAGGGGAACATTCCATTCCAGAGAGGGGAGCATTCCATTCCAGAGAGGGGAACAGACCATTCCAGAGAGCGGAACATTCCATTCCAGAGAGGGGAACATTCCATTCCCGAGGGGGGAACATTCCATTCCAGAGGGGGGAACATTCCATTCCAGAGAGGGGAACAAACCATTCCAGAGAGGAGAACATTCCATTCCAGATAGGGGATCAGACCATTCCAGAGGAGGGAACATTCCATTCCAGAGAGGGGAACATTCCATTCCAGTGCGTGGAACATTCCATTCCAGAGAGGGGAACATTCCATTCCAGAGAGGGGAAAATTCCATTCCAGAGGGCGGAACATTCCATTTCAGAGAGGGGAACATTCCATTCCAGAGGGGGGAACATTCCATTCCAGAGAGGGGAACAGACCATTCCAGAGAGGGGAACATTTCATTCCAGTGGGGGGAACAGACCATTCCAGGGAGGGGAACGTTCCATTCCAGAGAGGGGAACATTCCATTCCAGAGAGGGGAACATTCCATTCCAGAGAAGGCAACATTCCATTCCAGAGAGGGGAACAGACCATTCCAGAGGGGGGAACATTCCATTCCAGAGAGGGGAATATTCCATTCTTGAGGGGGCAACATTCCATTCCAGAGGGGGGAACATTCCATTCCCGAGAGGGGAACAAACCATTCCAGAGGGGGGAACATTCCATTCCAGAGAGGGGAACATTCCATTCCAGAGAGGGAAAATTCCATTCCAGAGGGTGGAACATTCAATTTCAGAGAGGGGAACATTCCATTCCAGAGGGGGGAACATTCCATTCCAGAGAGGGGAACAGACCATTCCAGAGAGGGGAACATTCCATTCCAGTGGGGGGAGCAGACCATTCCAGAGAGGGGAAAATTCCATTCCAGAGAGGGGAACATTCCATTCCAGAGAGGGGAACATTCCATTCCAGAGAGGGGTACATTCCATTCCCGAGAGGGGAACATTCCATTCCAGAGAAGGCAACATTCCATTCCAGAGAGGGGAACAGACCATTCCAGAGAGGGGAACATTCCATTCCAGAGAGGGGAACATTCCATTCTTGAGGGGGGAGCATTCCATTCCAGAGGGGGGAACATTCCATTCCAGAGAGGGGAAGAAACCATTCCAGAGGGGGGAACATTCCATTCCAGAGAGGGGAACAGACCATTCCAGAGGAGGGAACATTCCATTCCAGAGTGGGGAACATTCCATTCCAGAGGGAGGAACATTCCATTCCAGAGAGGGGAACATTCCATTCAAGAGAGGGGAACATTCCATTCCAGAGAGGGGAACATTCCATTCCAGAGAGGGGAACATTCCATTCCAGAGGGGGGAACATTCCATTCCAGAGAGGGGAACATTCCATTCCAGAGAGGGGAACATTCCATTCCAGAAAGGGAAACATTACATTCCAGAGGGGTGTACATTCCATTACAAAGAGGGGAACATTCCATTCCAGAGGGGGGAACATTCCATTCCAGAGAGGGGAATGTTCCATTCCAGAGAGGGGAACATTCCATTCCAGAGAGGGGAACATTCCATTCCAGAGAAGGGAACATTCCATTCCAGAGTGGGGAACATTCCATTCGAGAGAGGGGAACATTCCATTCCAGAGAGGGGAATATTCCATTCCAGAGAGGGGAATATTCCATTCCAGAGGGGGAAACATTCCATTCCAGAGAGGGGAACATTCCATTCAAGAGAGGGTAACATTCCATTCCAGAGAGGGGAACATTCCATTCCAGAGGGGAGTACATTCCATTCCAGAGAGGGGAACATTCCATTCCAGAGAGGGGAACATTCCATTCCAGAGAGGGGAACATTCCATTCCAGAGAGGGGAACAGCCCATTCCAGAGAGAGGAACATTCCATTCCAGAGGGTGGAACATTCCATTCCAGAGAGGGGAACATTCAATTCCAGAGAGGGGAACATTCCATTCCAGAGGGGGGAACATTCCATTCCAGAGAGGGGAACATTCCATTCCAGAGAGGGGAACAGACCGTTCCAGAGAGAGGGACATTCCATTCCAGAGGGGGGAACATTCCATTCCAGAGAGGGGAACATTCCATTCCAGAGAGGGGAACATTCCATTCCAGAGGGTGGAACATTCCATTCCAGAGAGGGGAACATTCCATTCCAGAGGGCGGAACATTCCATTCCAGAGAGGGGAACATTCCATTCCAGAGAGGGGAACAGACCTTTCCAGAGAGGGGAACATTCCATTCCAGAGAGGGGAACAATCCATTCCAGAGAGGGTAACATTCCATTCCAGAGGGCGGAACATTCCATTCCAGAGAGGAGAACATTCCATTCCACAGAGGGGGAATATTCCATTCCAGAAGGGGAACATTCCATTCCAGAGGGGGGTACATTCCATTCCAGAGAAGGGAACATTCCATTCCAGAGAGGCGAACATTCCATTCCAGAGAGGGGAACATTCCTTTCCAGAGAGGGGTACAGACCATTACAGAGAGAGGAACATTCCATTTCAGAGAGGGGAACATTCCATTCCAGCGAGGGGAAAATTCCATTCCAGAGGGCGGAACATTCCATTTCAGAGAGGGGAATATTCCATTCCAGGGAGGGCAACATTCCATTCCAGAGGGGGGAACAGACCATTCCAGAGAGGGGAACATTCAATTCCAGAGAGGGGAACATTCCATTCCGGAGAGGGGAACATTCCATTCCAGAGAGAGGAACAGGCCATTCCAGAGAGGGGAACATTCCATTCCAGAGAGGGGAACATTCCATTCCAAGGGGGGAACATTCCATTCCAGAGTGGGGATCATTCCATTCCAGAGAGGAAAACAAACCATTCCAGAGGGGGGAACATTCCATTCCAGAGAGGGGAACAGACCATTCCAGAGGAGGGAACATTCCATTCCAGAGAGGGGAACATTCGTTTCCAGTGCGCGGAACATTCCATTCCAGAGAGGGGAACATTGCATTCCAGAGAGGGAAAATTCCATTCCAGAGAGGGGAACAGACCATTCCAGAGAGGGGAACATTCCATTCCAGTGGGGGGAGCAGACCATTCCAGAGAGGGGAAAATTCCATTCCAGAGAGGGGAACATTCCATTCCAGAGAGGGGAACATTCCATTACAGAGAGGGGAACATTCCATTCCCGAGAGGGGAACATTCCATTCCAGGGAAGGCAACATTCCATTCCAGAGAGGGGAACAGACCATTCCAGAGAGGGGAACATTCCATTCCAGAGAGGGGAACATTCCATTCTTGAGGGGGGAGCATTCCATTCCAGAGGGGGGAACATTCCATTCCAGAGAGGGGAAGAAACCATTCCAGAGGGGGGAACATTCCATTCCAGAGAGGGGAACAGACCATTCCAGAGGAGGGAACATTCCATTCCAGAGTGGGGAACATTCCATTCCAGAGGGAGGAACATTCCATTCCAGAGAGGGGAACATTCCATTCAAGAGAGGGGAACATTCCATTCCAGAGAGGGGAACATTCCATTCCAGAGAGGGGAACATTCCATTCCAGAGGGGGGAACATTCCATTCCAGAGAGGGGAACAGACCATTTCAGAGAGGGGAACATTCCATTCCAGTGGGGGGAACAGACCATTCCAGAGAGGGGAACATTCCATTCCAGAGTGGGGAACATTCCATTCCAGAGAGTGGAACATTCCATTCCAGAGAGGGGAACATTCCATTCCAGAGGACGGAACATTCCATTCCAGAGAGGGGAACATTCCATTCCAGAGGGCGGAACATTCCATTACAGGTAGGGGAACATTCCATTCCAGTGGACGGAACATTCCATTCCAGAGAGGGGAACATTCCATTCCAGAGAGGGGAACAGAACTTTCCAGAGAGGGGAACATTCCATTCCAGAGAGGCGAAAACTCCATTCCAGAGAGGGGAACATTCCATTCCAGAGGGCGGAACATTCCATTCCAGAGAGGACAACATTCCATTCCAGAGAGGGGGAACATTCCATTCCAGAGAGGGGAACATTCCATTCAAGAGAGGGGAACATTCCATTCCAGAGAGGGGAACATTCCATTCCAGAGGGGGGTACATTCCATTCCAGAGGGGGGAACATTCCATTCCAGGGAAGGCAACATTCCATTCCAGAGAGGGGAACAGACCATTCCAGAGAGGGGAACATTCCATTCCAGAGAGGGGAACATTCCATTCTTGAGGGGGGAGCATTCCATTCCAGAGGGGGGAACATTCCATTCCAGAGAGGGGAAGAAACCATTCCAGAGGGGGGAACATTCCATTCCAGAGAGGGGAACAGACCATTCCAGAGGAGGGAACATTCCATTCCAGAGTGGGGAACATTCCATTCCAGAGGGAGGAACATTCCATTCCAGAGAGGGGAACATTCCATTCAAGAGAGGGGAACATTCCATTCCAGAGAGGGGAACATTCCATTCCAGAGAGGGGAACAGACCATTCCAGAGAGGGGAACATTCCATTCCAGAGTGGGGAACATTCCATTCCAGAGAGTGGAACATTCCATTCCAGAGAGGGGAACATTCCATTCCAGAGGGCGGAACATTCCATTCCAGAGAGGGGAACATTCCATTCCAGAGGGCGGAACATTCCATTACAGGTAGGGGAACATTCCATTCAAGTGGACGGAACATTCCATTCCAGAGAGGGGAACATTCCATTCCAGAGAGGGGAACAGAACTTTCCAGAGAGGCGAAAACTCCATTCCAGAGAGGGGAACATTCCATTCCAGAGGGCGGAACATTCCATTCCAGAGAGGACAACATTCCATTCCAGAGAGGGGGAACATTCCATTCCAGAGAGGGGAACATTCCATTCAAGAGAGGGGAACATTCCATTCCAGAGAGGGGAACATTCCATTCCAGAGGGGGGTACATTCCATTCCAGAGGGGGGAACATTCCATTCCAGAGAGGGGAACATTCCATTCCAGAGAGGGGAAAAGTCCATTCCAGAGAGGGGAGCATTCGATTCCAGAGGGCGGAACATTCCATTTCAGAGAGGGGAACATTCCATTCCAGAGAGGGGAACATTCCATTCCAGAGGGCGGAACATTCCATTTCAGAGAAGGGAACAGTCCATTCCA
Organism: Somniosus microcephalus; assembly: GCF_052327205.1. Taxonomy (NCBI): domain Eukaryota; kingdom Metazoa; phylum Chordata; class Chondrichthyes; order Squaliformes; family Somniosidae; genus Somniosus; species Somniosus microcephalus. The sequence continues at coordinate 13,646,447 of NC_141002.1, read as the reverse complement.
GGGAGGGGAACATTCCATTCCAGAGGGTGGAACAGACCATTCCAGAGAGGGGAACATTCCATTCCAGAGAGGGGAACATTCCATTCCAGAGAGGGGAACATTCCATTCCAGAGAGGGGAACAGATCATTCCAGAGAGCGGAACATTCCATTCCAGAGAGGGGAACATTCCATTCCGGAGGGGGGAACATTCCATTCCAGAGGGGGGAACACTCCATTCCAGAGAGGGGAACAAACCATTCCAGAGGGGGGAACATTCCATTCCAGATAGCGGAACAGACCATTCCAGAGGAGGGAACATTCCATTCCAGAGAGGGGAACATTCCATTCCAGTGCGTGGAACATTCCATTCCAGAGAGGGGAACATTCCATTCCAGAGAGGGGAAAATTCCACTCCAGAGGGCGGAACATTCCATTTGAGAGAGGGGAACATTCCATTCCAGAGGGAGGAACATTCCATTCCAGAGAGGGGAACAGACCATTCCAGAGAGGGGAACATTCCATTCCAGTGGGGGGAACAGACCATTCCAGAGAGGGGAACATTCCATTCCAGAGAGGGGAACATTCCATTCCAGAGAGGGGAGCATTCCATTCCAGAGAGGGGAACAGACCATTCCAGAGAGCGGAACATTCCATTCCAGAGAGGGGAACATTCCATTCCCGAGGGGGGAACATTCCATTCCAGAGGGGGGAACATTCCATTCCAGAGAGGGGAACAAACCATTCCAGAGAGGAGAACATTCCATTCCAGATAGGGGATCAGACCATTCCAGAGGAGGGAACATTCCATTCCAGAGAGGGGAACATTCCATTCCAGTGCGTGGAACATTCCATTCCAGAGAGGGGAACATTCCATTCCAGAGAGGGGAAAATTCCATTCCAGAGGGCGGAACATTCCATTTCAGAGAGGGGAACATTCCATTCCAGAGGGGGGAACATTCCATTCCAGAGAGGGGAACAGACCATTCCAGAGAGGGGAACATTTCATTCCAGTGGGGGGAACAGACCATTCCAGGGAGGGGAACGTTCCATTCCAGAGAGGGGAACATTCCATTCCAGAGAGGGGAACATTCCATTCCAGAGAAGGCAACATTCCATTCCAGAGAGGGGAACAGACCATTCCAGAGGGGGGAACATTCCATTCCAGAGAGGGGAATATTCCATTCTTGAGGGGGCAACATTCCATTCCAGAGGGGGGAACATTCCATTCCCGAGAGGGGAACAAACCATTCCAGAGGGGGGAACATTCCATTCCAGAGAGGGGAACATTCCATTCCAGAGAGGGAAAATTCCATTCCAGAGGGTGGAACATTCAATTTCAGAGAGGGGAACATTCCATTCCAGAGGGGGGAACATTCCATTCCAGAGAGGGGAACAGACCATTCCAGAGAGGGGAACATTCCATTCCAGTGGGGGGAGCAGACCATTCCAGAGAGGGGAAAATTCCATTCCAGAGAGGGGAACATTCCATTCCAGAGAGGGGAACATTCCATTCCAGAGAGGGGAACATTCCATTCCCGAGAGGGGAACATTCCATTCCAGAGAAGGCAACATTCCATTCCAGAGAGGGGAACAGACCATTCCAGAGAGGGGAACATTCCATTCCAGAGAGGGGAACATTCCATTCTTGAGGGGGGAGCATTCCATTCCAGAGGGGGGAACATTCCATTCCAGAGAGGGGAAGAAACCATTCCAGAGGGGGGAACATTCCATTCCAGAGAGGGGAACAGACCATTCCAGAGGAGGGAACATTCCATTCCAGAGTGGGGAACATTCCATTCCAGAGGGAGGAACATTCCATTCCAGAGAGGGGAACATTCCATTCAAGAGAGGGGAACATTCCATTCCAGAGAGGGGAACATTCCATTCCAGAGAGGGGAACATTCCATTCCAGAGGGGGGAACATTCCATTCCAGAGAGGGGAACAGACCAGTCCAGAGAGGGGAACATTCCATTCCAGTGGGGGGAACAGACCATTCCAGAGAGGGGAACATTCCATTCCAGAGTGGGGAACATTCCATTCCAGAGAGTGGAACATTCCATTCCAGAGAGGGGAACATTCCATTCCAGAGGGCGGAACATTCCATTCCAGAGAGGGGAACATTCCATTCCAGAGGGCGGAACATTCCATTCCAGGTAGGGGAACATTCCATTCCAGTGGACGGAACATTCCATTCCAGAGAGGGGAACATTCCATTCCAGAGAGGGGAACAGAACTTTCCAGAGAGGGGAACATTCCATTCCAGAGAGGCGAAAACTCCATTCCAGAGAGGGGAACATTCCATTCCAGAGGGCGGAACATTCCATTCCAGAGAGGACAACATTCCATTCCAGAGAGGGGGAACATTCCATTCCAGAGAGGGGAACATTCCATTCAAGAGAGGGGAACATTCCATTCCAGAGAGGGGAACATTCCATTCCAGAGGGGGGTACATTCCATTCCAGAGGGGGGAACATTCCATTCCAGAGAGGGGAACATTCCATTCCAGAGAGGGGAAAAGTCCATTCCAGAGAGGGGAACATTCGATTCCAGAGGGCGGAACATTCCATTTCAGAGAGGGGAACATTCCATTCCAGAGAGGGGAACATTCCATTCCAGAGGGCGGAACATTCCATTTCAGAGAAGGGAACATTCCATTCCAGGGAGGGGAACATTCCATTCCAGAGGGTGGAACAGACCATTCCAGAGAGGGGAACATTCCATTCCAGAGAGGGGAACATTCCATTCCAGAGAGGGGAACATTCCATTCCAGAGAGGGGAACAGATCATTCCAGAGAGCGGAACATTCCATTCCAGAGAGGGGAACATTCCATTCCGGAGGGGGGAACATTCCATTCCAGAGGGGGGAACACTCCATTCCAGAGAGGGGAACAAACCATTCCAGAGGGGGGAACATTCCATTCCAGATAGCGGAACAGACCATTCCAGAGGAGGGAACATTTCATTCCAGAGAGGGGAACATTCCATTCCAGTGCGTGGAACATTCCATTCCAGAGAGGGGAACATTCCATTCCAGAGAGGGGAAAATTCCATTCCAGAGGGCGGAACATTCCATTTGAGAGAGGGGAACATTCCATTCCAGAGGGAGGAACATTCCATTCCAGAGAGGGGAACAGACCATTCCAGAGAGGGGCACATTCCATTCCAGTGGGGGGAACAGACCATTCCAGAGAGGGGAACATTCCATTCCAGAGAGGGGAACATTCCATTCCAGAGAGGGGAGCATTCCATTCCAGAGAGGGGAACAGACCATTCCAGAGAGCGGAACATTCCATTCCAGAGAGGGGAACATTCCATTCCCGAGGGGGGAACATTCCATTCCAGAGGGGGGAACATTCCATTCCAGAGAGGGGAACAAACCATTCCAGAGAGGAGAACATTCCATTCCAGATAGGGGATCAGACCATTCCAGAGGAGGGAACATTCCATTCCAGAGAGGGGAACATTCCATTCCAGAGAGGGGAACATTCCATTCCAGTGCGTGGAACATTCCATTCCAGAGAGGGGAACATTCCATTTCAGAGAGGGGAACATTCCATTCCAGAGGGGGGAACATTCCAATCCAGAGAGGGGAACAGACCATTCCAGAGAGGGGAACATTTCATTCCAGTGGGGGGAACAGACCATTCCAGGGAGGGGAACGTTCCATTCCAGAGAGGGGAACATTCCATTCCAGAGAGGGGAACATTCCATTCCAGAGAAGGCAACATTCCATTCCAGAGAGGGTAACAGACCATTCCAGAGGGGGGAACATTCCATTCCAGAGAGGGGAATATTCCATTCTTGAGGGGGCAACATTCCATTCCAGAGGGGGGAACATTCCATTCCCGAGAGGGGAACAAACCATTCCAGAGGGGGGAACATTCCATTCCAGAGAGGGAAACAGACCATTCCAGAGGAGGGAACATTCCATTCCAGAGAGGGGAACATTCCATTCCAGACGGAGGAACATTCCATTCCAGAGGGGGGAACATTCCATTCCAGAGAGGGGAACATTCCATTCCATAGAGAGGAACATTCCATTCCAGAGAGGGGAACATTCCATTCCAGAGGGGGGAACATTCCATTCCAGAGAGGGGAACAGACCATTCCAGAGAGGGGCACATTCCATTCCAGTGGGGGGAACAGACCATTCCAGAGAGGGGAACATTCCATTCCAGAGAGGGGAACATTCCATTCCAGAGAGGGGAACATTCCATTCCAGAGAGGGGAACATACCATTCGAGAGAGGGGAACATTCCATTCCAGAGAGGGGAGCATTCCATTCCAGAGAGGGGAACATTCCATTCCAGAGGGGGGAACATTCCATTCCAGAGAGGGCAACATTCCATTCAAGAGAGGGGAACATTCCATTCCAGAGAGGGGAACATTCCATTCCAGAGGGGGGTACATTCCATTCCAGAGAGGGGAACATTCCATTCCAGAGAGGGGGAACATTCCATTCCAGAGAGGGGAACATTCCATTCCAGAGAGGGGAACAGACCTTTCCAGACAGAGGAACATTCCATTCCAGAGAGGGGAATATTCCATTCCAGAGAGGGGAACAGACCTTTCCAAACAGAGGAACATTCCATTCCAGAGGTGGGAACATTCCATTCCAGAGAGGGGAACATTCCATTCCAGAGAGGGGAACATTCCATTCCAGAGGGCGGAACATTCCATTCCAGAGAGGGGAACATTCCATTCCAGAGGGCGGAACATTCCATTCCAGAGAGGAGAACATTCCATTCCAGAGAGGGGAAAATTCCATTCCAGAGGGCGGAACATTCCATTTCAGAGAGGGGAACATTCCATTCCAGGGAGGGGAACATTCCATTCCAGAGAGGGGAAAATTCCATTCCAGAGGGGGGAACAGACCATTCCAGAGAGGGGAACATTCCATTCCAGAGAGGGGAACACACCTTTCCAGAGAGGGGAACATTCCATTCCAGAGAGTGGAACATTCCATTCCAGAGAGGGGAGCATTCCATTCCAGAGCGCGGAACCTTCCATTCCAGAGAGGGGAAAATTCCATTCCAGAGATGGGAAAATTCCATTCCAGAGGGCGGAACATTCCATTTCAGAGAGGGGAACATTCAATTCCAGGGAGGGGAACTTTCCATTCCAGAGAGGGGAACATTCCATTCCAGAGGGGGGCACAGACCATTCCAGACAGGGGAACATTCCATTCCAGATAGGGGAACATTCCATTCCAGAGAGGGGAACAGACGATTCCAGAGAGGGGTACATTCCATTCCAGAGAGGGGAACATTCCATTCCAGAGGGGGGACATTCCATTGCAGAGGGGGGAACATTCCATTCCAGAGAGGGGAACAAACCATTCCAGAGGGGTGAACATTCCAATCCATAGAGGGGAACAGACCATTCCAGAGGAGGGAACATTCCATTCCAGAGAGGGGAACATTCCATTCCAGAGGGAGGAACATTCCATTCCAGAGGGGGGAACATTCCATTCCAGAGAGGGGAACATTCCATTCCAGAGGGGGGAACATTCCATTCCAGAGGGCGGAACATTCCATTCCAGAGAGGGGAACATTCCATTCCAGAGGGCGGAACATTCCATTCCAGAGAGGGCACATTCCATTCCAGAGAGGGGAACAGACCTTTCCAGAGAGGGGAACATTCCATTCCAGAGAGGGGAACATTCCATTCCAGAGAGGGGAACATTCCATTCCAGAGGGCGGAATATTCCATTCCAGAGAGGAGAACATTCCATTCCAGAGAGGGGAAAATTCCATTCCAGAGGGCGGAACATTCCATTTCAGAGAGGGGAGCATTCCATTCCAGGGAGGGGAACATTCCATTCCAGAGAGGGGAAAATTCCATTCCAGAGGGGGGAACAGACCATTCCAGAGAGGGGAACATTCCATTCCAGAGAGGGGAACAGACCTTTCCAGAGAGGGGAACATTCCATTCCAGAGAGGGGAGCATTCCATTCCAGAGAGGGGAACATTCCATTCCAGAGGGGGGTACATTCCATTCCAGAGAGGGGAACATTCCATTCCAGAGAGGGGGAACATTCCATTCCAGAGAGGGGAACATTCCATTCCAGAGAGGGGAACAGACCTTTCCAGACAGAGGAACATTCCATTCCAGAGGTGGGAACATTCCATTCCAGAGAGGGGAACATTCCATTCCAGAGAGGGGAACATTCCATTCCAGAGGGCGGAACATTCCATTCCAGAGAGGGGAACATTTTATTCCAGAGGGCGGAACATTCCATTCCAGAGAGGGCACATTCCATTCCAGAGAGGGGAACAGACCTTTCCAGAGAGGGGAACATTCCATTCCAGAGAGGGGGACATTCCATTCCAGAGAGGGGAACATTCCATTCCAGAGGGCGGAACATTCCATTCCAGAGAGGAGAACATTCCATTCCAGAGAGGGGAAAATTCCATTCCAGAGGGCGGAACATTCCATTTCAGAGAGGGGAACATTCCATTCCAGGGAGGGGAACATTCCATTCCAGAGAGGGGAAAATTCCATTCCAGAGGGGGGAACAGACCATTCCAGAGAGGGGAACATTCCATTCCAGAGAGGGGAACAGACCATTCCAGAGAGGGGAACATTCCATTCCAGAGAGGGGGACATTCCATTCCAGAGAGGGGAACATTCCATTCCAGAGAGGGGAACATTCCATTCCAGAGGGCGGAACATTCCATTCCAGAGAGGGGAACATTCCATTCCAGAGGGCGGAACATTCCATTCCAGAGAGGGCACATTCCATTCCAGAGAGGGGAACAGACCTTTCCAGAGAGGGGAACATTCCATTCCAGAGAGGGGAACATTCCATTCCAGAGAGGGGAACATTCCATTCCAGAGGGCGGAACATTCCATTCCAGAGAGGAGAACATTCCATTCCAGAGAGGGGAAAATTCCATTCCAGAGGGCGGAACATTCCATTTCAGAGAGGGGAACATTCCATTCCAGGGAGGGGAACATTCCATTCCAGAGAGGGGAAAATTCCATTCCAGTGGGGGGAACAGACCATTCCAGAGAGGGGAACATTCCATTCCAGAGAGGGGAACAGACCTTTCCAGAGAGGGGAACATTCCATTCCAGAGAGGGGAATATTCCATTCCAGAGAGGGGAACATTCCATTCCAGAGCGCGGAACCTTCCATTCCAGAGAGGGGAAAATTCCATTCCAGAGATGGGAAAATTCCATTCCAGAGGGCGGAACATTCCATTTCAGAGAGGGGAACATTCAATTCCAGGGAGGGGAACTTTCCATTCCAGAGAGGGGAACATTCCATTCCAGAGGGGGGCACAGACCATTCCAGAGATGGGAACATTCCATTCCAGATAGGGGAACATTCCATTCCAGAGAGGGGAACAGACGATTCCAGAGAGGGGTACATTCCATTCCAGAGAGGGGAACATTCTATTCCAGAGGGGGGACATTCCATTGCAGAGGGGGGAACATTCCATTCCAGAGAGGGGAACAAACCATTCCAGAGGGGTGAACATTCCAATCCATAGAGGGGAACAGACCATTCCAGAGGAGGGAACATTCCATTCCAGAGAGGGGAACATTCCATTCCAGAGGGAGGAACATTCCATTCCAGAGGGGGGAACATTCCATTCCAGAGAGGGGAACATTCCATTCCAGAGGGGGGAACATTCCATTCCAGAGGGCGGAACATTCCATTCCAGAGAGGGGAACATTCCATTCCAGAGGGCGGAACATTCCATTCCAGAGAGGGCACATTCCATTCCAGAGAGGGGAACAGACCTTTCCAGAGAGGGGAACATTCCATTCCAGAGAGGGGAACATTCCATTCCAGAGAGGGGAACATTCCATTCCAGAGGGCGGAACATTCCATTCCAGAGAGGAGAACATTCCATTCCAGAGAGGGGAAAATTCCATTCCAGAGGGCGGAACATTCCATTTCAGAGAGGGGAGCATTCCATTCCAGGGAGGGGAACATTCCATTCCAGAGAGGGGAAAATTCCATTCCAGAGGGGGGAACAGACCATTCCAGAGAGGGGAACATGCCATTCCAGAGAGGGGAACAGACCTTTCCAGAGAGGGGAACATTCCATTCCAGAGAGGGGAACATTCCATTCCAGAGAGGGGAACATTCCATTCCAGAGCGCGGAACCTTCCATTCCAGAGAGGGGAAAATTCCATTCCAGAGATGGGAAAATTCCATTCCAGAGGGTGGAACATTCCATTTCAGAGAGGGGAACATTCAATTCCAGGGAGGGGAACTTTCCATTCCAGAGAGGGGAACATTCCATTCCAGAGGGGGCACAGACCATTCCAGAGAGGGGAACATTCCATTCCAGATAGGGGAACATTCCATTCCAGAGAGGGGAACAGAGGATTCCAGAGAGGGGTACATTCCATTCCAGAGAGGGGAACATTCCATTCCAGAGGGGGGACATTCCATTGCAGAGGGGGGAACATTCCATTCCAGAGAGGGGAACAAACCATTCCAGAGGGGTGAACATTCCAATCCATAGAGGGGAACAGACCATTCCAGAGGAGGGAACATTCCATTCCAGAGAGGGGAACATTCCATTCCAGAGGGAGGAACATTCCATTCCAGAGGGGGGAACATTCCATTCCAGAGAGGGGAACATTCCATTCCAGAGGGGGGAACATTCCATTCCAGAGGGCGGAACATTCCATTCCAGAGAGGGGAACATTCCATTCCAGAGGGCGGAACATTCCATTCCAGAGAGGGCACATTCCATTCCAGAGAGGGGAACAGACCTTTCCAGAGAGGGGAGCATTCCATTCCAGAGAGGGGAACATTCCATTCCAGAGAGGGGAACATTCCATCCCAGAGGGCGGAACATTCCATTCCAGAGAGGAGAACATTCCATTCCAGAGAGGGGAAAAGTCCATTCCAGAGGGCGGAACATTCCATTTCAGAGAGGGGAGCATTCCATTCCAGGGAGGGGAACATTCCATTCCAGAGAGGGGAAAATTCCATTCCAGAGGGGGGAACAGACCATTCCAGAGAGGGGAACATTCCATTCCAGAGAGGGGAACAGACCTTTCCAGAGAGGGGAACATTCCATTCCAGAGAGGGGAACATTCCATTCCAGAGAGGGGAACATTCCATTCCAGAGCGCGGAACCTTCCATTCCAGAGAGGGGAACATTCCATTCCAGAGATGGGAAAATTCCATTCCAGAGGGCGGAACATTCCATTTCAGAGAGGGGAACATTCAATTCCAGGGAGGGGAACTTTCCATTCCAGAGAGGTGAACATTCCATTCCAGAGGGGGGCACAGACCATTCCAGAGAGGGGAACATTCCATTCCAGATAGGGGAACATTCCATTCCAGAGAGGGGAACAGACGATTCCAGAGAGGGGTACATTCCATTCCAGAGAGGGGAACATTCCATTCCAGAGGGGGGACATTCCATTGCAGAGGGGGGAACATTCCATTCCAGAGAGGGGAACAACCCATTCCAGAGGGGTGAACATTCCAATCCATAGAGGGGAACAGACCATTCCAGAGGAGGGAACATTCCATTCCAGAGAGGGGAACATTCCATTCCAGAGGGAGGAACATTGCATTCCAGAGGGGGGAACATTCCATTCCAGAGAGGGGAACATTCCATTCCAGAGAGGGGAACATTCCATTCCAGAGGGGGGAACATTCCATTCCAGAGAGGGGAACATTCCATTCCAGAGAGGGGAACATTCCATTCCAGAGGGGGGAGCATTCCATTCCAGAGAGGGGAACAGACCATTCCAGAGGAGGGAACATTCCATTCCAGAGAGGGGAACATTCCATTCCAAAAGGAGGAACATTCCATTCCAGAGGGGGGAACATTCCATTCCAGAGAGGGGAGCATTCCATTCAAGAGAGGGGAACATTCCATTCCAGAGGGGGGAGCATTCCAATCCAGAGAGGGGAACAGACCATTCCAGAGAGGGGAACATTCCATTCCAGTGGGGGGAACAGACCATTCCAGAGAGTGGAACATTCCATTCCAGAGAGGGGAACATTCCATTCCAGAGAGGGGAACATTCCATTCCAGAGAGGGGAACATTCCATTCCAGAGAGGGCAACATTCCATTCCAGAGGGAGGAACATGCCATTCCAGAGGGGGGCACATTCCATTCCAGTGGGGGGAACATTCCATTCCAGAGAGGGGAGCCTTCCACTCCAGAGGGGAGAACATTCCATTCCAGAGAGGGGAACAGGCCATTCCAGAGGGGGGAACAGACCATTCCAGAGGGAAACAGATCATTCCAGAGGGGGGATCAGACCATTCCAGAGGGAGGAACTTTCCATTCCAGAGAGGGGAACAGACCATTCCAGAGAGGGGAACATTCCATTCGAGAGAGGGGAACATTCCATTCCAGAGAGGGGAACATTCCATTCCAGAGAGGGGAGCATTCCATTCCAGAGGGGGGAACATTCCATTCCAGAGAGGGGAACATTCCATTCAAGAGAGGGGAACATTCCATTCCAGAGACGGGAACATTCCATTCCAGAGAGGGGAACATTCCATTCTAGAGAGGGGAACATTCCATTCCAGAGAGGGGAACATTCCATTCCAGAGAGGGGAACAGACCATTCCAGAGAGAGGAACATTCCATTCCAGAGGTGGGAACATTCCATTCCAGAGAGGGGAACATTCCATTCCAGTGAGGGGAACATTCCATTCCAGAGGGCGGAACATTCCATTCCAGAGAGGGGAACATTCCATTCCACAGGGCGGAACATTCCATTCCAGAGAGTGGAACATTCCATTCCAGAGAGGGGAACAGGCCTTTCCAGAGAGGGGAACATTCCATTCCAGAGAGGGGAACATTCCATTCCAGAGGGCGGAACATTCCATTCCAGAGAGGAGAACATTCCATTCCAGAGAGGGGAAAATTCCATTCCAGAGGGCGGAACATTCCAGTTCAGAGAGGGGAACATTCCATTCCAGGGAGGGGAACATTCCATTCCAGAGAGGGGAATATTCCATTCCAGAGGGGGGAACAGACCATTCCAGAGAGGGGAACATTCCATTCCAGAGAGGGGAACAGACCTTTCCAGAGAGGGGAACATTCCATTCCAGAGAGGGGAACATTCCATTCCAGAGCGCGGAACATTCCATTCCAGAGAGGGGAACATTCCATTCCAGAGAGGGGAAAATTCCATTCCAGAGGGCGGAATATTCCATTCCAGAGAGGGGAACATTCCATTCCAGAGAGGGGAAAATTCCATTCCAGAGGGCGGAATATTCCATTTCAGAGAGGGGAACATTCAATTCCAGGGAGGGGAACTTTCCATTCCAGAGAGGGGAACATTCCATTCCAGAGGGGGGAACAGACCATTCCAGAGAGGGGAACATTCCATTCCAGATAGGGGAACATTCCATTCCAGAGAGGGGAACAGACCATTCCAGAGAGGGGAACATTCCATTCCAGAGAGGTGAACATTCAATTCCAGAGGGGGGAACATTCCATTCCAGAGGGGGAAACATTCCATTCCAGAGAGGGGAACAAACCATTCCAGAGGGGGGAACATTCCATTCCAGAGAGGGGAACAGACCAGTCCAGAGGAGGGAACATTCCATTCCAGAGAGGGGAACATTCCATTCCAGAGGGAGGAACATTCCATTCCAGAGGGGGGAACATTTCTTTCCAGAGAGGGGAACATTCCATTCCAGAGAGGGGAACATTCCATTCCAGAGGGGGGAACATTCCATTCCAGAGAGGGGAACACTCCATTCCAGAGAGGGGAACATTCCATTCCAGAGGGGGGAACATTCCATTCCAGAGAGGGGAACAGACCATTCCAGAGGAGGGAACATTCCATTCCAGAGTGGGGTACATTCCATTCCAAAGGGAGGAACATTCCATTCCAGAGGGGGGAACATTCGATTCCAGAGAGGGGAACATTCCATTCCAGAGAGGGGAACATTCCATTCCAGAGAGTGGAACATTCCATTCCAGAGGGGGGAGCATTCTATTCCAGAGAGGGGAGCAGACCATTCCAGAGAGGGGAACATTCCATTCCAGTGGGGGGAACAGACCATTCCAGAGAGGGGAACATTCCATTCCAGAGAGGGGAACATTCCATTCCAGAGAGGGAAACAGACCATTCCAGAGAGGGGAACATTCCATTCCAGAGAGGGGAACATTCCATTCCAGAGGGGGGAACATTCCATTCCAGAGGGGGAAACATTCCATTCCAGAGAGGGGAACAAACCATTCCAGAGGGGGTAACATTCCATTCCAGAGAGGGGAACAGACCATTCCAGAGAGGGGAACACTCCATTCCAGAGGAGGGAACATTCCATTCCAGAGAGGGGAACTTTCCATTCCAGAGGGAGGTACATTCCATTCCAGAGGGGGGAACATTCCATTCCAGAGAGGGGAACATTCCATTCCAGAGAGGGGATCATTCCATTCCAGAGGGGGGAACATTCCATTCCAGAGAGGGGAACATTCCATTCCAGAGAGGGGAACATTCCATTCCAGAGGGGGGAACATTCCATTCCAGAGAGGGGAACAGACCATTCCAGAGGAGGGAACATTCCATTCCAGAGAGGGGAACATTCCATTCCAAAGGGAGGAACATTCCATTCCAGAGGGGGGAACATTCCATTCCAGAGAGGGGAACATTCCATTCCAGAGAGGGGAACTTTCCATTCCAGAGAGGGGAACATTCCATTCCAGAGAGGGGAACATTCCATTCCAGAGAGGGGATCATTCCATTCCAGAGGGGGGAACATTCCATTCCAGAGAGGGGAACATTCCATTCCAGAGAAAGGGAACATTCCATTCCAGAGAGGGGGACAGACCATTCCAGAAGGGAACATTCCATTCCAGAGAGGGGAACATTCTATTCCAAAGGGAGGAACATTCCATTCCAGAGGGGGGAACATTCCATTCCAGAGAGGGGAACATTCCATTCCAGAGGGGGGAACATTCCATTCCAGAGAGGGGAACAGACCATTCCAGAGGGGGGAACAGGCCATTCCAGAGGGAAACAGATCATTCCAGAGGGGGGATCAGACCATTCCAGAGGGAGGAACATTCCATTCCAGAGAGGGGAACAGGCCATTCCAGAGGGGGGAACATTCCATTCCTGAGGGGGGAACAGACCATTCCAGAGGGAATCAGACCATTCCAGAGAGGGGAACATTCCATTCCAGAGGGGAACAGACCATTCCAGAGGGGGGAACATTCCATTCCTGAGAGGGGAACATTCCATTCCAGAGGGAAACAGACAATTCACGCCAATTATCCACTTTTAAAAAGAGCAACTGACAGTTGCCGGTTTCTGAGCAGCATTCGTGCATTATTCAGGTGAACTTTCTATTGGAGGCAAAGGAGGTGGAGGTGGATGTGATTTCTGTCAGGTTCTGTCACCCCACCTCCTCTTATGAGTAAGATTGCAAGATCCATCTGGCAGTCTCCCCTTGGAATTTCGCAGAGGATTTAAAATGTACATACCTGATGGAGCAAGGTCAAGCCCCAAATTCCTCCACTGCCCAACCAGATAATGGTGACTTTACATTGTCAAAGGCCTGGAATTTCTAACCCTATAATGTGCATTCCCATTGAGCAATTTGGGAAATGAAGTCAGTGGTTAATTATTCCAGGGATTAAAGCTTCATGCAAGGGGTCTGAATGGTGAAAATATTATAATCATGGGAAATCATTGCTCCAAAGAATAAATTGCAACACAGGCCTATGGCAGAGTCAACATTTGCACAATCCTCGCTTGCACTACTGGAGACAATCAACAACAAGAACTTGCCGTTATATAGTGCCATTAACATAGTAAATGGTCCCAAGGCACTTGAATCATCTGGAGATCTACTCTTCTGTTTAATTGGCAAAAGCTGGGTATTCCAGATAGAAGAGTGTCTGTATCCTACTGCCCTGGTTGTGAGTTTGAGTCTATGGGCTACCCAGCCCTAAATTGTACTTGAATGCACCTGGTTCTGATGGGAATGAGTTTCTAGGCTCTTGTCTAACTACAACAGGGTATTTCACTTCCATGGAATGGAGCAACTGGTACAGGCACCTCACCCCACCTCCATCAGCAGCCAGCTCATTGGGCATTGATAGAGCAGCGTACTATCATGGGGGCTGCTTCTGAACTGGCTTCAACCCATGTTCCTGGCCCAATGAGGCAACAAAGAGCATATGAGGATAAACACTTCTTCCAAACACAAAGGCCAGAATTTTCTGAGGTAGGAATGGATGGGTTGGAGGCGGGGGAGGGGGAGGGGAAGTGAAAGTTGAAAAAATGTGAACCCCGACCCAGGCCAGCCCACTTCCACCATTCACTCAGGAGGGACTGCGGGGGGGGGGGGGTGCGGGGGTTGGGGGCGGGTGGCTGCCAACCTGCTGCCAAGAGGCGGGTTGGCAATTTAAATATTATAATGAGGCCTGAAGCCTTTATTTTAACCTGCTTTGTAGGTTTTACTGCAGGTGGCCGGGGATCCCGGGGCTCGGGATTCCCGGTGGCTGCAACGAGGCGGCCTCAGCCTTGGGGAGCAATCCTTGTAGGCCGGGAGGAGCAGGAGTGCTTCCTCCCGACTCCCCGAGCTCCCCCACCATCAGCCGGGCCCTCCCTGGGGTCAGGACCTGAACCCCCACCCTAGGGATCAGCACGCCCCCCCCGGGCCTGGAACACCCCCAGGGGATCAGAACCCCCCCCCCAACCATTCTGAGCCCAGCACTTACCTGTTGTTGCGGCTTCTTCTCTGAGTTCCATGCATGACTAGAAGCCAGCCTGTCAATCAGGCTAACTTCCGGGCAGGGAACCCGTCCTTCACAGCGTATGCACACTGTGGAGTTAAAACTCCACAGCGTGCCGGGAAACCCGAACTTCCAGGTTTCCCACTGTCTCCCGGGTTCCCCCACCCCCTGGGAAAATCCAGCCCAAAATTTATGTTCACATGTGGTGATTATTGGATAGTGTGAAGATAGGGCTCAGGTTACTTTTTAAAGTTATTTTGAGGAGGAGCAACAGACAGTGAATTGAGGGAAGATGAAAAGCGAGTGTAAGGAACGAACTACATTGATAGACACAATCTGGAAGAGAGCGTCTGATGGCACCTTCCTCTTCTGTATGCAATTTTCATGATCTTCTGCAGTTTTCCATAGGGGTGGCAATTGAATGAAATGTGAGCATCATGGAGAACTCTAAACACTTGTAAAGCAGTGCGTCATATAACTGGTTAGAGAGATACAGATAGAGTTCTTTCTTTTTAACAGATCATAGGAACATAGGAACAGGAGGAGGCCATTCAGCCCCTTGAGTTTGTTCTGCCATCCAATAAGATCATGGCTGGTCTGTATCTCAACTCCATTTACCCACTTTGGTTCAAGATCCCTTAATACCCTTACCCAACAAAAATCTACCAATCCCTGATTTGAAATTTTCAAATGACCCCCCAGCCGCAACAGCTTGTTGGGGGAGAGAGACCCAGATTTCCACTGCCCTTTGTGTGAAGAAGTGCTTCCTGACATCACCCCTGAACGGCCTGGCTCTAATGTTAAGGTTATGCCCCCTTGTTCTTGACTTCCCTACCAGAGGGAAATAGATTCTCTCTGTCCACCCTATCAAATCCTTTAATCATCTTAACCATCACAATTAGATCACCCCTTAATCTTCTATACTTGAGAGAATACAAGACTAGTCTAAGCAACCTGTCCTCATAATTCATTCAAGCGTTTTAGCTCCATGCCTGCCCCACCCCCTCCAAGGCCAATATATCCTTCCTGAGGTGCGATGCCCAGAACTGAACACAGTGCACCAGGTGCGGTCTAACCAGAGCTTTATACAACTGTAGCAAAACTACCCCCTTTATATTCCAGCCTCTTTGAGATAAAGGCCAACATTCCTTTAGCCTTTTTAATTATTTTTTGTCCCTGCCCATTAGTTTTTACTGTACTTGGACCACTCAACCTCGATCCTCCACAGTTCCAAGCTTCTCACCATTTAGAACATACTATGATCCAGCTTTCTAATGGCCAAACTGGAGGATATAAATGGTTAGAGATACAAATAGAGTTCTTTATTTTTGACAGATCGATCGGAAACACCGATCAGCAGGTAGGTAAGACTAAAATCTGCCCTCAAGCAAAATGTTTCCACTCACCAACAGAGGACAGAAAGGTTTTTAATTAATGAACCCAGAATTAATAGACTTTGGCATAAATGCCCTCAATAAAAATATCCATCTTGACATGACCTGCGCTTGAAAGTAAATTCAAAACGAATCTGCGGAAACAATATTTCAGTGAGCGAGTGGTCAATCTATGGAACAGGCTCCCTGGGGAGGTGGTGCAAGCAATTAGTATTGATTCATTCAAATGCAAATTCGATAGATTTCTTTCAGAAAATAATATTTTGGGATACAGTAAATAAGTAATTTGAGACTGTGGTAAGTGTAGTGGGCTTGGGAGGAAAAAGGTAATTTTGGACCTATGGTTCCAAAGCTCTCCACCACTGGGGGTTTTCCTCACTTCATGTCTGGGTCTGTTGTAGACTAATTGATAGAGACTGATTGCTATGAGACAGCATTTATTGCCCATCCCTAGTTGCCCCTGAGAAGGTGGTAGTGAGCCGCCTTCTTGAACCGCTGCAGTCCGTGTGGTGAATGTACTCCCACAGTGCTGTTAGGGTGGGAGTTCCAGGAGTTTGACCCAGTGACGATGAAGGAACAGTGAGCTATTTCCAAGTCAGGATGCTGTGTGACTTGGAGGGGAACTTGGAGGTGGTGGTGTTCCCATGTGACTGCTGCCCTTGTCCTTCTAGGTGGAAGAGGTCGTGGGTTTGGCAGGTGCTGTCGAAGAAGCCTTGGCGAGTTGCTGCAGTGCATCTTATAGATGGTACACACTGCAGCCATGGTATGCCGATGGTGGAGGGAGTGAATGGTTAAGGTGGTGGATGGGGTGCCAATCAAGAGGGCTGCTTTGTCCTGGATGATGTCTCATTTCTCGAGTGTTGCACCCATCCAGGCAAATGGAGGGTATTCCATCACACTCCTGACTTGTACCTGGAAGGTGGTGGAAAGGCTTTGGGGAGTCAGGAGGTGATTCACTTACTGCAGAATACCCAGCCTTTGACCTGCTCTTGTAGCCACAGTATTTATGTGGCTGGTCCAGTTAAGTTTTTGGTCAATGGTGATCCCCAGGATGTTGATGGTGGGGGATTCAACAATGGTAATGCCATTGGATGTCAAGGGGCGGTGGTTAGACTCTCTTTCGTTGGAGATAGTTATTGCCTGGCATTTGTGTGGTGCGACTGTTACTTGGTACTTATCAGCACAAGCCTGGATGTTGTCCAGTTCTTGTTGCATGCGGGCATGGACTGCTTCATTACCTGAGGAATTGCAAATGGAACTAAACACTTTGCAATCATCAGCGAACATCCCCACTTCTGACCTCAAGATGGAGCGAAGGTCATTGATGAAGCAGATGAAGATGATTGGGCCTAGGACACTGCCCTGAGGAACTCCTGCTGCGATGTTCTGGGGCTGAGATGATTGGCCTTTTCTCGTCTAGCAATTCCTATATTCCAATGTGCGTTGATTGTCCTCCCTCTTCCCCTGCTCCAGTTACACATTGTACTTCGTCCAAGTGACTGTTCCTCATCATTGAGTGTTGGCAGGTCATTTAACCATGCTGGCATTATGGGCATGTTATATCTGGTCCGATCTTGACATCTTCTCATCTTTCCAACAGGAATCGTTGGATGGGAAGGCTGGCTGATTATTCCCTTCTTATATCAGGCTGCTGAGCCCAGTTGCAGCATCTCAGTTTCCGTTGCAGTGAGAACAGTTAACTGAGCACAGACTGTTATGTTCATTAATAACTAGACATTCTTATTATGAACACAGCTAGCTTCTAGCTAGTCATTTATTCAGTACACGCTCTCTAGGTACAGTATCTGTAGAGATGCAGCATGTGTGCTCCTGTGTGCAGGCTGCCATCTTGACTGTTGCCTTGTGGGTAGCCTAGTGCCTCATGGGTAATGTAGTCTTAATATATATACAGCTGGGTAGTGTAGTCTTATACATACAGCTATATACAGCTCTACGGCTCCACCTAGTGTCCACTATAGAATGACATGTTATTGATCACGACACAGACCATGGGATGAAAATGGAGACTTCTGATCTCTTCATCCTAGTTACAAAGCTAGGTGGGACAGTGAGCTGTGAGGAGAACACAAAGAGTCTGCAAAGGGATATAGATAGACTGAGTGAGTGGGTAGTAAGGTGGGAGTATAATGTAGGGAAATGTGAGGATATTCACTTTGGTAGGAAGAATAGAAAAACAGAATATTTTTTAAATGGTGATAAACTTTTAAATGTTGGTGTTCAGAGAGATTTGGGTGTCCTTGTGCAAGAAACACAGAAAGCTAGCATGCAGGTACAGCAAGCAATAAGGAAGGCAAATGGCATGTTGGCCTTTATTGCAAGGGGGCTGGAGTATAAGAGTAAGGAAGTCTTGCTACAATTGTACAGGGACCACACCTGGAGTACTGTGCACAGTTTTGGTCTCCTTACCTAAGGAAGGATATACTTGCCTTGGAGGCGGTGCAACAAAGGTTCACTAGATTGATTCCTGGGATGAGAGGGCTGTCGTATGATGAGAGATTGTGTAGAATGGGCCGATACTCTCTGGAGTTTAGAAGAATGAGAGGTGATTGACGTAAGAAAACTACTAGGCACTTGGTCTAAGCGTTAAACAAAGCTTTAATCAACTGTTTTACAACATGGAGGTCTAGTTGTGTCCTTCACCAGTTCCTGTTAAGAATGTCCTGCGCAAGCTGGGCCCATGCCCGAGTATTTATACTCTCCCTGGACAGCGCCACCCATAGGCCGCTCAGTATTATTTCATCAGTCTTTCTTTCATGAATGACTGATTCATGTCATTCTTCCCGCCTGAAGGATTGTTAGTCCGGCGACTTCCTTCTATCGGATTAATCAGACTACGAATAGCCGTGGTCATTTGGATCTTCGTTTGTGACTGGAACGCACATCTCCTCGGACTGTGTCTGGGTCCCTGGGTCGCTTGGTTCGTACCGGCAGGCTGGCAGAGCCCGTGTCACCTTGATCGACCTGAGGGGGACTGGGAAGATCGTGACTCCGGGTTGATCCGGCGGAGTAGCTGGCAGATCCCTTGACATCCCGGGTAGGGCGTCATCCTCGGAGGAGCGCAGAGTATCGGCATCGTTAATATGGATCCCTCTATCGATTGGGTCCGTGGGACCGGTTGGGCAGGGAGCCAGATCCCGAAGTGAAACTGTAGACTACCGGCCATCAGGGTACCGCATGTACGCGTATGTAGGATTGACATCCGTTAATTCCACTTTGTCGAAGAGGGGATCACTCTTGGAGGATCTGATGAATTTTCGGAGCAGCATGGGGCCAGGAGCTGCCAACCATGATGGTAGGGACGTCTCATGAGTGGAGCGATGCTGGAACCCGAAGAATCGTTCGTGAGGAGTAACATTGGTGGATGTAGAAAGGAGAGACCTGATGGAATGCAACGCATCAGGGAGCATAGTTTCCCACTGCTGGTCTAGTAGGTTGTGTGACCTTAGTGCAAGACAAACAGCGTTCCAAATGATAGCGTTGTATCTCTCAACCTGCCCATTTCTAATAGGACGATACGGTGTTGTTTTACTTGTGGCGATTCCCTGTTGGGAAAGATATCTTTTGAGTTTGCGTGACATGAAGGAGGGATCCCGATCAGAGTGGATGAAATTGGCCATACTGCATTGAGGCATTTGATCACTGTGGAAGTAAACATATTGGGACAGGGGAAAGCAAAGGGAAAGCATGAATATTCGTCCACCATAGTAAGCAAGTAGGTGTTTTGTGTTGAAGAAAGCAGTGGCCCTTTAAAATCAATGCTGAGTCGCTGCATAGGCTGTGCAGTATGTATGAGCGAGCCATCCGACGGACGGAAGAATTGCGGTTTTAATTCCATGCAAATTCTACAAGTGGAGCATGTTCTTTTCACGTCTTCCATAGAAAATGGGAGATTTTTAGATCGCACGAAGTGTAACATATGGGTAACGCCAGGATGGTATAAATCAGTATGAAGATCCGCAAGAGTCGCAGTTGACATGGAAGAGCAGAATGCATGCGTGAGGGTATCCGGGGCCACATTATCTTTGCCGGGTCGATAATGTATGGTGTAGCCAAAGGCGGCCAATTCCATTCTCCAGAACTGTATCTTGTTATCCCTGACCTTAGTGCGTTTCCAGTTATCCAGCATAAAGGCCACGGAGCGCTGATCGGTTATAAGCGTGAAATGGCGACGAGTGAGAAAATGACTCCATTTACGTACTGCTTCGATGACAGTCATAGCCTCCTTCTCGACAGGAGGATAATGGAACTCACAACCCTGCAGAGTTCTGGACAGAAATGCAACGGGTCGACCACCTTGATTCAAGGTAGCCGAGATCGCCACCTCCGATGCATCGCACTCGATCACGAAAGGGAGATTTTCATCGATGGAACGAAGCGTGGCTTTTTCCAGTTGTTACTTGAGGAGGTTGAAAGCTGAAATAGCCGTTGCCTCCAACGGAAATGACTTTGCGTGAAGCAGGGGCTGGATCTTGTCGGAGAAGTGGGGTATCCATTTCGCATAATAGGCGAACATGCTGAGGGCCCGACGAAGAGAGCCGAGATTCGTAGGAGGAGGGAGCTCCTGAAGCGGACGAAGTCACTCCGGATCCGGTTTGATGACACCATTGCCCACCCAGTAGCCAAGGATGTTGATTGATGGTACTGATTTCACAGATTTGGACTCATTTAAGGTTAAGTTGCGATGACGGAGAATGTCAAGAAATTTCTGGATGTTGGCATCATGCTCCTTCTGGTCATGACCAGTAATGGTGATATTATCCAAATATGAAAAAGTGTCCATTAAGTCCTCTTGTTTGACTAGGCTGTCTATTGCCCGTTGAAAGACGGCCACCCCATTGGTGACCCAAAACGGAAGGCGACAAAACTGGCAAAGCCGACCGTTGGCCTTAAAGGCCGTATACTTCTTGTCAGAGTCCTTTAACGGTACTTGATGATATGCGCTCTTTAAGTCAAAAGTTGAAAATACCCTATAGTTGGAAAGGTTATTGACCATGTCATCGATGCATGGTAGTGGGTAGGCATCCAGGTCAGTATACTGGTTAATAGTTTGCGAGTAATCGATGCAAAGACGTTTCTTGTGTTGCTTCAGAAGATTTTTAACAACGACGACTTGACCCCAACAGGAAGATGAACATGGCTCAATGATACCGTCCGCTAGAAGGCGAGAGATTTCTGCCTCGATAAAGGATAGAACATCTTGACTGAAACGTTGTGATTTAATGACTATGGGCTTACTGATGCGCCATCAATTACTCAAAAGACTGAGGTTAAGCGAGTAACAACCAGGCTTTTATTAACTAAAGAATGAAGGTCTAGTCTCGAGTGGTCGACCCGCCCAGAATACTAAGGGACTGGGAGGTAGTCACTTATATACCTGGAATAGTGGGAGGAGTCAGCCAAGGCATGTCCAGACCTGTACCTAGTGGAATACACATACACATACAGACAGGTATAACAGTGGTTTACCACATTCACCCCTTGTTTAAAAATGAGTCCGGCGGGGTGAAGTGTATTTAAAAGTTCGTGTATTGGAGTCTCTCCGGAGGTCTTGTCTGCCGCTGTGATCGACGTGGCGACGGCAGGGGTGGTGGAGCTTCCGGCGTCGCGTCCCGTGTGGGCTGGGGCACTGGAGTGTAGTCCTCGTGGGTGACGGTCCAAGGCGAGCCGGCTGCTGGGGTTGGATATCGGGTCGTGGGGGGGGGTGGTAATGGGTAGTGGGTTACCGCGGTCCCCGAGGGTGTCGTGGGGGGGGTGGTAATGGGTAGTGGGTTACTGCGGTCCCCGAGGGTGAGAGGTCTCGTATGGAGACTGTGTCCTCCCGCCCGTCCGGGTACGCAATGTAAGCGTACTGGGGGTTGGCGTGGAGGAGGTCGACCCTCTCGACCAGGGGGTCCGTTTTATTGGTCCTCACGTGTCTTCTCAGTAGTACCGGCCCTGGGGACGTCAGCCATGGCGGTAACGCTGTCCCCGATGTGGACTTCCTTGGGAAGACAAACATTTTCTCATGAGGGGTGGCATTGGTGGCAGTGCAGAGCAGTGACCGAATCGAGTGGAGCGCATCGGGGAGCACCTCCTGCCAGCGGGAGGTCGGAAGGCCCCTAGACTTTAAGGCTAGTAGGGCGGCCTTCCAAACTGTTGCATTCTCTCTTTCCACCTGTCCGTTCCCCCGGGGGTTGTAACTGGTGGTCCTGCTTGTGGCTATACCCCTAGCGAGCAGGTACTGGCGGAGTCCGTCGCTCATAAACGATGAGCCCCGGTCGCTATGGATATAGCTGGGGAAACCGAACAGGGTGAAGAGGCTGTTCAGACATTTAATGACCGTGGCACTGGTCATGTCCGGGCAGGGGATAGCGAATGGGAAACGGGAGTACTCGTCAATGATGTTGAGGAAGTACACATTGCGGTCGGAGGAGGGGAGAGGCCCTTTAAAATCGACGCTCAGGCGTTCGAAAGGGCGAGTGGCTTTTATCAGGTGGGCTCTGTCTGGTCTATAAAAGTACGGTTTGCACTCAGCGCAGACTTGGCAGTTCTTGGTCATGGTCCTGACCTCCTCAATGGAGTAAGGCAGGTTGCGGGCCTTGATGAAGTGGAAGAACCTGGTGACCCCCGGGTGGCAGAGGTCATTGTGGAGGGCCCTCAGCCTATCGATCTGCGCGCTGGCGCAGGTGCCACGCGATAGGGCATCTGGGGGTTCATTGAGCTTCCCAGGCCGGTACAAGATCTCGTAATTGTAGGTGGAAAGTTCGATTCTCCACCTCAAGATCTTGTCATTTTTGATTTTGCCCCTCTGCTTGTTGTTGAACATGAAAGCAACTGAACGCTGGTCAGTGAGCGGGGTAAATCATTTTCCGGCCAGGTAGTGCCTCCAATGACGCACAGCCTCCACAATAGCCTGGGCCTCCTTCTCGACCGCGGAGTGTCTGGTCTCCGGGCCCTTTAGGGTTCGTGAGAAGAATGCCACAGGTCTCCCCGCCTGATTAAGGGTGGCGGCCAGAGCAAAGTAGGACGCATCGCTTTCCACCTGGAAGGGGATGGATTCGTCCACTGCGTGCATGGTGGCTTTGGCAATGTCCTCCTTGATACGGTGGAAGGCCGAGCAGGCCTCTGCCATCAGGGGAAAAGAGGTGGATTTGATCAGCGGACGGGCTTTGTCTGCATAGTAGGGGACCCACTGGGCATAGTAGGAAAAAAACCCTAGGCACCTCTTCAGAGCTTTTAGGCAGTGGGGCAGTGGGAGTTCCATAAGGGGACGCATCCGGTCCGGGTCGGGACCGATGACCCCGTGTTCCACAACACAGCCAAGGATGGCGAGGCGGTCTGTGCAGAATATGCACTTCTCCTTGTTATATGTCAGGTTCAGGAGTTGGGCGGTGCGGAGGAATTTCTCGAGGTTTGCGTCATGGTCCTGCAAGTCATGGCCGCAGATGGTCACATTGTCTAGGTAAGGGAAAGTGGCCTGCAGCGCGTTTTGATCGACCATCCGGTCCATCTCCCTTTGGAAGACAGAGACCCCATTAGTAACGCCGAAGGGAACCCTAAGGAAGTGATAGAGGCGGCCGTTTGCCTCAAAAGCAGTATACTGGCGGTCTTCAGGGCGGATGGGGAGCTGGTGGTACGCTGATTTCAGGTCAATGGTCGAAAAGACGCGGTACTGCGCGATCTGGTTGACCATGTCAGCTATGCGGGGGAGTGGGTAGGCGTCCAGCAGGGTGTAGCGGTTTATTGTTTGGCTGTAGTCGATGACCAGGCGTTGTTTCTCGCCGGTCTTAACGACCACAACCTGGGCTCGCCAGGGGCTGGAGCTGCCCTCAGTAATCCCCTCCTTCAGGAGACGCTCCACTTCGGTTTTGATGAAAACCCTATCCCCGGCACTGTATCGCCTGCTCTTTGTGGCGATGGGCTTACAGTCGGGGGTGAGGTTAGCAAACAGTGGGGGCGGTGGGACTCTGAGTGTGGAGAGGTTGCATCTGGTGCACGGCGGGCAATTTGGAGGCTGCTGGCTGCGGACTGTGAGTGGGGGGAGGGGGCCACCGTACGCCATCGTAACGCTTTTGAGGTGGCACTGGAAATCCAACCCCAGTAGGACGGCAGCGCAGAGGTCGGGCAGGACCAGGAGCTTAAAATTATTGAACACAGTCCCGTCTACTACTAGTGTCACCGCGCAGTAGCCGCAATGTCCGCTGACTGGGACTCGGAGGCCATAGAAATCCGCTGGTGCGCAGGCAGGACTGGGAGAGAGCAACGCCGCACCGTGTCGGGGTGGATGAAGCTCTCTGTGCTCCTGGAGTCAAAAAGGCAGTTTATTGCATGGCCGTTTACCTTAACGTCCATTTTGGACCGAGCTAGTTGGTGTGGTCTCGTTTGGTCCAGCGTAACGGAGGCCAGCGTAGGGGTCGGTGTGTCGCTGTGGGTATCAGATGGGGGGGGGTTGGCGGTCTGCTGCGTCCCGGCTGGTGTCCAAGATGGCGGCGTCCATGATTCCCATGTGGTTGGAGTCGTCCAAGATGGCTGCTGCTGCGGTGGTTCGCACATGGCTGGGGAGGCCCAAGATGGCGGCCCGCATGGCCCACACGCGGCGCTGTTGGGGGCCCAAGATGGCGGCTCGCCCGGCCCACACGCGGCGCTGCTGGCGTTCGGGGTGGCTTTGGCCTTGCAGACGCTGGCGTAGTGTCCCTTTTTCCCGCAGCCCGAGCAGGTCGCATTCTTCGCCGGGCAGCGCGCTCTGGGGTGTTTGGCCTGGCCACAGAAGTAGCATTTCTGGCCTTGGGATACTGCTGTCTGGCCTTGGGACACTGCTGCGGTAGTTGGGCCATTGTTGGGCTGTGGCTGGGGTGGCACGGTGCTATGGGGCTGTCCTACCGTGTCCCAGGTTGTCGTTCCCCTCGGCATCCACGGTGCAGAGGAGTAGGCATCCATGCCCCGGTAGGCTGCGTCCAGTGTTAGTGCGATTTCAGAGGCTTTGTCGAGGGTGAGGTCACTCTGCTCCAGCAGTCGCTGTCGGGTGTAGTTGGACCTGTGGCCCGCTACGAAGGCATCCCGGATCAGTTCCTCCGTGTACTTAGCGGGCGTTACCGCCTTACACCCACAGGCCCGGCCAAGCACGGACAGTGCTTGGAGGTATTCCTCAGTCGATTCCCCAGGTTGTTGCTTGCGACTCCCCAGAAGGTGCCTGGCGTATACTTCGTTCACAGGGCGCGTGTACTGGGTCTTGAGGAGCTGGAGGGCGGCTGTGTACGAGGTCGCGTCCCGGATGACTGAGTACGCTCGGTGGTTCACCTTGGAGATCAGGACAGACAGTTTGTCCGCATCCGTTACGACCGCAGTGGAAGCAGTCAGGAATGCCTCGAAGCACATGAGCCAGTGAGCAAACTTGGCGGAAGCGTCCGCTTCCCGACTGTCCAGGTCCAGGCATGCTGGTGTGAGGATCTTCTCCATTATAAAAAATTTAGTTAATAAAATTGATGCGCCATCAATTACTCAAAAGACTGAGGTTAAGCGAGTAACAACCAGGCTTTTATTAACTAAAGAATGAAGGTCTAGTCTCGAGTGGTCGACCCGTCCAGAATACTAAGGGACTGGGAGGTAGTCACTTATATACCTGGAATAGTGGGAGGAGTCAGCCAAGGCACGTCCAGACCTGTACCTAGTGGAATACACATACACATACAGACAGGTATAACACTGGTTTACCACACTTACATCGGGGGGAAAGATTGGCGAACAAGGAGGGCTTGTCGAGCGAAGCCGGCGAAAGCGCACAAAACAATACTTTGGAAATAGTAAGCTCCGGCTTTGACTCTCCAGACTCGAAAGTGAGTCTTTTGTGTTGCTTCTGGAAATCCTGTCCCAGGAGCACATCACTGCATAGGTTTTTGAGCAACCCAAGCCGGGTGGAAAAATAAGTGCGGCCATTGAGAATAAGGTCGACAAGACAAAAGCCGGAAGAATTGGTGGTCAGTGTCGTCAGAGCCATTGCAATTTCCCTGTCCGAGGGGTAAATACGCAGTTTTAACTTACTGACAGCCTGCTCACTGATGAAGCTGTCAGAGCTAAATGAATCGATTAGTGCACTCAAAATGTGTCCATTTACCGAAACCTTCGTGGCTGCATTGGACAGGCTTTGAGGGAAAAATGGGAGGGGGGCAGTTTTATACTTGACAGCTGTAACATTAGTAGTGGCTCTTGGGGAGGAGCAGTTTAATAGATGACAGCTGTAACATTAGTAGTGGCTTTTGGGGAAGGAGCAGTTTTATAGATAGCAGCTGTAACCCTAGGAGAGGCTCTTGACTGACATACTTTAGAAAAGTGACCTTTCTTACTGCAATGATTGCAGGTTGCGTTACGAGCAGGACAAAATTTCCTATAGTGAAATGCACCTCCACAGAAGAAACACTTCTTTTTAGATTGTCAAGATGACGCTAGGTTAGGGTCATCATCAGCTAGGATAGAGTTGTCATTAGTGAGGGCTTCCGCCTGAGGCTTTTTGGAGGGGTCACTAAAAGTGATAGCAGCAGTCCATGCACGTGGTAAAAGTTAGGCATCTGCATTTTTTTTTGCTAAGTCCAGAGAATATGCCTCGTCATAGGCAGCTTGTAACTCGAGGGTTTTATTCTCCAACAGACGCTGGCGTATGAAGGGAGATGCAATTCCATTAATAAAAGAATCACGAATTAATTCCTCCTGGTACTGCTCAGCTGAGACAGCTTTGAGATTACAGTCTTTGCTGAGCCTGCGAAGCTTTTGAAGGAATTCATCAAGTGATACCCGGGTTGTTGTCGAGTTGTGGCCAGTAAGTGCCGAGCAAAAGTTTCATTTGGGGCCTTAACATAAAGTTGCTGCAGTATTTGGATAGCGGAGTCATTATCTACACAGTCTTCGATATAGTCAAACACATGAGGAGATACATAATTGGCAAGCATTTGTAACTTATCAGGAACATTCTCACCACAAGCCCCGGGGAAGTTGCTGAAGGTACGATACCAGTGTTTCCATACCTTAGCAGTTGTAGGTGAATTTGGGTCCAGGTCAAGACGGGCGGGTCTGAGTAGTTTCTCCATGATGGATTGATTACTACGTCTGGTTCCCTTCTACCGTTTGAGTCGTAGCCGTCTGTTCCCAAAATCACTCAGAGCGTGGAGCAAGTTTCAGTTGATTAAATTGGCGTAAGAAAACTACTAGGCACTTGGTCTAAGCATCAAACAAAGCTTTAATCAACTGTTTTACAACATGGAGGTCTAGTTGTGTCCTTCACTAGTTCCTGTTAACAATGTCCTGCGCAAGCTGGGCCCGTGCCCGAGTAGCTAGACACTCCCTGAACAGCGCCACCCGTAGGCCGCTCAGTATTATTTCATAAGTCTTTCTTTCATGAATGACTGATTCATGTCAGTGATCTCTTTGAAACATACAAGATTCTGAAGGGGATTGACAGGGTAGATGCTGAGAGGTTGTTTCCCCTGGCTGGAGTGTCTAGAACTAGGGGGCATAGCCTAAGGATAAGGGGTCGGCCATTTAAGACTGAGATGAGGAGGAATTTCTTCATTCAGAGGTCTGTAAATCTTTGGAATTCTCTGCCCCAGAGGGCTGTGGATGCTCAGTCATTGAATATATTCAAGGCTGAAATAGATAGATTTTTGGACTCGAGTGGAATCAAGGGATACGGCGATCGGGCAAGAAAGTGGAGTTGAGGTCGATGATCAGCCATGATCTTATTGAATAGTGGAGCAGGCTCGAGGGGCCGTATGGCCTACTCCTACTGCTGATCTTATGATCTTATGTTCCTTTACTAACTGAGCCATTGGGGAGCTCATCAACCCTTACTGATCACTCTGTGAGATAACTGTTCTGTAGGCACATCTTGTTGCAATGACCAGCCATTTGCTTGTCTAAGAGCAATTCTTACATGAACCGAACTAGAAATCATAGAAGTACTAAGCAGACATGGTCTGTTCCCCTGATGACTCAGCTGGTAAAGGTGATTAGCTGAGCTGTGCTAGGTTGAGTTCCAGCCTCTCCGACCTCAACTGATATCAGCCAGGTGCTACAATTAGCCTCAGCACCTGTCAGCTAGGGAAGAGATACTTCTTTTATTCATCCATTGGATGTGGGCATTGCTGCAAGACCGGCATTTATTGCCTATCCCTGGTTGTCCTTGAGAAGATGGTGGTGAGCCTTTTTCTTGAACTGCTGCAGTCCATGTGGTGAAGGTACTCCTACAGTGCTGTGGAACTTGGAGGTGGTGGTGATCCCACGCGCCTGCTGCCCTTGTCCTTCTAGGTGGTAGAGGTCGTGTGTTTAGGAGGTGCTGTTGAAGAAGCCTTGGCAAGTTGCTGCAATACATCCTGTGGCTAGCACACACAGCAGCCACACTGCGTCGGTGGTGGAGGGAGTGGATGTTGATCAGGGAGGCTTTCTACCCTTGATCAATGTTCAGTGCCCCAGGCACATGTGTGGATGCCGGTGAGAATAAGATTAGGTGAGAATTTGAGCAAGCTTGTCCGTGATGCACTGCACAGTTGAATAGCCTGCCGAGATTCAATATCTAGGCTCATACGTGAAGATCTGCAACTCTTGGGTGAGGTGCTGGAGGGCAACTGGTGGCTGAGGAGCTTTAGACTTGGTTAAGAGTCAGTGCCTTCAAGAGAGAAGGAACGTGAAAAAAGCATGGATGAACTCGAAAAAGAAAACACACAGACAATCTTTAAGAAACTAGGGTTCCTCTAAGCTGCCATGTAGTCGGGACAGGGCCACTTGGCCTGGAGACTAGCGATGCTGCTGATGGAATTATATGAGACCTCATATATCTTTTGAATTAAATAATCCAATCCTCTCCCACCCCCTTCGAGTGCTGCATCTCAGGCCTCGTTCAACATACATGAGAAGGATGAATCACGATGTACTACAGTCCTATCTGGGGCAGTCAGAGTTCAAATCACAGCAAGCAGTGCTACTTATTTATAATCCACTTCTTTCATCTCCGACCTTCAAAGGAGCTGTCCAAAGGAACATAGTAAAACAGCAGATACATGTTTGATGAGATGGAAAATAAGGATCAGTGTTTAAATGTGATGATTTGCAAACTAAATCTGGAGGCGTGCTTGACTTGTGGCCAAGTACATGGACATTACTCTATTGGAGTTCTTTTAGAATATGCTCGGTCACAAGAGACTAATGACAAGGCTTTCTACCCATGTGTCAGCTTGTTAGTGCAGAACGGAAGGCTGTCAGAACCAATCAGATCAATTGGAGGGAATGGGTCTAGATCTCATCAAAATCAGTCATAGGATAATATAAGTTTTTGGTGCATTATGTTTGCGTCCAAATGTAAAAGTTTTTAAGATTAGTTAAGGGAATCCTGGGAGGCATGCAACATAAAGAACTAACACCTCATCACTGACCCAACAGCAGAGGTCCCTGGCTCCTGTATTGATTTGTATTGTGGGTTCAATGATGAGACATTTATGAAAGAGAATGACTTTTAATCTAAAGCTTGTTCAACGCTTTATACAGCATTTCCAGGAGACATTATGCTTGTGATGCATCTAGAACGAAACTGAAACTAAAACTCCACTGCCTTGCTTGTCTCGGTCACATGACCTCTGCTGGTCAGGCACAAGCAATCAATACATGCAAACATGCTATTAAGGCATCATAATCGAACAGGCAAATACCATCTCTATTTGCTGATATCATTACATCTCCTTTCCTTAAAACAAAAGTATTTTACTTTTAACTAAAAACATGTTTTCTTTGTATTAATCTGCATTTTAACTGTAACGCTTAATGAACTTACATTATCATTATCATGATCAAGGTTTTTTAACCTTGCTTTGTGTGTTCACATGAAATATGTCAATACACTAGAACTTGAAGAAAGAATAAGATAACATTACTTCCTTCTATAACAATAGTCCTTAAATTTGCTCAATGAGTCTCTCAGGAGGCTTCACGTGTCTTGAGGATTTTCTGATTGATTGTCCTTGAATCTGAGTTGTTGCCTCAGATGATTGGTTCTCAGCTGTGTGATCAGGTTGTTCAACCGTATCAGTCTCTTGACCTGCTGTGTGATCAGGCTGTTCAACAGTATCAGTCATTTGACTTGCTGTGGCTGGTCCCATGAGAAGATCCCTACGATTTCTTCTCAGAACAGCACCCTCCTCTGTCTGAATGGTGTATGATCTTGGTTGAACTTCACTCTGGACAGTTCCCTTCTGAGTCCATGTGTTTGTTTTGTCTTTGAACCTTACTTGGTCACCAGTGTGGAGTTCAGGTAGGTTTTGTGTTCCTCTGTCATAGTAGTACTTTT
Source organism: Somniosus microcephalus (assembly GCF_052327205.1). Taxonomy (NCBI): domain Eukaryota; kingdom Metazoa; phylum Chordata; class Chondrichthyes; order Squaliformes; family Somniosidae; genus Somniosus; species Somniosus microcephalus. The sequence goes on along the minus strand of NC_141002.1, from coordinate 13,616,052 downwards.
GCTTTTCTTTCTGTTGTTCTTTGAACTTCCTCACTTTCTCCCCCTCTTTTGTTTTCAGGAGGTTCTCCGGGATGGGTAGGTTTGACCTTAGCCGACGTCCCATCAGGAGTTGGGCTGGTGACTTACCACACTCGAGCGGCGTTGTGCGGTGTACTAGCATGCTCTGGTAGAAGTCAGTTCCACTGTCTTTTGCCTTGTACTTCAGTCTTTTCACTGTGTTCGCGGGCTCTCCTGGGTCAACAGCTCTGGACAATGTGTCTGCTGTATACATCAGCTTACCCGGTGTGTACGCAACATTCAGTTCATCATAGACTGTCTCTCTTTCGCTTTCCACAACGAGGACTCTCTTTACCAGGTTCAGTCTCTCACAGGCTTTTAAACCTAGCATGGCTTGCACATCCTTTGGCACCGCGATTAATGCTAACGTGTGCTCTCTGTCCTTGTGTGTTACTTTGACAATGCATCTTCCTTTCACTGGTATATCAGTACCTGTGTATCCTGTCACTTTCACTTTTATTCCATGTATCTTTGGTCTGGGTCTAATTTTCTTAAAATCAGTCTCTGATATCACATTAACTTGTGCTCCAGTATCCAATTTAAATGGAATGTGTATGTCATTCACTTTTAGTGTCAACATCCAGTCTCTTTCTTCTTTTTTGTTTTCAGACACAACATCTACATGGAACTCCTCTATCTCGCTTTCATCTACTGTATGGACCTTGCTTTGTTGCGCTTGGTTCTTACAGCAACGGGCATAATGGTTGTTCTTGTTGCAACTATTACATGTTTTACCATATGCGGACACTTTCTTGGTGGATGCTGTGTACCGCATCGACTACATGACTTTCGATTGTCCCTTTCATGTTCGTTCACTGGCCACGCCTCTTTTTTCACATTGGCGCTCTTTTTGTTAAACGGTTTGTATCCGTTCTTTCTCACTGCATCCACGTTGCAGCTATTGTCACTGAACAGCTCCTTTGCCTGCAACTTCACAGTCTCTGTAGCCCTACACAGTGCTATGGCTTTTCCCAGGTCTAGATCTTGCTCTCTTAGCAGCCTTTCCCTTAGACCATTATCTGGAATACCACGCACCAGTCTGTCTTTTATCAGCGAGTCTGTCAGTCCCCCAAATTCACATGTTTTGCTTCGGTTTCTCAGTTCAGTCACATACTGATCAATAATCTCACCCGTTTTCTGTACACATGTGAAAAATCAGTGCCTCTCAAACGTCACGTTACGTTTAGGTATGCAGTAGGCCTCAAACTGTTCCATTATTTTATCTAGCTTCATTTTGTCTCCATCAGCAGCGAATGTGAAGTTATTATTCACCTCCAGCGCTTCATCACCCACGACATGTAAGAACAATGACGCTTTTATTTTATCACCTTTCTCGTCAGCTCCGATTGCTGATAAATACAACTCTAAACATTGTTTGAATCTCCTCCAATTTTCAGCCACATTACCTGTCAACTGAAGCGTCGCCGGTGGGTGTAAACCTTCCATTTTTTCACTTCGTTAGCTATTCTCTAATGGTAAGCAACGATGTTCTCTTTTGGCTTGCTAATTTGTGGAGAGCTTATTTAACTTCAGATTTTTTCTCTTCATTTCTTTCAATCACTTCTGACACCATGTATTGATTTGTATTGTGGGTTCAATGATGAGACATTTATGAAAGAGAATGACTTTTAATCTAAAGCTTGTTCAACGCTTTATACAGCATTTCCAGGAGACATTATGCTTGTGATGCATCTAGAACGAAACTGAAACTAAAACTCCACTGCCTTGCTTGTCTCGGTCACATGACCTCTGCTGGTCAGGCACAAGCAATCAATACATGCAAACATGCTGTTAAGGCATCATAATCGAACAGGCAAATGCCATCTCTATTTGCTGATATCATTACAGCTCCGACCTCCCTCAAAGACAGTGGACGGCGCTCAACCCAATCCCCACAGGGCACAGACGATGCGGCCACCTGCTCCACAAGTGGAAGCTGAGGGATGACCCGAAGTGCGACTGTGTCCATGAGTCCCAGACCATGAAACACATCAACCTGCCCACTGAGATCTGTTGCGGGAGGCTCCTCATTTCTCCACTCAGCATCTCAGGAGGCCATCGAATGGACAGCCAAACTAGACATTAGAACTAGTAATGGTTTCTGAGAGTCAAAGTTACAAGTGTGTTTATTTAGTGTTTGCCTCCAAAGAAGTTACATATAACAAATAAGCAGCTAAAATACAGTCCTTTTGGCAACCTTACTTCTGTGCCCAGAGTGCCCCCTGCCCCATGCATCCCTACTTAGTGAGACCCCCTCCCCCACCATCACAACAGCCAACCAGCTGCCCTTCAATGACTGTTGGTCCTGATATTGCATCTTCGGCGCTCCCAGTAAATCAGCTGGCACAGTGTTATAGAATCATAGAATCATACAGCACAGAAGGCGGCCGTTCGGCCCATTGTGCCTGTGCCGGCTCTTTGAAAGAGCTGTTCAATTAATCCCACTCCCCCGCTCTTTCCCCAGAGCCCTGCAAATTCCTTCCCTTCATCTATTTATCCAATGTTATTTTCTAATGACATTTCTCTGTCTCCTGTTTTGATTCAGGTGCTAAACCTACTTTTGTTTTAAATGACTTAATGCCTCTGTTACGTCCGCCCACTATTATTACCAAAGTTTGAAATGCAGAGCAGGTGGAACAGCAGCTAAGAAAGGAAATGTTTAGATGTGACCCTTCATCCCCTTCTGGTCTGGCGTGGGATCTAGGACAGAGGCGGAAGTGATATTGAGCAAGTTTCATCTTCTAAATAAATAATGATAATATATCTGAAATCCTTCCAGGCAAGATTATTTTTGGATCGAAAGGCAGAATTACAATAGAATCCTAAATGTTGGAAAATACACCAAGTGTCAATAATTCCCCCAGGCCCCTAAAAATAAATCACACACCTTCAGCGATCAGATTCTCTTCAGTAATTTCTAACTGCATCGCTGTGCTTTTTGGTACTTTATGGCTTTTTTCTGCTGCTGTATAGAAAGGTAATTTTTGTCTGTGTTGAATTTTTAACTCGTATTTTGTGCTGCTAGAAACAGCGTGTAAGTAGTTAGCACCCAAAGTTACACAGAGTTTTTCTCAACAGAAAAGCTATCAGCTCAGAAATCAAATGGGATTTTAAAGGTGCAAAATGAGATGTCCTTGTACGCCAGTCACTGAAAGCAAACATGCAGGTGCAGCAAGCTGTTAGGAAGGCAAATGGTATGTTGGCCTTCATTGCAAGAGGATTTGAGTACAGGAGCAAGGATGGCTTACTACAGTTCTCCAGGGCCTTGGTGAGACCACACCTGGGGTACTGTGTGCAGTTTTGGTCTCCTTACCTAAGAAAGGATATACTTGCCATAGAGGGAGTGCAGCGAAGGTTCACCAGACTGATTCCTGGGATGGCAGGACTGTCGTATGAGGAGAGATTGGGTCGACTAGGCCTGTATTCACTAGAGTTTAGAAGAATGAGAGGGGATCTCATTGAAACGTATAAAATTCTGACAGGGCTAGACTGACTGGATGCAGGGAGGATGTTTCCCCTGGCTGGGGGCTCTAGAACGAGGGGTCACAGTCTCAGGATACGGGATAGGATATTTAGGACTGAGATGAGGAGAAATTTCTTCACCCAGAGGGTGGCGAACCTGTGGAATTCTCTACCACAGAAGGCTGTGGAGGCCAAGTCACTGAATATATTTAAGAAGAAGATAGATAAATTTCTAGACACAAAAGGCATCAAGGGGTATGGGGAGAGAGCAGGAATATGGTATTGAGATAGAGGATCAGCCATGATCATATTGAATGGCGGAGCAGGCCCGAAGGGCCGAATGGCCTACTCCTGCTCCTATTTTTCTATATTTCTATGTCTAAGGTGTAAATTGGTTAAAATGGCCACAGCTATTACATTCAATCATCCTTGTCATTGTCAACAATTAGTTTACCATTCAATATTACTAACATAACGGTACACTATTCTGAGGCGTTTCTGCTACAGATTCCACCTGTCTGTGCACCTCGAGGACTCGGCCTGTAATGATTCTCCACAGGTTTTACCTGCCTTCCCCCTCTATTAACAGTCATTCACTTCTCCCCCTACTGGCTACTTCTTGCATTGCAGATAACTAACATTATGTCAAAATTAGATAACATGGCCCAGAAGTTGGATATGGCCCGAATACGGGCGGTGTCATGGCCCAGCGCTATTTAGCTGTGCCGGGTCAAAGTGGTCTAGGTAGCAAGCACAATTTGTGCTAAATGCTCATTTACATGATTATAGTGCTGATCTCAGTGCTAAAACTGCTGCTCATTGGCTTGTCACTCAACAGGTGGACCAATATCGGCTGCAGTCTAATCGCAAGCAGTGTTTGGCAAAGGCTTTCTCCACTACTTAATGGGGAGGCTCTTTGTTGCAGCAGTACCTCATTGTCATTCTATTTGGCGCACCACTTGCAAGAGATGGCTGAGCAGCAGCAGAGGGAAAGAGCTCGACAGTTCTCAGATGCGGCTCTGGAGGCACTGGTGGTGGCCGTGGACAGGAGACGGGCTGTCCTCTTCCCACAGACTGGCAGGAAACCATCTGCCCATACATCCTGAAGGCTCTGGCAGGAGATATCTGCATACATGACGGCCAACAGTGTGGTCCCCAGATCATGGATACAGTGATGCAAGAAGTTTAATGACCTCACACAGCTGGTCAAGGTGAGTGAAGGCTTCAGCAAATGCCATATTCCACCATCTGCTCCACAAGCCTCACACACTGTTGAATGCACCACACCCTCATCACTCACCTACCAACAATCTCTACCCATCACCACTCAGACCTCACAATCATCGCTTCACTTCATCCTCACCACTGCTGTAATACTCATACCCACATCTCACACTTTGCACACTCTAGCTATTCAACTATAACTGGCATATCACCCAAGCATATTGCACCACACTCACTGTCACAGTTCCCCTTCTCTTGCAGTCTAAGGTGGCTCACAATCGCTGGGAGCAGCAGCAGACAGGCTGGGGACAAGCCGCAATACAGGCCTCGAGACAACTGGAGGAGAGTGTGCTCGACATCATTGGACGGGAAGTCACTGAGGCCATAGCAACCGGCAAAGTTGAAGCCCTTGGGGACAACAGCGGTATGCTCATTCCTAATCCTTCTTCTCACATCCCACTTCCCCCTCATCCCATAATCCTCTTCTCACTTGCAAGCTGCTGATGCTGTATGCATGGATATCTTGCTTCCCCACAAACCACCGCCCCCCACCCCGCCATCCCTTCACCACACCCCGACTCTTGTGCCTTTCTGCTTTCAGATAACCATGAACTGCCAGCTGCAAAGCCTGTCCCTGAAGTAATGGAGGAGCGTGAAGGAGAAGAAGAAGGCAATGCATCTGACACTCGCCAACACCAGCTCAGAAACTGGCCCTGAGTGGAATTTAGAGGGCAGTGTAGATGTGGGATCTGCACAGGGTGAGGCAGAGTGGGCTGCAGCAAGGCCAGGGGGAAAGGGTAGCTCTAGAGCCAACTCCCCGGAGGGTGAGTTCACGCACAAGTTCTGCTGCACACGACTCAGATGAGAACCTTGATGGGATGGCCTTCAGAAGAAGGGTGATAGGCATGCACATGGAATTGATAGGTGCAATGGCAAGCCTACCAGAGAGCCTCTTGGCAATATCAAGGAGCATGAAGGGGTTGGGCTCCAACAATAGCCGGGGATTTGTGCAGAGCTTGGCGCCCAAGATTTCCAACCTGGAAATGATGGAAAACTCCCGAAGAGACCGTGTCAACCCAGACATGATGGTGCGTGTGATGGGCGATTTCGCAGCTGCCATTCCAGCACAGGTGGAAGCGACCCAAAGCCATAGTGCTGCAGTGGAAGCACAGACCACTCTCATACAGTCTCAGCTCACTGCCACCCAAGCTCAGACCGCTCTCCTAGAGTCCCAGCTCACTGTCACTCAAGCTCAGACCGCTCTCCTAGAGTCCCAGCTCACTGCCACCCAAGCTCAGACTGTTCTTCTACAGTCCCAGCTCACTGCCACCCAAGCTCAGACTGCTCTCCTACAGTCCCAGCTCACTGCCACCCAAGCTCAGACTATTCTCCTACAGTCCCAGCTCACTGCCACACAAGATCAAACTGCTCTCCTACAGTCCCAGCTCACTGCCACCCAAGCTCAGACTATTCTCCTACAGTCCCAGCTCACTGCCACCCAAGCTCAGACCGCTCTCCTACAGTCTCAGCTCACTGCCACCCAAGATCAGACTGCTCTCCTACAGTCCCAGCTCACTGCCACCCAAGCTCAGACCGCTCTCCTAGAGTCTAATATGGGATTAGATTAGACAGGGCTTGATGGCCGGCATGGACACGATGGGCCGAAGGGCCTCTATCCGTGCTGTATTACTCTATGACTCTATGACTCTCCTACAGTCTCAGCTCACTGTCACACAAGATCAGACCGCTCTCCTACAGTCCCAGCTCACTGCCACCCAAGCTCAGACTATTCTCCTACAGTCTCAGCTCACTGTCACACAAGATCAGACCGCTCTCCTACAGTCTCAGCTCACTGCCACCCAAGCTCAGACTGCTGCCATCTTCGCTGGGTTTACCAGTGTCGGACGGGGCTTGCACGGTGTCACAGCAGCCCAGCAATCAGTGCTCCAACAGATTGCTAGGAATGCTGAGACGCCACTCCGGGGGAGTGGCAGTGGGTCTGTAGAGCAGGAACCTGCTGTCCTCTCTCAGGATGACAGCATTCCTGTTCCCACCATTGCCATGCCGCCATTGCCCTTGCCGCTGCCTGTCAGCCAGCCAGCCCAGACTGCTGCTGGCCATGCCGAGGTGGTGCCATCTACAACCGAGCCTTCTTGGTCCAGAGCTGCTTGAGGTCCTGCAAGGCCATCTGAAGTCTCCTCCATGGAAACTCTGTAGCCTTCCACCAGCCATGCTGTAGCCAGTGGGGGAGCACTACATAGGAGCACCAGCACAGGAAAAGGCACCGAGCGAAAGGCACAAAGGGACTGCACTGAGGTGATTAGTTGATATTGTAACGTGAATTGAGTAGTGATCAATTTATTAATTTTGTTTGGAATCCTTGTTTCGTGGTGACCCTCATTTCAGCTTTGTGCCCAGGAGGATGCTGTGATATTCCGTGACAGAGGGATGGTATGATGGGGATGTGGTGCGCAACGGGGATCTGGGGTTTCATTCCCTGGAATCGGAGTCTGATGAGGCATTCACGGACAGCTTGTGCTGAAGGGGGATTTGCTGCCTGCCTCCTCCCTTCCTCCTCGTCTTCCTCCTCTTCCTCCTCGTCCTTCTCCTCTTCCTCTTCCTCCTCTCCCTTGTCCTCTTCCTCAGGTGGTCCCGTAATCCCTGCTGGCAAGGGTTGCGGCCTCATGATGGCCAAGTTGTGGAGCATGCAGCAGACCACCACAAAATGGGACACCCGCCCCGGTGAGTACTGGAGGGTTCCTCCCAAACGGTCAAGGCAGCAGAACCGTTGCTTCAGTAGCCCGATGGTCTGTTCGATGATTTTCCTGGTGGAAGCATGGCTCTCATTATATGAGTGCTGGGCACAAGAGTTGGGGTTGCGGATAGGAGTCATCAGCCAGGTGCAGAGTGGATAGCCCTGGTCTCCGAGCAGCCACCCTCGGGTTTGACGTGGTGGCTGGAAGATTGCTGGCATACCAGACTGGCGCAGGATGAAGGCATCATGACTGCTGCCAGGATACCGGGCATTGACCATCATGATGCGCTGGGCATGGTCGCACACAAACTGTACATTCAGTGAATGGTAGCCTTTGCGGTTACCGAAGATCTCAGGATTGTTATGTGGTGTGTAGGGGGGTGGCGGGTGTGGCGCGTGCGCCCAGTCAGTTATGCCCCTGACTGTTTATGAGCGGTTCGAATTGCTCCCATGCCCCTGGGTTCTAGACACCGGACTTAGGCACAGGCAGCGATACAGAAAACTCGAGTAGACAGGTGGTTTGGATGCAAGCAAAAACCAAGATTTTATTGAACAGGAAAAATTAATACAGTCTTAAAAGAAGTTACCACTATAACATTACAGGCAAATGCGCTTATACAGGGAATGGGGAACACACAGCACATCGAGGGAAAACAACTATCTTACCAATCCCCTTATCCTTATCCCACCCCCTATACCTAACTAGATTAAGCTATGAGGGGTCAGAATCTATGCTCACCAATCAAAAACGAGGTTTGCTCAATTCAAAACAGCGGTGGGGTTCGGGGTTCGCTCTTGGTGCTCTCTGGAGCCTGTCGTCGTCACGTGGTCTCCGGGTGCTGCAAGGCCGTTGTCCAGGTTTGAGTACCCCAAAGTCAAAGTCTCTGTTTGGGTACTTTAACTTGCAGGGATGATTCTTCGTCGACAGCTGCCAGTTTGAGTTGGTGTGCAGATATTCAAAGGTCGGCCGAGGCTGAAGGCCCGATGATTCGACGCCTCCCCTCGTTTGGCCTCCTCCAGCCGGTCTGCCCCTCGGTGGTTTTCCCTTCTCCCCTCGTCGCGTCCCGCCTGGCCTGGCCTGAATCTGTCTGTGTCCGCCCGACCCGGTGCCGGGGCAGTTCCAGATGGAGTGGGAAAAGGGCATGGGCATTGTGTTTAAACTAGGAAGGGAGGGCTGGGGAAAAAAAACAAGGATCAACGAATGGAGAAATCGATGAAAAATAGATGCAGGAAAAAATGAACAAGTAGGATATGGAGTAGAGGAATAAAATCAAATGAGTTAGTTATAAACAGGGAAAAGACTGAAGTGAAGGTTAGGGGCTTCGGTTAGCTAAAAAAACACGTGAAAAAGATCAATGTTAAAAAAGTACAAAGGGTTAAAATGCAAGTATTGCAATGCACGGTTTGTGGGAAATACACTGAGGGAACTGGAAGCAATTATTTTACATGGAGATCTAGACTTAATAGCATTAACTGGCTGCAAACTGGACAATAATGGAAAATAAACAGATCAGGACAGAATACATTTAGGAGGGATTTAAAATATAAGAAATGAGGTGGAGTGGCAATATTGGTAAAAGAGGGAAGACATGCTCCAGGAGGGTGAATGAAGACCAGGAAAAGGTGAAGAGTCAATACGGAGCTCAAAGATATAAAAAAGGGCTTCTTACCTTACGGGGGGTGTATTACAAACCTCCCAATTGTGGGAAGGAAATCTGCAGTCAGATTAGAGAGATGAGTAGAGTAACAAAATTATTGTTCTGGGAGATTTTAATTATCCACTTATCAATTGAGACAGGGAGCCAGCAAATGGAGGACAGGAATGATCAAAATGTGTGTAGGCTTCCTTCCTCAAGCAGGACGTTAGTCAGCCTACACAGACGGAGGATTGCTGGATCTTGTTATGAGCAATGTAATCAATCAGATAGATGAGCTGAATGTGAGTGAGCACCATGGGAGTACTGATTGCAATATGATAAGTTTAAGATCCAACTAGAAACGGGAAAGTCAGTACCAAAACTCAAACACCGGATTGGATTATGGCAGGTTTTTAGAAAGATGAGAAGCGAGCTTGCTGAGGTGAGTGAGGTGGAAGGAGAAATTGACATTCAGGACTGTAGAGCAGCAGTGGGGTGTTTTTAACAAAGAGATTGCAAAGGTACAGAATAAATATATTCCATTATAAAAAGAAACGACTGGTGGTTTCAGGATGCCATCGACAGATAAAAAGGTTAGAAATCGATTAAAATTGAAGAAGGTGGCCTATGAGGACTATAAGAATAATAATGAGAGAAACTAAAGGAGAATATGAGAAAATAAGAAAAGAGGTTAAGAGTGATAAGGAAAGCTAAGAGGGAGCATGAGGAAAAATTTCAAAAAACACCAAAGGTAATTTACAAATATATCAGTAAAAAGAGAATTGTTAAAAGTGAGACAGGACCCTGAGAGGAGAGGATTGTCAATTTGTAGAGGATGACCAGAAATTGTTAGAAGTATTTAATAAATATTTCACACCAGTCTTTATTAAAGTGAAATATATCGGGCTCGTTGAAAGGGCTATCCAATTAGTCCCACTACCCTGCGCTTTCCCCACAGCCCTGCAAATATTTACCATTCAATCATTTATCCAATTCCCTTTTGAAAGTTAATGGCCCAGAAATTCGGGTCGGGGGCTTCCCGCAGGTGCAAGCCCCCGACCTGCACTTACCTAGCGCGCCGGCCGTTGAGCTGTGGGCCCGCGTGGAATTCTGATCCTGGGCCTGCTCCAACTGCCAGCGTGCAGTGCTTGCGTATCTCAGGGGCGCAGTTAGTTTGATGCATTCCCTGGGATCACGTAGGCCATGGAGAGCCAATGGTAGCAGGGAATGCTTCATTCATAAGTTTGACAGGACGAGCTGTCAAACCTATAAATACTATAAGCCCCAAAACATCAATAAAACATCAAATAATTTTTTTTTTTAAATCGCATTTTTAAAATAAACTATAAATTACATGAAATAACTTTTAAACAATAATTTAAATTTTTGAAAAAATTAATTACATTTTCTAATGGGGCTAACAATAAACTTACCTTTCTTTAAAGTATTTAAAAATAATAAACCTGTGGAAAAAATGTTTAAATTTTAGTTAATTCACCACTTACTGTAAGATTTGCAAAATTTCTGCATTTCCCCGAAGGCTGTTATTAATAAACGAGACCCTTTGTGGGCATTTTAAATCAAAAAGGGCACCCAAGATGGCATCCGTGCCTTGTGGCAGAAAGCCTGTGGGATTTTAAAATGGACTCTGCAACGCAAACAGCTTGTGGATCGAAACCAAAGCTGCAGTTTTCTGTGAAGAGAGACTTTGTATTTTGAAACCAGACAGGACTCTGAATTATGTATTAGACTGAATTGGAGACAAATCTAAATTCGGTTAGGCCTATAGTTAAGGCTATCAAGCAGTCTACATATATAATCGGAAACAGATTAAGAGAGCCATCGAGGCTGGACAGGCCCATCAAGGAACATTCATGACAATACAAGTCAACCTGGGGTTGCCAACACTGGATGGTGTATTCCTGGAGATTTCATCATATGACCTCACGCATGCAAACGTCCCGCTCAATCAAGCAGCCTTTACTCCCATTGTCAATATTTTTATAACTAATAAACCAAAATATTCAACAAAAATGACAAAGAACACACCATTTTTAATGCCCCTGTGATTTTTCTTCTGGATTGCTTGCAGCGGTGTTCAGGAGATTAACCTTTGATTGCTGGAGACTCCAGGCCATTCCTGGAGGGTTGGCAACCCGAATCCCACCGCCATTATGGTCGGAGTCCGGCAAGAAGCTCAAAGGAATTTCGGGCCCAAAATCATCCACCCCCCTCCCCCTCAGAGACTGCAAAGTACACTGAAGTGGGGCGAGGAGGAAGAGGGCAGGTGGCATTATCAAGTCACAAAGACTGAAAGATATGGTCCAGAGGTCAAATTCCGTGCAGACTCAAACAAGCTGCAGAGGCAGCAGTGGCTCAGTGGGTAGCACTCTCACCTCTGAGTCAGAAGGTCGTGGGTTCACAGTCCCACTCCAGGAGACTTAAGCACAAAAATCTAGGCTGCGGGAGTGCTGTACTGTTGGAGGTGCCGTCTTTCGGATGAAATGGTAAACCGAGGCCCCGCCTGCCCTCTCAGGTGGATGTAAAAGATCCCATGGCCACTATTTCAAGGAAGAGGAGGGGAGTTCTCCCCAGTGTCCTGGCCAATATTAATCAACATCACAAAAACAGATTTCCTGGCCATTTATCACATTGCTGTTTGTGGGATCTTGCTGTGCACAAATTGGCTGCCGTATTTCCTACGTTACAACAGTGACTACACTCCAAAAGTACTTCATTGGCTGTAAAGCACTTTGGGATGTCCTGAGGTCATGAAAGGCGCTATAGAAATGCAAGTCTTTTGGTGATGGTCCCAATGTCTTTCTTCCATTGTAGAATCCACAAAGGTTTTTCGTGTCTGTGTATTGGCATTAAAATTAAATGAAACATCTGATTTAAATGACACCAGGGGTCTTGAATGTTTCTCCATGCAGCTATTACTGCGCAATGATGTTTTACCTGCGGGTACTTTAAAATTCATTTTGAATTTTTAAAAACCTTTGTGTAATACCCATGGGCTGCCATTTAATGAATAAATGTTCTGTGTAGTGTGCTCTGTGTTATCTCACTCTTCTATTCAGCATTATGTTGTTAATTAAAAGTCATTACTCTTTGTCACTCCCAAATGAACTGGGAGTGACCTGTAGTCTCACTGGAAGACTTCACACTCAACGAGCAAGAGTGGCCGAAAGCTAAAGCTTGAGGTTAATTCAAAATTAAAGCAACACTTTCCTCCATAAAAATAGCTGAGGATGTATTTGGGTCACAGGATCTTGTAACCCATTAAAAGTACGAAACATGTCTGAAGATTTTCCAATTTTTTTTTGTTATAAGGAACAAGTAATTGGCTCCTGCTCAAGGAATACATAATGCAGAGGTCAGGGGAATTCAGCTTTTAAAATGAATTGCTTGGAATTTCCACGGGGGTTCCATCAGCTCTCCACTTAGGCACGCTGAGAAAATAATTCTAACGCATTCTGCCCATGAATTGTAGCTTTTCCACTTTCAACGAGCAGAGACGAAACCATGAGTGATACACCGAGGTCACAGGTCTCCATTTGGAGGCCCATCTCCCGGGGCCACCTACACAGCTGTCAAAGTCGCTTTACTCTACCACAGTTCCTTAATGTTGACCATGATCGTTCCTGCTGACTCTGAGTTATTAACCGTGGAGGCACTGGCGATGGAACGTCTCCTGTCAATGATTTTAGCAAAAAAGTCTTCATGAGTGCAAAGTGGTTCTGTGATGCAATCCGCTTCTCTCTGCCCAGTTATATTGCAGGTGAGATTCGGCAAGAGTGGGACGACCACATTTGTGACATTCAGGTGCACTCAGTTGCTCTGAAGTTGGGAATTACATGGAAATGACAGCACAGAAACAGGCCATTCGGTCCAAATGGTCCATGCCGGTGTTTAAGTTCCATGCAAGCCTCCTCCCACCCCAGTTCATCTCACTCTATCAGCAAAACCTCCTATTCCTTTGTCCCTCATGTATTTTGTATCCCTTTAAAGGTATCTATGCCATTCACCTCAACCGCTCCTGAGGTAGCGAGTTCCACGTTCTAACCACTCTCTGGGTAAAGAAGTTTCTCCTCAATTCCCTATTGGATTTATTAGTGACTATCTTTTATTCATGACCCCCAGTTCTGGTCTCCCCCACAAGTGGAAACATCTTCGCTACGTCTACCCTACTGAAACATAGAAACATAGAAGATAGGAGCAGGAGTAGGCCATTCGGCCCCTCGAGCCTGCTCCGCCATTCAATGAGATCATGGCTGATCATCCAAATTCAGTACCCGGTCCCTGCTTTCTCCCGATACCCCTTGATCCCTTTGGCCTTAAGAAATATATCCAACTCCTTCTTGAATACATTTAATGTATTGGCCTCTACTGCCTTCCCAGGTTCACCACTCTCTGCGTGAAGAAATTCCTCCTAATTTCTGTCCTAAATGGCTTACCCCTTATCCTTAGACTGTGACCCCTGGTTCCGGACTCCCTGACCATCGGAAACATCCTTCCTGCATCTTGTCTGTCCAGTCCTGTCAGAATTTTATAAGTTTCAATGAGATCCCCTCTCATTCTTCTAAACTCCAGCGAGTACAAGCCCAATCGTCCCAATCTCTCCTCATACGTCATTCCTGCCATCCCACGTATCAGCCTGGTGAATCTTCGCTGAACTCCTTCCATGGCAAGAACATCCTTCCTCAGATAAGGTGACCAAAACTGCACACAATACTAAGATGTGGTCTCACCAAGGCCCTGTACAACTGCAGCAAGACATCCTTGTTCCTGTACTCAAACCCTCTCGCTATGAAGGCTAACATACCATTTGCCTTCTTAACCGCCTGCTGCACCTGCATGCTTACCTTCAGAGACTGGTGCACAAGGACACCCAGGTCTCGTTGCACTTCCCCTTCTCCCAATCTATTGCCATTCAGATAATAATCTGCCTTCCTGTTTTTGCCACCAAAGTGGATAACCTCACATTTATCCAATTTATATTGCATCTGCCATGCATCTGCCCAATCACCCAACCTGTCCAAATCATACTGGAGTTTCTCTGCATGCTTCTCACAGCACACACGCCCACCCAGCTTTGTGTCATCTGCAAATTTGGAGATATTACATCTAGTTCCCTTGTCTAGATCATTAAAATATATTTTAATAGTTGGGGTCCAAGGACCGATCCCTGTGGTACCCCACTAGTCACTGCCTGCCAGTCGGAAAAAGACCCGTTTATTCCAACTCTTTGCTTTCTGTCTGCCAACCAGTTCTCTATCCAAGTCAATACCTTGCCCCCAATCCCATGTCCCTTAATTTTACACGCTAATCTCTTATGTGGGGCCTTATCAAAAGCCTTCTGAAAGTCCTAATACACCACATCCACTGGTTCTCCCTTATCTATTTTACCAGTTACATCCTCAAAAAATTCCAGTAGATTAGTCAAGCACGATTTACCTTTTGTAAATCCATGTTGACTTTGTCCAATACTGTCACTGTTTTCCAAGTGCTCTGCTATTACATCTTTTATAATAATGGACTCTAGCATTTTCCCCACTACCGATGTCAGGCTTACCGGTCTGTAATTCCCCGTTTTCTCTCGACCACCATTTTTGAAAATTTAAAAAGACCTCTATCAGGTCACCTCTCAGCCTCCTCTTTTCTGGAGTAAAGAGCCCCAGTCTGTTCGGTCTTTCCTGATACTTATAACCCCTCAGGGAAGTTCTGTTGTGTGAAGTTCCACACGCACAGTAGTACTAGAAACATGACCAGTCCCAAACATGTCGTCGACCTGACTCCAGCATCACCAGTTTGAGCTATCGAGTTTTACTGTCCCGGTGACTATTTGGTACCCAGTGAAGCCTCCAGCTCCAGGGAGGGTTTTGGTAACATTGATGGAACTACCACCACTTCAGCATTTGGTTGCAATGGCACTCTTTGCTCATGGAGTCAATCTAACAAAGTAATTGGGGGATATAGTAGTGTTACTTAATGCAGCCCCTCCTTTAAGGTACTCCTAAAACCTACCTCTTTCACCAAGCTTTTGTCCTAATATCTCTTTATGTGGCTCAGTGTCAAATTTTGTTTGATAATGCTCCTGTGAATCGCCTTGGGATCTTTTATTACGCTAAAGGCACAATATAAGGCTGCATCTAGTGACACCATTATGGCTGCATATAGTGTAGTAAAACATCCCAAGGTGGTTCACAGGAGCGTTATCAAACAAAATTTGACACCGAGCCACATAAAGAGATATTAGGACAGGTGACCAAAAGCTTGGTCATAGAGTTATAGGCCTAGAAATTGGGGGTATAGCCCCGCTTGGGGCATTAGAATTGGCGGAGCGCAAATTATATAGCCAGACGCAACTTATCGACACCTCGTGCGATATTGGGTTGCAGCGCCCCAAAGGTGATTGAGGCACAAGTTCATGCGTTACACGGGGCACCTAAGGCGCTAACATGCCGGCGCAACCCAATATCGGGGCGTCCAGCCGCAGCGCAGGTGCTCTCAATTACCCATGACCACGAGACTTCCAGGCGCCGGCCAGCTCTTAAAGGGGTGGGTCAGGCAGCTCCAGCATCCACATTCTGCACCTTGTAGGCCTACAAATTGGCGCAGGCCCTTCTCTGGCGCCAAAAACTTGGAGCATATGGAGAGGGTGAGGCAGAGAGCAGAGCGCTTCACCAATGAGTCTCTGGAGGAATTGGTGGCCGCAGTGGAGCGCCGGCGAGATGTCCTCTACCCCAACAATGGCAGGAGGCCTAATCATAAGGACTACCGAAGAGCTTGGAGGGATGTTTCACAGAGGGTCAACTCCAGCAGCATGGCGACCAGGAGCCCTGTGCAGTGCAGGAAGAAATTCAACGACCTCACTCGGGTCGTGAGGGTGAGTGGAGTTAATGCCAACTTATGCATCCCTCCATTATCACCTGACTTTATGGCTACAGGGTGCGCTATGCCCCACTGGCAATCTGTCAGCAGGCACCCATGGCCCTTTCACAGAATCACAGAATCACAGAAACCCCACAGTGCGGATAGAGGCCATTTCGGCCCATCGAGCCTGCACCGACACATATCCCACCCGATCCCCGTCATCAACACCTATCCCACCCTATCCCCGTAACCCCACTAACACTAAGGGTCAATTTATCATAGCCAATCATCCTAACCCGCACATCTTTGGACTCATACATGCACATTTGACTCAGGGCATCATGTAAGGGCTGTTCCACCATGGGGGGCATGAGATGATAACCCAGGGCATCATGTAAGGGCTGTTCCACCATGGTGGACATGAGATTATAACCCAGGGCATCATGTAAGGGCTGTTCCACCATGGGGGGCATGAGATGATAACCCAGGGCATCATGTAAGGGCTGTTCCACCATGGGGGGCATGAGATCATCACTCAGGGCATCACGTAACATCACTTCCCGTCCTTTGCCCTGCAGGCCAAGCTGGCGTGAAACTGCAAGGAACAGCTTCGCACCGGAGGAGGCCGTCCTCAACTGGAGCCTCTGACGGATCTCGAGGAGAGAGTCCACCAGATTGTGGGAGGACGTCTGAGTGGTCCTGTCACAACTGCAGCTGCCGACCCCATTGTCCACAGCGATGGTAAGGTTCTCTACTATTACAGCTGTCACCTTCCAGTTGTTTCCCCCGCCAGCATGCTTTCTCAATGTGGACCCATGTCATAGCACTGCCGCACTGTTGCATCCCTTGCTGCCAAACTGTCCTTTTGCTAAAGCCACTCTTCAACCTCCCTGCTTTCAGATGCTGCATCACCAGCTCGGGAGCCAGCCCCTCAAGCTGCCAGTGCCAGTGCCTCCGGAGGCGACGACCAGGAGGAAGCCGGACCATCCGTGCCAGCCTCAGGGGAGCCACCGCATCTGGAGACTGGGGATAGTAGTTCCCTTGAGGGGAGGGGGGGGCGGGGGGCTCTGATGAGGAGCCAGTTGCAGGAACCAGCGGCCTGCAGCAACGCGCGGGGGGTAGGAACGCTCGGGGGCTGTCTCCCTGGAGGGCGAGGCAGGCCACCATGACTGCTGCACAGAGTGCAGAGGAGGTGCGTAGCCTTGCCGAGATGAGCGCCCAGGCCCGGCTCAGGCACACTGAGCTGATGGCTGCAGTGGGGAGGATGCCTGAGTCGATCGACACACTGGCAAAGAGTGTGCTGGACTTTGGGGCAGCAATGGAAAGGACTGTCCAGGGCTTCGGGGCAGCAATGGAAAAGTCTGTCCAGGGCTTCGGCCCAGCAATTGAAAGGTCTGTCCAGGGCTTCGGCCCAGCAATGGAAAGGTCTGTCCAGGGCTTGTCCGAGGCAGTGGAAAGGTCTGTCCAGGGCTTGTCCGAGGCAGTGGAAAGGGCGGTCCATGCTGTATTGATTTGTATGTGGGTTCAATGACGACACATTCATGAAAGAGAATGAGTTTTTATCTAAAGTATGTTGAACTCTTTTTAACAGCATTTACAGGAGACTCCATGCTTGTGATGCATCTAGAACGAAACTGAAACTAAACTCCTCTGCTTGTCTCTCACATGACCTCTGCTGGTCAGGCATAAGTAATCAGTACATGCAATCATGCTGGTAAGACATGATAATCAAACAGGCACATAACATCACTATTTGCTGATATCATTACATCTCCTTTTCTTAAAACAAAAGTATTTTACTTTTAACTAACAACATGTTTTCTTTGTATTAATCTGCATTTTAACTGTAACACTTAATGAACTTACATTATCATTATCATGATCAAGGTTTGTTAACCTTGCTTTGTGTGTTCACATGAAATATGTAAATACACTAGAACTTGAAGAACGAATAAGATAACATTACTTCCTTCTATAACAATAGTCCTTAAATTTGCTCAATGAGTCTCTCAGGAGGCTTCACGTGTCTTGAGGATTTTCTGATTGATTGTCCTTGAATCTGAGTTGTTGCCTCAGATGATTGGTTCTCAGCTGTGTGATCAGGTTGTTCAACAGTATCAGTCTCTTGACCTGCTGTGGCTGGTCCCATGGGAAGATCTCGACGATTTCTTCTCAGAACAGCACCCTCATTTGTCTGAATGGTGTATGATCTTGGTTGAACTTCACTCGAGACAGTTCCCTTCTGAGTCCATGTGTTTGTTTTGTCTTTGAATATCACTTGGTCACCAGTGTGGAGTTCAGGTAGGTTTTGTGTTCCTCTGTCATAGTAGTACTTTTGCTTTTCTTTCTGTTGTTCTTTGAACTTCCTCACTTTCTCCCCCTCTTTTGTTTTCAGGAGGTTCTCCGGGATGGGTAGGTTTGACCTTAGCCGACGTCCCATAAGTAGTTGGGCTGGTGACTTACCACACTCGAGCGGCGTTGTGCGGTATACAAGCATGCTCTGGTAGAAGTCAGTTCCACTGTCTTTTGCCTTGTACATCAGTCTTTTCACTGTGTTTGCGGGCTCTCCTGGGTCAACAGCTCTGGACAACGTGTCTGCTATATACATCAGCTTACCCGGTGTGTACGCAACATTCAGTTCATCATAGACTGTCTCTCCTTTGCTTTCCACAACGAGGACTCTCTTTACCAGGTTCAGTCTCTCACAGGCTTTTAAACCTAGTATGGCTTGCACATCCTTTGGCACCACAATTAATGCTAGCATGTGCTCTCTGTCCTTGTGTGTCACTTTGACAATGCATCTTCCTTTCACTGGTATATCAGTACCTGAGTATCCTGTCACCTTCACTTTTACTCCATGTATCTTTGGTCTGGGTCTAATTTTCTTAAAATCAGTCTCTGATATCATATTAACTTGTGCTCCAGTATCCAATTTAAATGGAATGTGTATGTCATTCACTTTTAGTGTCAACATCCAGTCTCTTTCTTCTTTTTTGTTTTCATACACAACATCTACATTGAACTCCTCTATGTCGCTTTCATCTACTGCATGGACCTTGCTTTGTTGCACTTGGTTCTTGCAGCAACGGGCATAATGATTGTTTTTGTTGCAACTATTGCATGTTTTACCATATGCTGGACACTTTCTTGGTGTATGCTGTGTACCGCATCGACTACATGACTTTCGATTGTCCCTTTCACTTTCGTTCGCTGGCCACGCCTCTTTTTTCACATTGGCGCTCTTTTTGTTAAACGGTTTGTATCCGTTCATTCTCACTGCATCCACGTTGCAGCTATTGTCACTGAACAGCTCCTTTGCCTGCAACTTCACAGTCTCTGTAGCCCTACACAGTGCTATGGCTTTTCCCAGGTCTAGATCTTGCTCTCTTAGCAGTCTTTCCCTTAGACCATTATCTGGAATACCACACACCAGTCTGTCTTTTATCAGCGAGTCTGTCAGTCCCCCAAATTCAGACGATTTGCTTCTGTTTCTCAGTTCAGTCACATACTGATCAATAGTCTCTCCCGTTTTCTGTACACATGTGAAAAATCTGTGCCTCTCAAACGTCACGTTACGTTTAGGTATGCAGTAGGCCTCAAACTGTTCCATTATTTTATCTAGCTTCATTTTGTCTCCATTAGCAGCGAATGTGAAATTATTATACACCTCCAGCACTTCATCACCCACGACATGTAAGAACAGTGACGCTTTTATTTTATCACCTTTCTCGTCAGCTCCGATTGCTGATAAATACAACTCTAAACGTTGTTTGAATCTCCTCCAATTTTCAGCCACATTACCTGTCAACTGAAGCGTCGCCGGTGGGAGTAAACCTTCCATTTTTCACTTCGTTAGCTATTCTCTAATGGTAAGTAACGATGTTCTCTTTTGGCTTGCTAATCTGTGGAGAGCTGATTCAACTTCAGATTTTTTCTCTTCATCTCTTTCAGCCACTTCTGACACCATGTATTGATTTGTATGTGGGTTCAATGACGACACATTCATGAAAGAGAATGAGTTTTAATCTAAAGTCTGTTCAACTCTTTATAACAGCTTTACAGGAGACATGATGCTAGTGATGCATCTAGAATGAAACTGAAACTAAACTCCTCTGCTTGTCTCTCACATGACCTCTGCTGGTCAGGCATAAGTAATCAATACATGCAATCATGCTGGTAAGACATGATAATCAAACAGGCAAATAACATCACTATTTGCTGATATCATTACACATGCCTTGTCCAAGGCAGTGGAAAGGAGTGTTCCGGCCTTGTCCGAAGCAGTGGAAAGGACTGTCCATGGCTTTTCCAAAGCACTGGCACCTGCCACGCGGGTCCTCACTGCTGCCACGCAGTCACTTGCTGGCCTCACGCAAATTGAGGCCACGCGAACACTCTCTGCTGCCACCCTAGCTGCATCAGGCAGGATCACCCCAGGCCCTTGCAGCACCAAGGCAGGCCATGAATCTGTGGAGCAGTCGATTGTGGCGTATGATCCTGAGCGGCCCCGTCAGAGTGCTAGTGTTTCGGCCGACCACGGTGCAGGTGTTCTCTCTCTGCATGTGAGCAGTCCTGATGCCACCGCTGGCATGTCAGCAGAGCAGCTGCCACCACCTGCGCGGCAGACTGCTAGCAGACATGCCCAGTTGGAGCAGCCTGCTTGTGGGACCTCCAAGCCCAGAGGTCATCCAGGCTGCCCCTCAGGGGCTTCAGCGCTTCCAGACACTCAGCAGGCGTCCCCCAGCCTTGACGCAGCCACTGGGGTCCAATTATGGAGGAGCTGCAGGGAAGGAAGGGGCCGACCTCGTAAGAGGAGTCGGTCTCCATCAAGGGGTCAACAGTAGAGGGAGGTGCTAAGACGTCTCTTTTTCCGGATTTAAGGCCGTCCACACCTGCTGTGTTTGTTTGTTATGGTTTGGTTAGTTTTGCCGGATTGCCAGACAGTTATCTGTTAGTTTGTTAGTTATGCTGGAAGGAAGCACTTGTTTGAAAATAAAGAAAACTTTTTATTTACAATCGAGCTGTACACTATTTACAATCATCGAGGCCTTCATACGCTTACAGCGAACCAAAGGGCGCTGTTCGATTCACAGCCACCATTCCGTCCGAGGGGCCTAGAACCGAGTCCTTATGAGCCTCTGACGAACGGCCCTTCCAGTTTCTGGAGCCCTCCCATCTTCCTCCTCCTCCTCCTCCTGATCCTCCTCGCCTGCATGCTCCTCCTCCTCCTCCTCCTCCTCCTCCTCCTCCTCGTCCGCCTGCTCTGCTGGACCTTGAGGGTCGGCTGGCATTGGCTGGGTGCATCGAATGGCCAGGTTGTGGAGCATGCAGCAGACAACAACGATGCGTGCCACATGCTCCGGCGAGTACTGTAGGGCGCCCCCCGAATGGTCCAGACAACGGAAACGCTGCTTCAGCACACCAATTGTGTGCTCCACAATGTTCCTGGTGGCCTGATGGCTGTTATTGTAATGCTCTTCTGCCGGGGTGCTGGGCAAACGGAGTGGGGGCATGAGCCATGGGCAAAGAGGATAGCCCTTGTCACCCAGAAGCCAGCCTCGTGGGTGAGCCGGGGCCTCAAAAAGGTCAGCCACTGAGGTCTGCCGCAGGATGAACGCGTCATGGCTGCTGCCAGGGAATTGTGCGTTGACCGCCATGATCATCTGCCGGTGATCACAGACCAGCTGCACATTAAGGGAGTGGAACCCCTTTCGGTTACGGAACTCCTCCGGATTCTGTAATGGCGCCCGCAAAGCCACGTGTGTGCAATCAATGGCCCCCTGCACCATGGGGAAGTCCGCAATAGCCACGAAGCCCTGTGCGCGCTCCCCCTGCTTCTCCAGGGTCACAGGGAAGGTGATTAATTCGCACCTCCTTTTGTAGAGGGCAGCTGTCACTTGCCGGATGCAGCAATGCACTGCAAATTGAGAGATATTAGATATGTCCCCAGCTGCTGCCTGAAACAATCCGCTGGCGTAAAAGTTGAGCGCAACAGTGACTTTCACAGACACCGACAGAGAGGTCCTGCACCGTATCCGCGGCTGCAGATCCCCAGCAAGCAGGTGGCACAGCTCAGTGACAACATCCTTACCAAATCTGAGCCTTCGTAGACACTGCTCCTCCGACATGGTAAGGTAGGAGACCTGCTGCCTGAAAACCCTGGCAGCGTATGGTGGATTTGGCGACGTCCATTGGCCCTCCTCCTTCTGGCCAGTCCCGGCCCTCTCTCACTCCGTCTCTGTGCCCTTGCCAGTTGTTCAGCCAGGATGACATTCCCCTCCAAAGCAGCTCCCATTATTCTGGCCGACGAGTAAGACGCAGTCAGCTTTCTGGATCCAACTGTTCTGGACAGGGCTGAAGTTCCCAAGGCTCCTCTGGCTCAATAAGAACAAGTCTGTGTAACTGAAGGTCTGCAACTCTCTCCAGCAGCGAGCAGTATGGCCAGGCCAAATGGCTGCTGGTTTTATACTAGTGCTGTCTGTAAGGATATCAGCAAATAGTGATGATGTTTGTCTGTGTTTGATTACTTATGCCTTACAGCATATTTGTCTGTGTTTTTGATTGCTTGTGCCTTAGCAGCAGAGGTCATGTGACCAGACAAGCAGGCTGGCAGTTTTACTTTCAGTTTGATTCTAGCTGCATCACAGCATAGTGTGTTCTGTAAAAAGTTGTAGAAAGTCTTGAACAAGACTTTAGATTAAACAACATTCTCTTTCAGAAATGAGTCTTTATTGAACCCAAAAAGAAATCAAAACATGATGTCAGAAGTGGCTGAGAGAGAAAAAATTTGAAGTTAGCAACTTGATGGGACAGTGAAAGCAGTTGTGGCAAGTAAGCGAAATCAGCTCTCCACATATTAGCAAGCCAGAAGAGAACATCGTTGCTTACCATTAGAGAATAGCTAACGAAGTGAAAAAATGGAAGGTTTACTCCCACCGGCGACGCTTCAATTGACCGGTAATGTGGCTGAAAATTGGAGGAGATTCAAACAACATGTAGGGTTGTATTTATCAGCAATCGGAGCTGACGATAAAAGTAATAAACAGAAATCGTCCGTGTTTTTACATGTAGTGGGTGATGCAGCGCTGGAGGTATATAATAATTTCATATTTGCCGTTGATGGAGACAAAATGAAGCTAGATAAAATAATGGAACAGTTTGAGGCCTACTGCATACCTAAACGCAACGTGACCTTAGAGAGGCACAAATTTTTCACATGTGTACAGAAAATCGGCGAGACTATTGATCAGTATGTGACTGAACTGAGAAACCGGAGCAAATCGTGTGAATTTGGGGGACTGACAGACTCGCTGATAAAAGACAGACTGGTGTGTGGTATTCGAGATAATGGTCTAAGGGAAAGACTGCTAAGAGAGCAAGATCTAGACCTGGGAAAAGCCATAGCACTGTGTAGGGTTACAGAGACTGTGAAGTTGCAGGCAAAGGAGCTGTTCAGTGACAGTAGCTGCAACGTGGATGCAGTGAGAAAGCACGGATACAAACCGTTTAACAAAGAGAGCGCCAATGTGAAAAAAGAGACGTGGCCAGCAAACGAAAATGAAAGGGACAATCGGAAGTCATGTAGTCGATGCGGTACACAGCATCCACCAAGAAAGTGTCCAGCATATGGTAAAACTTGCTATAGTTGCAACAAGAACAACCATTATGCCCGTTGCTGCAAGAACCAAGTGCAACAAAGCAAGGTCCATGCAGTAGATGCAAGCGACATAGAGGAATTCTGTGTAGATGTTGTGTCTGAAAACAAAAAAGAAAGAGACTGGATGTTGACACTAAAAGTGAATGACATACACATTCCATTTAAATTGGATACTGGAGCACAAGTTAATGTGATATCAGAGACCGATTTTAAGAGAATTAGACCCAGACCAAAGTTACATGGAATACAAGTGAAAGTGACCGGATACTCAGGTACTGATATACCAGTGAAAGGAAAATGCATTGTCAAAGTAACACACAAGGACAGAGAGCACACGCTAGCATTAATCGTGGTGCCAAAGGATGTGCAAGCCATACTAGGTTTAAAAGCCTGTGAGAGGCTGAACCTGGTAAAGAGAGTCCTCGTTGTGGAAAGTGAAAGAGAGACAGTCTATGATGAACTGAATGTTGCGTACACACCGGGTAAGCTGATGTATACAGCAGACACGTTGTCCAGAGCTGTTGACCCAGGAGAGCCCGCAAACACAGTGAAAAGACTGAAGTACAAGGCAAAAGACAGTGGAACTGACTTCGACCAGAGCATGCTTGTATACCGCACAACGCCACTCGAGTGTGGTATGTCACCAGCCCAACTCCTGATGGGACGTCAGCTAAGGTCAAATCTACCCATCCCGGAGAAACTCCTGAAAACAAAAGAGGGGGAGAAAGTGAGGAAGTTCAAAGAACAACCAGATCACACAGCTGAGAACCAATCATCTGAGGCAACAACTCAGATTCAAGGACAATTAATCAGAAAATCCTCAAGACACGTGAAGCCTCCTGAGAGACTCATTGAGCAAATTTAAGGACTATTGTTAAAGAAGGAAGTAATGTTATCTTATTCTTTCTTCAAGTTCTAGTGTATTGACATATTTCATGTGAACACACAAAGCAAGAGTAAAAAACCTTGATCATGATAATGATGATGTAAGTTCATTAAATGTTGTTAGTTAAAAGTAAAATACTTTTGTTTTAAGAAAGGGAGATGTAAGGATATCAGCAAATAGTGATGATATTTGTCTGTGTTTGATTACTTATGCCTTACAGCATATTTGTCTGTGTTTTTGATTGCTTGTGCCTTAGCAGCAGAGGTCATGTGACCAGACAAGCAGGCTGGCAGTTTTACTTTCAGTTTGATTCTAGCTGCATCACAGCATAGTGTGTTCTGTAAAAAGCTGTAGAAAGTCTTGAACAAGACTTTAGATTAAACAACATCCTCTTTCAGAAATGAGTCATAGAGTCATAGAGTCATAGAGTTTTACAGCACAGAAAGAGGCCCTTCGGCCCATCGTGTCTGCGCCGCCCATCCCTCCCTGTCCAGTCTAATCCCATTTTCCAGCATTTGGTCCATAGCCTTGTATGCAATGGCATTTCAAGTGCTCATCCAAATGCTTCTTGAATGTTGTGAGGGTTCCTGCCTCTACCACCCTTTCAGGCAGTGAGTTCCAGCTTCCAACCACCCTCTGGGTGAAAAAGTTCCTCCTCAAATCCCCCCTAAATCTCCTGCCCCTTACCCTGAATCTGTGCCCCCTTGTTATTGACCCCCCTACTAAGGGGAAAAGTTCCTCTTTATCTACCCTATCTATGCCCCTCATCATTTTGTACACCTCAATCAGGTCCCCCCTCAGCCTTCTTTGCTCCAAGGAAAACAACCCCAGCCTGTCCAGTCTCTCTTCATAGCTGAGGCGCTCCATCCCAGGTAACACCCTGGTGAATCTTCTCTGCACCCTCTCCAAAGCAATCACATCCTTCCTATAGTGAGGCGACCAGAACTGCACACAGTACTCCAGCTGTGGCCTCACCAGCGTTTTGTACAGCTCCATCATAACCTCCCTGCTCTTATATTCTATGCCTCTGCTAATGAAGGCAAGTATCCCATAAGCCTTTTTAACCACCTTATCTACCTGTTCCGCTGCCTTCAGGGATCTATGTACATGTACACCAAGGTCCCTCTGACCCTCTGTACTTCCTAGGGTCCTACCACTCATTGTGTATTCCCTTGCCTTATTTGTCCGTCCAAAATGCATCACCTCGCACTTTTCCGGGTTAAATTCCATTTGCCACTTTTCCGCCCATCTGACCAACCCGTTAATATTGTCCTGTAGCCTGAGGCTTTCCTCCTCGCAATTTACCACCCCACCAATTTTCGTGTCATCCGCGAACTTACTGATCATACCCTTTACATTCTCATCCAAATCATTAATGTAGATCACAAACAGCAAGGGACCCAGCACCGATCCCTGAGGTATCCCACTGGACACAGGCTTCCAGTCACAAAAGCAACCTTCGACCATCACCCTCTGCCTCCTGCCACTCAGCCAGTTTAGGATCCAACGCGCCAAGGCCCCCTGGATCCCATGGGCTCTTACCTTCTTGACCAGTCTCCTATGTGGGACCTTGTCAAAAGCTTTACTGAAGTCCATGTAAACCACATCCACAGCATTTCCCTCATCCACACACCTAGTCACCCCCTCGAAAAATTCAATCAGATTGGTCAGACATGATTTACCCTTGACAAAGCCATGCTGACTATCCCCGATTAATCCTTGCCTCTCCAAGTGGAGACTAATTTTGTCCCTCAGAATTTTTTCCAATAATTTCCCTACCACAGATGTTAGGCTCACTGGCCTGTAATTCCCTGGTTTATCCCTGCTACCCTTCTTGAATAATGGTACTACATTAGCTGTTCTCCAGTCCTCTGGTACATCCCCTGTGGCCAGAGAGGTTCTGAAAATTTGTGTCAGAGCCCCTGCAATCTCCTCCTTTGCCTCACACAACAGCCTGGGATACATCTCGTCCGGGCCTGGGGATTTATCCACTTTTTGGCCTGCTAAAACCGCTAGTACCTCCTCCCTCTCGATGCTAATATGTTCAAGTATGTCACAGTCCCCTTGCCCGACTTCTATGTCTACATCGTCTTTCTCCATAGTGAACACTGAGGCAAAAAATTCATTTAAAACCCCACCTACTTCATCTGGCTCTACACACAGCTTGCCACTTTGGTCCCTAATGGGCCCTACCCTTTCCCTGGTTATCCTCTTGCCCTTAATATACTTATAAAACATCTTAGGATTTTCCTTTATTTTGCTCGCCAGTGTTATTTCATGGCCCCTCCTCGCCCTCCTAATTTCCTTTTTAAGTATGCCCCTCTTATACTCCTCTAGGCCTTCCACCGTCTTTTGTCTTTTGTAACTGCCAAAAGCCCCCCTTTTTTTCCTAATGCATTTTTGTATATCCTTTGTCATCCAAGGTTCCCTTTGCTTGTTGGTCCCACCCTTGACCTTTACAGGAATATGTTGGTGTTGTACTCTCTCTATTTCCCTTCTGAAAGCCTCCCACTGCTTTGATGTGGATTTTCCTATAAGTAGCTGCTCCCAGTCCACTTTTGCCAGATCCTGTCTTATCTTATTAAAATCGGCCTTCCCCCAATTTAGAACCCTGATTTCCGGGCCGTCTTTGTCTTTTTCCATGACCACCTTAAATCTCACCGAATTGTGGTCACTATCGCCAAAATGCTCTCCTACAGACACTTCCACCACCTGCCCGGCTACATTCCCTAGAATTAGGTCCAGTACCGCCCCCTCTCTTGTAGGACTTTCTACATGTTGGCTCAAAAAGCTTTCCTGGATGCACTTTAAGAATTCTGCTCCCTCCCAGCCTTTCACACTCTGACTATCCCAATTTATATTGGGGAAGTTGAAATCCCCCACTATTACTACCCTATTATTTTCACACTTTTCTGATATCTGCCTGCATATCTGTTCCTCTATCTCCCCCTGACTGTTTGGGGGCCTATAGTACACTCCCAGCAAGGTGCTTGACCCCTTTTTGTTTTTAAGTTCTACCCATATGGCCTCATTCGAGGAACCCGCTAATATATCATCCCTCCTTACAGCAGTAATAGACTCCTTAATTAATATTGCAACACCCCCTCCCCTTTTACACCCCCCTCTGTCTCGCCTGAAGATTCTATACCCCGGAATATTTAGCTGCCAGTCCTGACCCTCCCTCAACCATGTCTCCGTGATAGCAACAATATCGTACTCCCATGTGTTCAACAACAACTTCAGTTCATCCACCTTATTTGCAAGACTCCTTGCATTCAAATAAATGCCTTCCAGCCCTGCCATATTCCCTTTTGCCTTCACATCTTTGCTCTGCCTTCCCCGCTGACTTGTTTTTTCCACCTTATTTGGCTGTACATCACCCCCTACTATAGCTCCACTCTGTATCCCATCCCCCTGCCGAATTAGTTTAAACCCCCCCCAGCAGTGCTAGCAAACCTCCCCGCAAGGATATTGGTTCCCCTCTGGTTCAGGTGTAAACCGTCCGACTTGTACAAGTCCCACCTGTCCCAGAAGCAGACCCAGTGATCCAGGAAACTAAAGCCCTCCCTCCTGCACCATCCCTTTAGCCACGCATTCATCTGTTCTATCCTCCTATTCCTATACTCACTAGCACATGGCACCGGGAGTAATCCAGAGATTACAACCTTTGAGGTCCTGCTCCTTAATCTTGCCCCTAGCTCCCTAAATTCTTGCTGCAGGACCTCATCCCTCTTTTTACCTATGTCGTTGGTACCAATGTGGACCACGACCTCTGGCTGTTCACCCTCCCCCTCCAGAATGCCCTGCAGCCGCTCAGTGACATCCTTGACCCTGGCACCAGGGAGGCAACAAACCATCCTGGATTCACGTCTACGGCCACAGAAACGCCTATCTGTTCCCCTTACTATAGAATCCCCTACGACTATTGCTCTCCCACTCTTTTTCCTCCCCTCCTGGGCAGCAGGAGCGCCCCCAGTGCCAGGAAGCTGGCTGCTGCTGCCTTCCCCTGGTGAGTCATTCCCCCCAACAGTATCCAAAACGGTATACTTGTTTGAGAGGGGAATGGTCACAGGGGTTTTCTGCACTACCTGCCTACTTCTATTGCTCCGCCTGGTGGTCACCCATTTCCTTTCTTCCTGTGCAGCCCTTCCCTGCGGTGTGACAAACTCACTAAACGTGCTATCCACGAACTTCTCAGCCTCGTGAATGCTCCACAACCCATCCACCCGCAGCTCCAGCTCCTCAATGCGGTCTGCTAATAGCTGCAGATGGATGCATTTCCTGCACACGTAGTCACCAGGGGCAGTGTCCCTGAATTCCCACATGGAGCAGGAGGAGCACATCGCGGGGCTGGGCTCCCCTGGCATGACTTTCCCCTTAATTAATTTAAATTAATTTACTATCACCAATTAAAGATATCTCTAAGGCTCTTGTATAGTCTACCAACAGTACCTGCTACACCAGAAAAGACCCTAGTAACGATAAACTACAGAGTTAAAGTTTAAAAAAGAGAAATACTCACCAACCAATCACTTACTTGCTCCCTGGTGACGTCACACACTGACTATTTTTTACCTCGCTCCCGCTGCTCCGAGTGCTCTCGGGCCTCGCTGGTCGTGGGTTTTTATACCCGGCTGCTCCTCCTCTGCTCCCGCTGCTCCGAGTGCTCTCGGGCCTCGCTGGTCGTGGGTTTTTATACCCGGCTGCTCCTCCTCTGCTCCCGCTGCTCCGAGTGCTCTCGGGCCTCGCTGGTCGTGGGTTTTTATACCCGGCTGCTCCTCCTCTGCTCCCGCTGCTCCGAGTGCTCTCGGGCCTCGCTGGTCGTGGGTTTTTATACCCGGCTGCTCCTCCTCTGCTCCCGCTGCTCCGAGTGCTCTCGGGCCTCGCTGGTCGTGGGTTTTTATACCCGGCTGCTCCTCCTCTGCTCCCGCTGCTCCGAGTGCTCTCGGGCCTCGCTGGTCGTGGGTCTTTATTAAACCCAAAAAGAAATCAAAACACTGTCCCCTTTAAAGAGCGCCCCCCGAGTCCGAGAAGGACCTGGTAACGTTCCATCCAATTGTCACTAATAGCGCCAGGCGGAACGGAGGGGGGCGCCACTGAATTTCTGGTACGGGGCGCCAAAAAGGCGTTGCACAATGAAATGACGTCATTATCTGGCTGCGCCCGTGAGCGGACGCAAAGACTTAGCACCGGCGCTAACAGGCTACTCAATATGACAGGATGCGCTCGGATCACTGCGCACGTCTGAAAATTGGGTAACGCCCCAAATCTCGGGCTCTTTAGGCGCTAATCGCTGGTGCAACCAACCGAATTTCTAGGCCATAGAGTTATACAGCACAGAAAGAGGCCTTTCTGCCGATCGTGTCCGTGCCAGCCATCAAGCCCTGTCTATTCTAATCCCATTTTCCAGCACTTGGTCCATAGCCTTGTATGCTATGGCGCTTCAAGTGCTCATCTAAATGCTTCTTGAATGTTGTGAGAGTTCCTGCCTCTACCACCCTTTCAGGCAGTGAGTTCCAGATTCCAACCACCCTCTGGGTGAAAAAGTTTTTCCTCAAATCCCCTCTAAACCTCCTGCCCCTTACCTTGAAACTATGCCCCCTGGTTATTGACCCCTCTACTAAGGGGAAAAGTTCCTTTCTATCTACCCTATCTATGCCACTCATAACTTTGTACACCTCAATCAGGTCCCCCCTCATCCTTCTCTGCTCAAAGGAAAACGACCCCAGCCTGTCCAGTCTTTCTTCACAGCTGAAGCGCTCCAGACCAGGTAACATCCTGGTAAATCTCCTCTGCATCCTCTCCAATGCAATCACATCCTTCCTATAGTGTGGAAACCAGAACTGCACACAGTATTCCAGCTATGGCCTACCTAGCATTTTGTACAGCTCCATCATAACCTCCCTGCTCTTATATTCTATGCCTCAGCTAATGAAGGCAAGTATCCCATATGCCTTTTTAACCACCTTATCTACCTGTTCTGCTGCCTTCAGGGATCTATGTACATGCACACCAAGGTCCCTCTGATCCTCTGTCCTTCCTAGGGTCCTACCATTCATTGTGTATTCCCTTGCCTTGTTAGTCCTCCCAAAATGCATCAGCTCACACTTTTCAGGGTTAAATTCCATTTGCCACTGTTCTGCCCATCTAACCAACCCGTCTATATCATCTTGTAGCCTGAGGCTTCCCTCCTCGCTATTTACCACACCACCAATTTTCATGTCATCTGCGAACTTACTGATCATACCTCCTACATTCAAATCTAAATCATTAATGTACACTACAAACAGCAAAGGACCCAGCACCGATCCCTGCGGTATGCCACTGGACACAGGCTTCCAGTCATAAAAACAACCTTCGACCATCACCCTCTGCCTCCCGCCACTAAGCCAATTTTGGATCCAATGTGCCAAATTGCACTGGATCCCATGGGCTCTTACCTTCTTGACCAGTCTCTCATGTGGGACTTTGTCAAAAGCCTTACTGAAGTCCATGTAGACTACATCAGCTGCACTACCCTCATCCACACACATAGTCACCACCTCGAAAAATTCAATCAAATTGGTTAGACATGATCACCCCCTGACAAAGCCATGCTATCCTTGAGTAATCCTTGCCTCTTCAAGTGGAGACTAATTCTGTCCCTCAGAATTTTTTCCAATAATTTCCCTACCACTGATGTTAGGCTCACTGGCCTGTAATTCCCTGGTTTATCCCTACTACCCTTCTTGAATAATGGTAATATGTTAGCTGTCCTCCAGTCCTCTGGCACCTCCCCTGTGGCCAGAGAGGATCTGAAATTTTGTGTCAGAGCCCCTGCAATCTTCTCCCTTGCCTCACACAGCAGCCTGGGATACATCTTGTCAGGGCCTGGGGATTTATCCACTTTTAAGCCCGCTAAAACCGCTAGTGCCTCCTCCCTCTCAATACTAATTTGTTCAAGTATATCACAATCCCCCTGCCTGATTTCTATGTCTACATCGTCCTTCTCCATAGTGAACACAGATGCAAAATATTCATTTAAAACCTCACCTACATCTTCCGGCTCTACACACAGATTGCCACTTTGGTCCCTAATGGGTCCTACTCTTTCCCTGGTTATCCTCTTGCCCTTAATATACTTATAAAACACCTTGGGATTTTCCTTTATTTTGCCCACCAGTGTTTTTTCATGCCCCCTCTTTGCTCTCCTAATTTCTTTTTTAATTACCCCCCTGCACTTTCTATACTCCTCTAGGGCTTCCACTGTTTTTAGTCCTTTGTATCTCCCAAAAGCCTCCCTTTTTTTCCTAATCCATTATTGTGTATCCCTTGACATCCAGGGTTCCCTGGGCTTGTTGGTCCCACCCTTGACCTTTACGGGAACATGTTGGCGTTGTACTCTCTCTATTTTCTTTCTGAAAGACTCCCACTGCTCTGATGTGGATTTTCCTACAAGTAGCTGATCCCAGTCCACTTTGGCCAGATCCTGCCTTATCATATTAAAATCGGCCTTCCCCAATTTAGAACCTTTATTTCCGGTCCATCTTTGTCCTTTTCCATGGCTACCTTAAATCTCACCGAATTATGGTCACTGTCACCAAAATGCTCTCCTACTGACACTTCTACCACTTGCCCGGCTACATTCCCTAGAATTAGGTCCAGTACCTCCCCCTCTCTTGTTGGACTTTCTACATGCTGGCTCAAAAAGCTCTCCTGGATGCACTTTAAGAATTCTGCACCCTCTAAGCCTTTCACGCTCTGACTATCCCAGTTAATATTGGGGAAGTTGAAATCCCCTACTATTATTACCCTATTATTTCTACACTTCTCTGAGATTTGCCTACATATCTGTTCCTCTATCTCCCCCTGACTGTTTGGGGGCTTTTAGTACACTCCCAGCAAAGTGCTTGCCCCCTTTTTGTTTTTAAGTTCTACCCATAGGTAGGTTTTAAGCAGCGTCTTCAAGGAGGAGAGAGAGGTAGAGAGGTTTAGGGAGGGAATTCCAGAGCTTAGGATCTAGGCAGCCAAAGGCACGGCTGCAAATTGTAGAGCGATTAAAATCAAAGATGTGCAAGAGGCCAGAAAAGCATCAGATGCGCTGAGGCGGGGCGGAGACGGGCAATGTTATGGAGGTGGAAGGTCAATTTTACTGAGAGTAGAGAGCAAAATGGATCAATTTCTGGGTTAATCCAGTGAATAAATGACCCATACACGCCAGGAAGGCACCACGTTCAATCCCTGGTCAATCATCCCACGTCAATTTAGGCATGGTTTCCAGTACGGGCATGTTGTTACATAAACTGAGGAACAGATATAAATGACTGAAACAGGGAGCTTCCCCCCATCTCTGACAATTCTGGCAGCAATACTTTTTACAGTGGAAGTACAAGTGTGTGTCGTACTGCTTTAATTGCCAATAAAGTATCTCTCACAGGTTTGTGAATCTCACACCTTCTCCGCTGTTTTCACAGAAAATAATCCAAAGCTGAGAGTGTGAGGTCTACAAATTATGCAGCGTCTTTTCAACTGGAAGTAGCAGCCTGCACTCTAAGTGTGTGCTTTATTTTCTTCACTCCCCGTGCTCTCCCTTCCCTTCCTGAAGCTGTTGGTTCTACAGAGAGTGGTCACGTTATGATATCTTGCCCAAGTAGCCATTACACATGTGTGAGCTTCTACAACATAAACCAACGCTCCATTCAACCAGGGAGGGCATCACAGCCGAGCCTGACCCTGCTGTCAGTTGGCTTACACACTTGTCCGGCAGGTGTCAAAAGCAGGACTCTGACCAACTGCTCCCTTCCTAACTCAGGACTGCTGAAGCCAGTTACAGTGCCCAATAACAAGAAGCCAGTTACAGTGCCCAATAACGAGAGGCCAGTTACAGTGCCCAATAACAAGAGGCCAGTTACAGTGCCCAATAACGAGAGGCCAGTTACAGTGCCCAATAACAAGAGGCCAGTTACAGTGCCCAATAACAAGAGGCCAGTTACAGTGCCCAATAACAAGAGGCCAGTTACAGTGCCCAATAACAAGAGGCCAGTTACAGTGCCCAATAATGAGAGGCCAATTACAGTTCCCAGTAACAAGAGGCCAATTACAGTGTCCAATAACAAGAGGCCAATTACACTGCCCAATAACGAGAGGCCAATTACAGTGTCCAATAATGAGAGGCCAAATGCACTGCCCAATAACGAGAGGTCAATTACACCGCCCAATAACAAGAGGCCAATTACACTGCCCAATAACGAGAGGCCAATTACACTGCCCAATAACAAGAGGCCAATTACAGTGTCCAATAACAAGAGGCCAATTACAGTGTCCAATAACAAGAGGCCAATTACAGTGTCCAATAACAAGAGGCCAATTACACTGCCCAATAACAAGAGGCCAATTACACTGCCCAATAACGAGAGGTCAATTACACTGCCCAATAACGAGAGGCCAATTACAGTGTCCAATAACAAGAGGCCAATTACAGTGTCCAATAACAAGAGGCCAATTACACTGCCCAATAACAAGAGGCCAAATACAGTGTCCAATAACAAGAGGCCAATTACAGTGTCCAATAACAAGAGGCTAATTACAGTGTCCAATAACAAGAGGCCAATTACGGTGTCCAATAACAAGAGGCCAATTACAGTGTCCAATAACAAGAGGCCAATTACACTGCCCAATAACAAGAGGCCAAATACAGTGTCCAATAACAAGAGGCCAATTACAGTGTCCAATAACAAGAGGCCAATTACAGTGTCCAATAACAAGAGGCCAACTACACTGCCCAATAACAAGAGGCCAAATACACTGCCTAATAACAAGAGGCCAATTACAGTGTCCAATAACAAGAGGCCAATTACAGTGTCCAATAACAAGAGGCCAATTACACTGCCCAATAACAAGAGGCCAATTATAGTGTCCAATAACGAGAGGCCAATTACACTGCCCAATAACGAGAGGCCAATTACACTGCCCAATAACAAGAGGCCAATTACAGTGTCCAATAACAAGAGGCCAATTACAGTGTCCAATAACAAGAGGCCAATTACACTGCCCAATAACAGGAGGCCAATTACACTGCCCAATAACGAGAGGCCAAATACACTGCCTACGAACAAGAGGCCAATTACAGTGTCCAATAACGAGAGGCCAATTACACTGCCCAATAACAAGAGGCCAATTACACTGCCCAATAACGAGAGGCCAATTACAGTGTCCAATAACAAGAGGCCAATTACAGTGTCCAATAACAAGAGGCCAATTACACTGCCTAATAATAAGAGGCCAAATGCACTGCCTAATAACAAGAGGCCAATTACAGTGTCCAATAACAAGAGGCCAATTACACTGCCTAATAACAAGAGGCCAAATGCACTGCCTAATAACAAGAGGCCAATTACAGTGTCCAATAACAAGAGGCCAATTACAGTGTCCAATAACAAGAGGCCAATTACACTGCCCAAGAACAAGAAACCAATTACACTGCCCAATAACGAGAGGCCAATTACACTGCCCAATAACAAGAGGCCAATTACACTGCCCAATAACAAGAGGCCAATTATAGTGTCCAATAACGAGAGGCCAAATGCACTGCCCAATAACAAGAGGCCAATTATGGTACTCTGCGATCCTTTAACTCAGCACAGACCAGGGACTGAACGCGGGGCGTTGCTGGTCTGTAGGGCTTGTCCACACACTGGATTAAGACAGGAATTTGTCCATTTTGTCCTCTAATCTCAGTTAACTTGGCACCCATGTAATCGCTGCAGCTGGGATAATTGGCAGATCATTCTGCCAGTTAGTAGGTAAGTCACACATGCTATTAAACACAGATGACCCACTCTTCACCGTGCAGTCCCTAACACTTGATTACTTATCACTTCCTTCTTCACAAACCATTTCGTGCCAACACTGGCTCCCTCATCGATGTTAACGTCCAATTACTCCATGTAAAAGTTTAAAGCATTAGGAAAAGAAGACTTTGACACTCAGAACCTCTCACATTACCATCCTAGTGACAGCACAATTATTACCACATTCCTGAGGAGTCTCATTATACACCACGTCTTGCTATACATTTCCCGTGTCCTGGGCAATGCAACGAGGAAAGAGGAGAATGGCACCAGACCCTGGTCTGCTGCTCACCACCATTGATTATTGAACCAACTGCATCTGAAACCAATCATCTGTGTGCGTGGATGTCAATAATATCAAGGTTGCATATATAATGTTGATTAACTCTTCTCGCAACATGGCTGGTAAGTATACTATCACAGAAGGGCAGAAGAGATGCACAATAAAGGGGTGATGCTTTGATTTCTGTTTGCTTTACTGCTGGAGAAAATGAATTGAAAAACGTTATAAGCCTTAATAGTTAATGTTGCCGAGTCAAAAGTTGACCAAATGATATGTTACAATGAGACAGGCCCAAGTTTTGCAATTTTGAGCAGATTTGAATGAGCCCACATCTCTTGCCTTAGGTATGAGGCACACTCTAAACCTCTCCGCCTCTCTACCTCTCTGTCATCCTTTAAGACACTCCCCTCCAATTCTGGCCTCTTGCACATCCCCGATTTTCATCATTCCACCATTGGCTGTGCCTTCAGCTGTCTAGGCCCTTAGCTTGGAAA
Organism: Somniosus microcephalus; assembly: GCF_052327205.1. Taxonomy (NCBI): domain Eukaryota; kingdom Metazoa; phylum Chordata; class Chondrichthyes; order Squaliformes; family Somniosidae; genus Somniosus; species Somniosus microcephalus. Next base: position 13,579,892 of record NC_141002.1, on the reverse strand, counting down.
ATCCATCCCTAAACCTCTCCGCCTCGCTCTCCTCCTTTAAGACGCTCCTTAAAATCTACCTCTTTGACCAAGCTTCTGGTCACCTGTCCCGATACCTCCTTATGTGGCTCGGTGTCAAATTTTGTCTGATTATACTCCTGTGAAGTGCCTTGGGCGTTAAAGACGCTATATAAATGCAAGTTGTTGTTGTTGAAAAATCAATGAGCCCAATAATGTGTCCTGGGACCACTGCTCTCTGGGGCTGTGTGTGCCTGCAGTGCCTCAGACTGAACTGACTTTGTACCAGAATGCCTGACCAAGCTGCAGAACAGCATGGAGCGCGTGACCATTCCAGGGCCCTCGACCCCACCCCCTCCCTCGGCTGAAAACCCAATCTTGGCCATAGTCAACTTAACAAATGCAGTGACTGGGGGCTCCAACCTAATCCAGTCTGTCTTCTCTGCATTCTGATAGTGGAGAGAATGAAACAAACCCATAGCTGTTCAGCAATCTGTTTCCAAACAGATCTCTGGGCATGGTGAAGGAATACCCAGCAGCAGAGGAATGGCAGGTGTGGGCATGTCCCTCAGGGCAAAGCCGTATCTGTTACCCCAGCCACCCCGTTCAAATGACTACGAACGTGTGACAAAACATAAAAGGCCTAGACAGCCGTGGCAATGATCTCTGTGGCACCTTTAGCTGCAGAGCCATCTACGGACCCAACACAAGTGACCACCTTCACCCCAGAGTCAAACGCTGTCCCCCCCACATCGCTTCCTCCTCGCATTGATGAATCATAGGGCTGATTTTTACTTGGGTAAATTGGGGCTAATGTGGTGGTAAGGGCCTTTAAACTGGGTCAGTCGCTTTACAGCCCCTGTAATTTGCGGCTGGGACGCAAGCGGGGCACTGCGCATGGCATTGACGTCATCGCCGGCGGCGCAGCATCGTGGGGCGCTACCGACTACCTGGGGCCGCTAACGAGAGGTGCAAATCAACCCAATTTTTCCCCCAATGGCTCTGCCACCCGCACAACACAGAGAAAGCTGTCAGTCAAATCTATTCCCTGAAGAAGATGCAGTAAGACATGTAGTATTACCCCGCGCCCAGTGCAACAGGTTATAGAGTTCGGACTTGAGACTTATGAGAAATTACGCCAGACGTACGGGTTCTGTCTTTAACATTTTATTGTTCCTAAGACAGATTCAAAACCCCACCCACTATTCGAGCAGTTCACCCATAATATTACAGGAAATCATACATACAACCGCCCGCCGATGATCAGTCCAGCGTTGATTGTAGGTCCTTGTAGGCGAAATGACGAGTTAAACCACATTCTTCTGACTGCAGTGCCGATATTCTTTAGCCACTGTGGTTTATACAACTTTCCTTGCCTTTTGCAGTAAATCAATCATTCAGAGATAGTGAAATGTTCCTTTAATGTTGGTCTGAGCTGTTTGAGCAGTCAAACATTCACATTAGCTCATCCCGTGTCGCTATCCATTAGTTTGACTTTATCACAGCCCAAAATTGTTCATTCACTCCTAAAATTTAAAGAAGTGGCAGAAAACCACTTGGTTACCGTCAATGAGTTATGTTGTATTCTACATTTCAAAACTTCAAGGGTTTGACTTCTCCCCTTTAACCTCCGAAAAGCCATCAGAGACACCATGGGCTGGATTTTCATGTAGGAGTCGGGACTACAATTTTCGGGATTGTAGTCCCGCCTGCATCGAGATGTGGCCAATCCACGCAATTTTAACTTGATTGACCTTGTTGAGCCCACCCAGTGGGCTCAGCAGGCCAATTAAGGGCCACCCGGCAACAGGTGATGTCACAGACTGAAATTTCATCTGTCAAGAGGTTTGAAGCTGTCAAACACTGACAGTCTTACTTCTAACCTAAGTCCTTCTCCACACTCAGTTAGAAATCTCTCCTGCACAGAAAGCTGAAGGCTGTCACTTTTGACAGTTCGCAGCCATTCTGCTTTCTGAGCTGGTGAGATGAGGGACCTAAAGGAAGGAAGGCTGAAAAGGTAAGAAAAGGTAATATAAACTTCTTTAAACACTTTTGACACACCAAACACACTTACCTTTGCACTCATGCACACATCACTCACCTGAACACCGGCATCTCGACCCCTCCAAGTCCTTCAACCCGACGGCCCGCCATGCAAACTTGTCGTGGTTTGGAGCCATCGGGAATCCCACACTTCAGTATTAAAAATAGGGATGAGGCTAAAAACTGCCTGTTAACTACCTGTTAACAGGCAGTTAATTAGCACTAATCCCTTCCCGTCTCGGGTAGGCAGGTCCCAGTGCGAGGCGGGTTCCCATCTCCTTTGAAACTGGCATGGAGGTGGGTTGGGTGCGGGATGGGGTCGGGACCCCTGATTTTGGGATTTTAACCCCCCACACGCCTCCAATCCCGACTCCACGGCCCATTGAAAATCGAGCCCCATGTCTGCAAAGCTGAGGGGGTTTGTTTCTCTCTGTTGTCTATCACTACCCCCTGCAGTCACAACCATGTTTCCTGCCTTATTAGTGAAAGACTGCTTGTTACATTCACCAACTTTATTTTACTTTGAAAAACCTTTTTGCCTGGCAAAGTATTTCAAGAAATATTAAGAATGAGAATATACTTTCTACAATGCCCAGAATGCAAAAGAGGCTTGCTGGTCAGAGTAACCCTTTGGCGCTCTAGCACAGGGGTTCCCAAACTGTGGTACGCATACCCCTGGGGGTACACCAGACATCTCTGGGGGGTACACGGGTGAAATTGCCTAATGGCGGATTTTATTTATTAATAATTTTATTTATTTATTTATGTATTGCATTTTTATAAAGGCTACTCAGAGGAAGCTTTGAAACTCTGTGGGAATTCACAATATAAAGAAGCTAATTTACCTCAAGATATACCAATGAGAATGCAGATACACAGAGACGCTGAGGTACAGAGCCCGAGCTTCCAATCACCGTACACTACAGCGTGGTTTCAGTTGCCCGAAACTGTCCAGTCTAACTGAGCTCAGAACTAAGTCGGGTATTTTTTCGGTTGTACACATCGCACTATAACTATATCTGCCGGGAAGTAACAGTGAACAAGGGTTAAAATATTAAATCTGTGTGCTGGTAGGGGTATGCAGGCAGCTGGTAGCTCTGGAAGGGGCTACACAATAAGTAGCTTGGGAACCTCTGCTCCAGAACTGTGACTGCTGGGAATTAATGCTTATCCAGACAGCTATCAGAGGCACTGCTGGGACAGAGCAGTGCTAATGGCTTTGCATATTTCAGGTACTGGCATATTAAACTACCCTTTGCTCCACAGGAATTACCGCCTTCAGCATAACAAAAGCAAAATACTGCTGGAAATCTGAAATAAAAAGAGAAAATGCTAGAATAACTCAGCAGGTCAGGCAGCATCTGTGCAGAAAGAAACAGAGTTAACGTTTCAGGTCGATGACCTTTCGATAGTGCCTTCAACATGCAGCTAGATGAACCAACTAACAGTACTTCATTTTAACCCTGAAGAATAATTCATCACGGACAAACACGCTTTGTTTTTGTCACAATAACCCACTCAAAAACTGGGCTGCCTGGTCCTAAAGCAAACAGGTGACAATGCTATGCCTAACTATGACAGTGAGGAACTTAGTCAAACACAAGTATTTTATTAGAAGGAAATGACATGTCTGAAGAAAAACTAAGATATTTAATCTGAACCAGATTCCAATAAGGTTGAAGTGGGCCCATGGCTCACAAAGTGTGTAGCAGAGGAGAGAGATTCGGGTTCAATCGACAGAGGCAAGGGCCTAGAAATTGGGTTTTGGCGCAGCGACGGCTTTAGCGCCGGAAGTTAGTGCCGGAGCTAAGTCGCGCTGGGCGGGCCAAAAATTCAATAGTTCTGCGCCCAAACGGCTGCCGGCGCTGCTGAGAGCTGTTTGCGCCTGAAAACTGGCGCTACGCGCTGAATTTCGGCGCTATTCCGGCGCTGTGGCGCCCGCTGCGGTGCGGCAGGTTCGGGAAGTGCAGGCCTCCTCCTTCCCTTAAGGAGGAGCTGCCTGCACCCGGCCGCGGCCCGCGAAAATCTTTTTAAAAATGAGCCCGGCACCTCGGACAAGTGCCGGGCTTGCTTCTGTTCCGGGGGGGGCGGGGGGGAAGTCCGGGGAGGGAGCTGCGGCCAGGCGGCCGGCGGGAAAGCGGCCGGCCGCCGCGGGGCCTTTAATGCGCCGGCGCAAAGTCATGTAAGACTCTGTTGCCAGAGTCTTAGTTGCGGCTGCCACGGGCGAGGCGCCCGCAACTGAATTTCGGCGCTGGGGCCCGTCGGCATGGCAACCGGGACGCTGCGCACACCGATGACGTCATCGGTGCCGGCGCAGCGCTACCGGTCTACCGCGGCGGAAGGGCCCCAGGCAATTTCAGCGCCGGCGCCAATTGCAGCGCTAGGCCCTCTAGCGCCGCAAAATCGGCGCTAAGGGCACTGAATTTCTAGGCCAAGATGTTTATGAAGTGCTCTTTATATTAACAAGCTACAAGACAGTCACACAGGTGAGGGAGGCCATTCACCCCATCTTCATTCACTCACTCAGTCCAACTTCTGAATCCAATTGTTTCTTAAAAGGTTCCAGGGATTCGCCCCCACTACTGTTCCTGGATATCTATTCCACACGTTGATCACCCTGTGTGAACAAGAATTTCTTGACATCAGTTCTAAATGTACCTTTTACTAGTTTGGACCAACACCCCCTTGTCCAACTCTCCCTAGTCAACTTAAAGTATAGAATCATAGAATCATAGGGGTCAAAAACCAGGGGGCACAGATTTAAAGTAATTGGGGGAAGGTTTAGAGGGAATTTGAGGGGAAATTTCTTCATCCAGAGGGTTGTGGGGGTCTGGAACTCACTGCCTGAAAGGGTGGTAGAGGCAGGAACCCTAACCACATTTAAAAAGTACTTGGATGTGCACTTGTGATGCTGTAACCTGCAGGGCTACGGACCAAGAGCTGGGAAGTGGGATTAGGCTGGATAGCTCTTTGTTGGCGGGCGCGGACACGATGGGCCGAAATGGCCTCCTTCCGTGCTGTAACTTTCTATGATTTAAAGTAAGATTTGGGTTTACTCTTTCAATTTCTTATAGAATCTTAGGGGTTAATTTTTACTTTGTGCAATATTATAAAACGGGTGATAGCGAATCGGCAGCCTGTTCTACACCTGTCCCGAGTTTTATTTCCATTGAAGTTAAAGAGTGGAATCATAGAATCTTACAGCACAGAAGAAGGCTATTTGGCCCATCGTGCCAGCACTGGTCCTTTGCAAGAACTATCCAATCAGTCCCACTCCTCTCTGCTCTTTCCCCACAGACCTGCAAATTTCCCTCTTCAACTATTTATCCAGTTCCCTTTTGAAGGTTATTATTGAAATCTGCTTCCACCTCCCTTTCAGGCAGCGTGTTCCAGATCACAACAACTCACTGCGTACAAAAAAAATCCCATCATCTCCCCTCTTGGCCTTATGCCAATTACCTTACATTTGTGGTTTCCAACCCTCCTGCCATGGGAAAAAATGTTGGGAGTCCATTTATTTGTAGATCACAAGTTTGCCAGATTGACCTTGTTGCCTGAAATCTTGACAGACAAAGCTCTGTGCGAGGAGAGATTATCGTAAAACTTACCACACCGTGACAAAGCTTTAGTTTCGAATGCACAGTTTGGATTTTGAAGGGCTGTCTGGAATGACCAGAATGTAAATTTTGACTTTTGGGTGACCCGTTTGGCGGAGTGCGCTGGTTGGCCTCCTGTTCTGGCAGCGAAGAGGCCACTGCCGTTTTGAGGCCCCCGAGCCTCATTTAAATTTGACAGGTGAGCTGCGTGGTGTCAATCTGGCCTCAAGATTGGGGCGGAGTGGCCACCAGCGAGGTAAGTTGAAGTTGAGGGGAGGAGGGGGGTCGCGACTGCCAAGGGTGGGGTTCGTGGGGTGAGATTATTTTTGGGGGCCTACCTTTGGTGGACCTCCTTGGTTCCATTGCCCATTGAGCTAATTGGGGACAGCGCAAAAATGGCAATCGGGGTCCTATTTATATTTCCAAATTAAAAAGAGACTTACGCCTGAAACAGGAGGGCGCTTTGGACACTTGGCAGAGGCCCCTTTCGAAATGGAGCCAGCTGCATCGCCAGTGATAACAGGGCGGTAAGATTCCCGACCCCATTAAGGTCCCATTAAAGTCAGGAAGGGAGTGAAAATCTACCCAGAAGTCTGCCCAGTGTTTTATTTAAGACTGTGGGGGAGAAATTGGCCTGTGTAGCACCTGTTTTTTAGGCACTATGCGACCTCCTAATGCTCGAAAATGGGGTCCGAGGGCTGTGCGCACACTTCCAATGGGAAGTGAGCCAGACACCATCTTGGTAAAGGGGTTTGCGCGCGTGCACCTAATAACCGCTGGCAGCATGCAGAGCAGACAGATTATGGTGTCAATCAGTGTGCAACGCTGATTTGACGCCATTACTGCCATTTTAGAAGAGCATGCTCCAGCCTACGCCCTGTCTTAACCTCGCACAACCTAAAATGACGTTAAACAGCGTGAAGGACCCCCCCCATCAGCGCTACTTAAAGTGATCATGATCTACTTACAGGTTAGTTGCTGGATTATTTCTTCTGGCTGCTGGTGCAATTCTATGTGTTTTTGGAGCTTTCCAATACTTGTCTAAAGTTTGAATAGCCTACAGGGAGTGGTCTGGCTGGTGCTGAAGTACTTTATTGTTGATTTAAAAGCTTGTGCAGAAACCAGTTGTTTCCAGACATGGGTGGCCTGGAAGGGCTTCCTCTGGGAATTGAGCATGACTGGAAGAATGAGGAGAGGCCACACAGAGCAGGACAAGCTGCTGGAAGAGGGAGGAGGAGGAGGGAGAGAAGAGCTCTCAGCAGGAGGCCATATCCGCCCAGGATGTTCAGGGAACAATTCTCGTATCTCAACTTCAGCGAGGCACAATGGATGAGATGTCTACGCTTTAGTAAAGAGGTTGTGACTGAAATCTGCCACCTGCTGCAGACACAACTCCAACCTCAGAGCAGGGCGAGGACAGCATTGCCAGTGGCTGTCAAGGTGACCATAGTTCGTAACTTTTGCACAAATGGCTCCTTCCAGGCTGCTACTGGGGATATAAGCAACATCATGCAGTTTGCAGTACACTGCTATCTAAGGGAGGTCACTGAGGCTCTCTATAGAGAGAGAGACAACTTCATCTCATTCCCTCTTGCCAGAGATAAGCAGGCAGAGCGAGGACAAGGGTTTGCTTGGATTGCAGGCTTCCCCATGGTGCACCTCATGTGAACTCTGCCATTTTCCTGAACCGAAAGGGATTCCACTCCCTCACTGTGCAGCCGGTGTGTGACCACAAGCAGCGTATCATGACATGGCTTATGACTCCGGTCAGGAACCCACACACACGTGCACAGCAAGCCTACAATGAGAGCCATGCTGCCATTGTAGAGCACACCATCAGCGTCCTCAAGCAACGCTTCTGCTGCTTGGACTGCTCAGCTGAGCAGGTATCAAGAATTGTGGTAGTCTGCTGCATGCTGCACAACCTGGCCATTACGAGGGAACAGCCCTTGCCATCAACTATCAGGCAAGAAGCTGAGGAGCAGGAGCACAAGGAAGAGGAGGAGAAGGAGGAGGAAGTGCAACAGGAGGTGGTGGGACACAAAGAGGAAGGGAAACTACAACATACAAACTACGTGATCAATGAATGAATTAATTAATTATCAATACCAGTAACCTCAACCACACCTCCCCATACACCAAGAGTCCTATGCTCCTTACATTTCCTCTATCACCGACCATCACATAATCCTCTTTCCGACAGAAGAAACACATTCCAATCTAATTTAATATCAATCATGACATAATGCATACAAAGATAAACTAATCACCCTTGTGCATTCCCTTAGTGCCTGCCTTCCATGTGCCTTTGCCTCTCCCAGTGCTCCTACGAGGTGCTTCCCCAGTAGCTGCAGCATGGGTGGTGGAAGGCTGCTGACCTCCAACTGAGGTGACTGCAGATGGCCTTGGAGGATGTGCACGAGCAGCTCTGGGTCTAAAAGGCCCGGCTTCAGGCTGCACCATTTCGGGCTGCGCTGCAGCAGCCTGGGCTGGCTGGCTGACAGAGAACAGCAAGGGCACTGGAGGAGTGGTAGGGTTGGGAGCAGGAATGCTGTCATCCTGAGAGAGGACAGCAGGTTTGTGCTCCATGGACTCACTACCTCGCTACTGGGGCGGTGCCTCAGCAATCCTACTGATCTGTTGGAGAACAGATTGATGGGCTGCTGTGATGCCCTGGAAGCCCCTTTGAACACTGGTATCCAGAGCCATGAAGGCAACCATCTGAGCTTCCACTGCAGCACTCAACCTTTGATGGAAGCTGTTTGTGCTGCAATGGAAACTGAGCTTTCGCCCATCAGACGCAGCGTAATGGTGGGTTCCACGTGGCATGCTTGTACTTGTCCTCCTCCAGTTCTTTCCTGCTTCCTGCTGTTATGCGCCACCTTCTCTTGCAAGAAAGAGAGAAGTGTGTCAGTGAGTGTCCTGCAATATATTTGGGTAATATGGCTTTCATGGTTGAATATCTGACAGTGTGTGTGATCTGTGAATTGTGGGTGCGAGGCTTGCAACAGTGTTACATGTGTGAGGATGAGGTAAGGCACATGAATTGAAGGGTTGGGTCCTGATTGATAGAGATTGTTGGTAGGTGGGTGATGCGAGTGTGGTGAATTGAGTAGTGGATGAGGCTACTGGTGCAGTTGGTAGGATATGCCATTTGAAGATTGAACTCACTCACCTTGACAACTCATGTGAGATCATTAAACTTCTTCCTGCACTTCATCCATGTTCTTGGAGAAACACTCCTGGCATTGACCTCCACCACTGCTTGTTCCCACTGCCTCCTGAGCATCTGTCTGGAGGGCCTCCTGCCCACCTGCGGAGACAGGACATCTTTCCTTCTTTCCACATCTTGCACCAAGACTTCCAGTGCATTGTCTGAAAACCTTGGTGCTCACTCTCTGGCATGTTCAAATTCCTCAAAGTGTCACAGCCCAGATTGACTTTTTAAAAAACTCTCACCACTTCTTGCAGCTACAGTGTACCTCTCCCCTTTAAGAGGTGCAGGCTGCCTTTAAGTAGCGCTGGTCACTTGCCATATCGGGCCTCCTGCTGATGCATGCAGCCAATGAACAACACAGGGAGCACTGGCTGCAAGCAGGAATCATGTAAAGCAGCGGGCAGCACCAACTTAACATGCTGCCTGCAGCGCAATGAACAGGCGCGGGTTAATCGCGGACCGCAATCCCCACGCCTGTTTTTGGGGGTTAGCCAATTTCGCCCCCTGTGTGACACTCAATAGCCAACCAGTTGCTATGATGGAGCTATGGGGAGGAATGCTGTAGGTTTGTCTTTTCGGCTGGATGATTTGAGAAGGTTGAACAGCCTTCCTCGTCTGTATTTACTTTATGATCTTGAGGCTCTAATAATAATGGCCATTAATGCGTTCATGAATATATTCTGCACCAGCAACAGAAATCACAGAACTGACGTCACGATTCTTTGCTCCCCCTCACCCCTTCCCCCTCCACCTCCCCCCTTCCCCCTCCCCCCTTCCTCTGCCACGTCCGAACCCACCCCATTTCCACTTCTGGACTTGGAGAAAGGTGGCAATCGCAGCCACTGCTTTTAAAATGAGAATAATTCAAGTTGGGCAGGCTAAGCTATCCCGGCGAGTGTGCTCTGTATTAGTGCTTCTGAGGAAAGGCTTCAATCTGCTGACTGTGCAAGGCGGCAAAAACTGCTTACGTTGTTCAATAGTTGAGGGGCTACTTGTCCGGCTTAATTGTATAATGCTCCTACAATTTAAATTCTGTTCAGCAGTTTTCTGCTTTGAAGCCTCATGATTCCCAAGGACAATTTCATGGAAAACAAATGGACTACCGCACTCCCTGAGTCTCAGTACGACTTCAAGAAGATGCGATTTAATCCATGAATCTTCAATTCGAGATGTGATTAAACATGCCATCTCCTCTCTGAAGGCCAGGCTTCACATCACTTTGAAAGATACCTTTGCAGTGATGCCCTCAGACACATACAGACTACCGCCGCCTTCAGATTAGACCAGAGACCTTTCAAGAATGATGAAATTTTAGATCCTTTGTTCAAGGGCTTTGCAGGGCTAACCTGGTATTCTGAGATGTGCAGGGCATCAAGCAAAATTGCAAGGTGCAGCAATACAGCCCCACCAGGAATACACTCTGCAAGTTGCTGGAAGTTTTCTATTGATTAACCTTTTCTTGTGTGAATTTTGTGCTTGCCAAGGTGCTCGGGAGATCACGCTTTCCCTTTCAGGCACCCATTATCGGTCAGATACAGTACCATTCAATACAGAGTAAAGCTCCCTCCACTTTGACCGATGAGCCTCAGTCTCAACTGCGGAACAGAGGACCCCGACTGCTGCACCAATGTGCCCTTTCATTCCAGTTCCCACACCAGCCATCCAGGAGTCTGAACGGGGGTCATTTTGACTTTGTGCAATCGTGTAAAACGGAAGTGACATCACGGGACAGCAGGTAGGTGATTGGCTGGTGAGTACTACCTTTGTCTTTTTCTCTCTAAGTTAAGGCAGTGGCTTAGCTAAGAAGTTTAGTTAGTAGTCTAATAAATAGAGGCATGGCAGGGCACCTCAGTCCCGTCAAATGCATATCCTGTGCCATGTGGGAAGTCCAGGATGCTTCTCACGTCCTGGACAACCACATGTGCAGGAAGTGTCATGAGCTGGAAGAGCTCGAGCTCCGGGTTTCGGAGCTTGAGCAGTGGCTGGCATCACTGCGGTGCATCCGTGAGGCTGAAAGCTACGAGGATAGCACGTTTCAGGAGGTGGTCACCCCACAGCTTAAGAGTTTGCAGGCAGAGAGGGAATGGGTGACCGCCAGATAGACAAGGAGGAGCAGGCAGGTAGTGCAGGAGTCCTCTGAGTGCATCTTGCTCTCTAACCGGTATAACACTGGTGAGGGCGATGGTTCCTCTAGGAAGTGCAGCCAGAGCCAAGGCCATGGCACCATGGGTGGCTCAGCTATACAGAGGGATGGAGGAAGGTCAATAATGCAATAGTGGTAGGGGATTCAATAGTTAGGGGAACAGACAGGCATTTCTGCGGCCGCAGATGTGACTCCAGGATAGTATGTTGTCTCCCTGGTGCCAGGGTCAAGTCACTAAGTGGCTGCAGGACATTCTGAGGGGGGAGGGTGAACAGCCGGAGGTCGTGGTCCATATCAGTACCAACGACATAGGTAGAAAGAGAGATGCGGTCCTGCAGGCAGATTTTAGGGAGCTAGGAAAGTGATTAGTAAGCAGGACCTCAAAGGTAGTAATCTCCGGATTACTCCCAGTGCCACATGCTAGCCATATTTATTCCAATGTGCCATATTTATTCCAATGTTGGGAGGACTCGTAAAAATCAACATTTCATTGTGCAGTACACACGTCTGTTGCATATATGACAAATAAAATTGAATTGAATTGAATTGAATTGATTAGTGAGTACAGAAATAGAAGGATAGAGCAGATGAATGCATGGCTGGAGAAATGGTGCAGGAGGGAGGGCTTTAGATTCCTGAGGCATTGGGACCAGTTCTGGGGGAGGTATGACCTGTACAAACCAGACGGATTGCACCTCAGCAGGGCCGGGACCAATATCCTCGTGGAGGGGTTTGCCAGTGCTGTTGGGAGGGTTTAAACTAACTTAGCAGGGGGATGGGAACCTGAGCGAAGGTTTAGTAGGGAGAGAAGCAAAGCTGGAAATGGAAGGCAGTAAATTAGTAAATGAGTTTGGAAGACAGAGGAAACAAAGCCTAGAAAATAGACAACAAAGGGATTTGGCAGTGCTAAATGGTATATACTTCAATGCAAGGAGTCTAGTGAACAAGGCAGATGTGCTGAGGGCACAGATGGGCACATGGAAGTATGATATCATAGCTATTACTGAAACATGGCTTAAAGAGGGGCAGGAATGGCAGCTCAACATTCCTGGTTACAGGATTTTCAGATGAGATAGAGAGGGGGATAAAAAGGGAGGGGGGTCGCAATATTAGTTAAGGAAACTATTACAGCTGTGAGGAGGAATGGTATGTTAGAAGGATCATCAAATGAGGCCATATGGGTTGAACTGAAGAACAAAAAAGGGGCAATCACACTGCTGGGGGTGTACTATAGACCCCCAAACAGTGAGAAGGGGATAGAAGAGCAAATATGTTGGCAAATTTCTGAGAAGTGCAAAAGTAATAGGGCAGTAATAGTAGGAGATTTCAACTACCCAAATATTAACTGGGATAGAATTAGTGTAAAAGGAATGGACATGTTAATTTGCAACACCTAAAGCTCTGACTGGGTCCCCGTGATGACAAGTCCTGATTGCTGATTGGTCCCCTTGGAGGACAAGAAACACCCAGCAGTTTCTCTGGAATGTGTAATTAGATCCTCCCTGTCTATGTAATCAGTGACTTTGCAAAGTGTAATTCGAGCCATTCTGACTGCCAATTCCAGACAGAACAGAGCTCACTTGGAACAGACAGGGCTCACCCTCGCGGGTTGAGACCTCCTACTGAAGGGATAATTACTAGTCCTTTTCGGGTTACCCCAGATCAGGCATATTCCCCAGATGTTCACCTTCAACTAAAGTTAGAGATAGCCAAATTCTATAAAACGCTTAATTGGGTCTAAAGGTCCAGGCTATCTCTTTCTAAAGGAAAGGAATGACGTAAAGATGTTACTGTCCTCCAGATAGCACTTTTAATAAGTTTAACTAGACTGTAACCTTCCGGATATTATGAGGGTCCGGAATACTCCCCCAGAATCTGCAACTCCTCACAAAAGATTGTACAGAAATTGAGTTCACAAGTTTGATACAGAAATACTATTTGAGACAATTCTAAAAATATATAGATTTATTTAAGAGCCGACATACAGTTAACAGCTGTTGAGTCAATCGCAACTTTAACAGTTCAAAATAAAAATAGCTTACATTTCTTATTCTCAGAGATCCTTATTCTCAAATCTTAACTTCGTACATTTTTACATTTCTTATTCTTAATCCAGAATATCCACCAAAATCAAATAAGAGTACCTTTTTGATCCCTGAGACTCAAAGAATTAAAAACTTACAGAGTGTGCCTCTGAAGTTGAGAATCGCTTGCCCTTTCCAGCGACTTCTGACTTTCCATCTGAAAAGCTCTATTTTTATACCTTTTTTTAGTGGTTTACTCTTTGAAGTTTTCTGCTGATGTAAGCTAATTATCTCTAGTCATTCTTTGTTGAATTCTTTTCTATTCTTACAGTCAATTTAGCCATCAACTTTTAGAATCCTGTCTGTTGTTTAGGTGTTTCAAAACTTATCGTAAAATGGCTACAACAGATTTATCTCTTTGATGCTATTCTTATTGAAGGCCTTCCATTCAATTCTAAAATCACCTAGCTGGTTATAATCAGACGTCGTGACTCCTATGTGTTCCATTTTCAATACAAAAATCATGTGATAGCTTGGTGTCACCTATTGAAGTCATATCTACGAAACCTTCTGTTTGTGTATCTTTTACAATATTTAAATCAAAAACACTTCAACTAGGGTGTTTGTTTTCCTAGCCATCATAGTTGGTTATATTACTGACTTATGTTTCCTGTCTTTCATTTGATGTTACTTTTATCAAAGGCACATGGTTTTTTAATATTCTGTGTTTCTGTTCGAAGTGTCAGTTTTTAACACTTTACTATTGTGTTGGTTCCAAACTGCAGACATTCTGGAAGCTGCAACTTGCTGTTTCAATAGGGCCATTGTCTCAGTATTAACAATCAATTCCCATTTCAAAAGCTTGTATGGTGTTTACAGCTTGTGTTAACACTTCATCTTATCTCAAAAGCCTGTGTTCTGTTTGCAGCCTGTGTTGTCGAGGCTTTCCAGACTTTTAAACCCAATATGTCATGTATTAATAAAGTCAAAATTCCGTTCATAGGACAGTGTATCTCTTGGAATATGGCTATTTCCTTTACACTCTCACCCCCCAAACAAGTTCCTGTTCCCACCCTCATCCCTGACCAAGTTCCTGACCTTCCCCTCCACCTCCCCCCCGCTCCCCCAACCCCCCGGCCATTGAAGGGGCATTGTTTGTGGGTCATGGATTGTCAACAGATTTTTTGGGTATGAAGTGAATAGTGACAGTGTCATGACTTCTGGATTTTGTCCAGACCAATGACGTCACTTGCCACACATGCACCGAGCTTTCCGAGAAATCAACCAGGTCTTGTGGAGGAGAGGGACACTGTGGTGCGGGTGTAAAGGGTGCAGGGGTGGGGGTGGGGTGGAAGAATGTGATCCATCTTACCATCTGGATCACGTTCTTGCTCTCAACCGCCCTCCCCTTTAGACCTTGATCACATTCTTCTGCTATCCCCACTGTGCTCGCCGTAATCTTTACCACCCCACCCCACGAGTTCCTGACCTCTTCTCTTGCCCTCCAATCCCCCCTCTCTCCATCTGATCCCCTTCTCTTTCCCTCTGATCCTCTCTCTCTCCTCTCCCTCTCTCTCTCTCCTCTCCCTCTCTCTCTCTCTCTCTCCCCCTCTCTCTCTCCCCTTCTCTCTCTCTCCCCTCTCTATCCCCTCTCTCTCTCCCCCTCTCCCTCTCTCTCTTCCCTCTCTCTCTCCCCCTCTCTCTCTCTCCCTCTTTCTCTCCCCCTCTCTCTCTCTCCCCCCTCTCTCTCCCCCTCTCTCTCCCCCTCTCTCTCTCCTCCTCTTCCTCTCTCTCTCCCCTATCTCTCTCACCGATCCCCTCTCTCTTTCCCCTCTCTCTCTCTCTCCCCCCTCTTCTCTCTCTCCCCACTCTCTCTCCCCCTCTTTCTCTTTCCCCGTCTCTCTCGCTCTCTCCCCCTCTCGACCCTCTCTTCTCCCCGTGGATCCAGTGACGGGCCTTGACACATGGAGCTGAACAAAGCATGGCCCACGATGCCCTGCAGCCGCGGCAGTGGGGTACTGCACATGTGCGGCCGGACCTCGGTGGCAGCGCGTGTCCGCAGAAGGGGATCAGGTGTGCAGGTGCAAAAAGAGGCGGGGCCGACCATGCATGCACAGAAGAACACAAAAATGTTTGTGTAGATTTCACTTTGAAAAGCTATAGAGGGAGCAGAATTCTTAAAAGGCATTCAGGAGAACTTTTTTTAGCCAGTACATAAAAAGCTCAACAAGGGAGGGGGCGGTTCTGGACTTAGTTTTAGGGAATGAAGCTGGGCAGGTGGAAGGGGTATCAGTGGGAGAGCATTTTGGTGGTAGTGATCATAATTCAGTTAGATTTAGCATAGTTATGGAAAAGGACAAACCAGGTGTAAAAGTTCTCGATTGGGGAGAGGCCAATTTTACTAAGCTGAGATGTAATTTAGCAAAAGTGGACTGGAAACAGCTACTTGAAGGTAAATCAGTGTCAGAGCAGTGGGAGACTTTCAAGGAGGAGATAGTGAGACTCCAGAGCAAATATGTTCCCACAAAGAAAAAGGGTGGGACTCCCAAATCTAGAGCCCCCTGGATGTCAAGGAGCATACAGAGTAGGATAAGGAAAAAAAGGGAAGCTTTTGTCAGATACCAAGAGCTCAATATTACAGCGAGCCTAGAGGGATATAGAAAGTGCAGGGGTGAAATTAAAAGGAAAATTCAGAAAGCAAAGAGAAGGCATGAAAAAAGTATCGGCAAGTAAAATCAAGGAAAACCCACAGACGTTTTATAAATACATAGACAACAACAACGATCAGCTATGATCTTATTGAATGGTGGAGCAGGCTCGAGGGGCCGTATGGCCTACTCCTGCTCTTACTTCTTATGTTCTTATGTTCTTACAACAACAACTTGTATTTATATAGCACCTTTAACATAGTAAAATGTCCCAAGGTGCTTCACAGTTGTATTATAAGACAAGTTTGACACCGAGCCACATAAGGAGAAATTAGGGCAGATGACCAAAAGTTTGGTCAAAGAGGTAGGTTTTAAGGAGCATCTTAAAAGGAGGAGAGAGAGAGGTGGAGAGGCGGAGAGGTTTAGGGAGGGAATTCCAGAGCTTAGGCCTAAGCAACAGAAGGCACGGGCACCAATGGTTGAGCGATTATAATCAGGGCTGCTCAAGAGGGCAGAATTAGAGGAGCACAGATATCTCAGGGGGTTGTGGAGCTGCAGGAGATCACAGAGATAGGGAGGGGTAGGCCGTGGAGGGACTGAAAACAAGGATGAGAATTTTGAAATTGAAACTTTGCTTAACCGGGAGCCAATGTAGGTCAGCGAGCACAGGGGTGGTGGGTGAACGTGACTTTGTGCGAGTTCAGACACGGGCAGCCGAGTTTTGGAAGAACTCAAGTTTACGTAGAGTAGAACGTGGGAGGCCAGCCAGGAGTGCGTTGGAATAGTCAAGTCTAGAGGTTATAAAGGCATGAGCATAAAGAGCAAGAGGTTAACTAAAGAAAGAGTAGGGCCTAGTAGAGACCAAAAAGGAAGCTTGTGTGTGGAGGTGGAAGACGTGGGTATGGTTCTTAATGAATACTTTGCGTCTGTCTTTACAAAAGAGAGGAACAATGTAGACATTGTAGTTACGGAGGAGTGTGAAATATTAGATGAGATAAACATAGTGAGAGAGGAAGTATTAAGGGGTTTAGCATCTTTGAAAGTAGATAAATTGCTAGGCCTGGCTGAAATGTATCCCAGGCTGTTAAGAGAAGCAACGGAGGAAATGAAGGAGGCTCGGACCATCATTTTCCAATCTTCTCTGGCGACAGGCTTGGTGCCAGAGGACTGGAGGACTGCAAACATTGTACCGTTGTTCAAAAGGGAAAAAGGGGATAGGCCGAGTAATTACAGGTCAGTCAGCCTAAACTCACTGGTTGGCAAATTGTTGAAACAAATTCTGAGGGACAGTATTAATCGTCATTTAGAAAGGCACGGATTAATCAAGGACAGTCAGCATGAACTGGTTAAGGGAAGGTCGTGACTGACTAACTTGTTTGAATTTTTTGAGGAGGTAACAAGGAGGGTTGATGAGGCAAGAGACAGTGCCTTTGGGCCAGGGAGAGAAGGGAGAGAGGCATCTGGTAAAGAATGAGGATTCCAGTTTTTCATCTGTACAGAAAGGTTGGGAGAAGGCTCAGTGGAACTGTCAATGGCCTACCAGTAATCCTTGTGTATATAACAGTCGCTGTACTCCGAAAATAATTCACTGCCTGAAGTCCTTTGATTCTTTCCGAAACCACAAGGCAAGCTACACAACCAAGGCCTTTTATAATGAAATTGAGACATACACTGCAGTGGAGTCCATGCACAGTTTACTGAAGCAGTGATAGTTTGAAAGGAAGGCCAGTTTCTATTTGCAATAGGACAGCAGCTTGGGCAAGTGTAGGGGAGTGTAAATTATTTCCTGAGAACAGAAAATGCTGCAACTACAACAACAACAACTTGCATTTATATAGCTTGTTTAACACAGTACAACATCCCAATGCTCTTCACAGGAGTGTTATCAAACAACAGTTGACGCCAAGCCACGTAAGGAGATATTGGGACAGGTGACCAAAAGTTTGGTCAAAGAGTTAGGTTTTAAAGAGCATCTTAAAGGAGGAGAGAGAGGTAGAAAGGCGGAGAGCTTTAGGGAGGGAATTCTAGAGCTGATTTACTAGGCAGCTGAAGGCACGGCCACCAATGGTGGAGCGATGGAAATCGGGGATGCGCCAGTGGCCAGAATTGCAGGAGTTCTCGGAGGGTTGTAAGGCTGGACGATGTTACAGAGATGGGATGTGGTTGGGGGGGGGTGGTGGTGGGGCGAGGCCATGGAGGGATTTGAACACAAGGATGAGAATTTTTAAATGGAGGCGTTGCCGGACCGGGAGCCAATGTAGGTCAGCGAACACAGGGGTGATGGGTGAACGGGACTTGGTGCAAATACAAAGCAGGCTCATCGACTTCTAAAAGAGAAATGAGAATTGATGTTCTGGATGGAGGTGTTTTCCCTACAACTCTATCTGTTCTGGTGAAGGGTCCCAGCCAAATTGTGAACCAGTTTTTGCTGCCTGGGTATTATCCTAGCGGAGCGAATCGCCCGCCCACTGTAGAACCTGTAGAATCCATTGAAATCATTCAAAGGGAGAATCGGACAGGTTCTATGAAGGCAGCTGATCACTCCTCTCGGATAACAGCAAGGCTGAAAACTCCCCACCCCACTCTGTGGACTTCCAGCGTTAACTGTTTCTAATTTCAGATTTCCAGCAATCACGGTTTCCTTCTAACTCCGAGAATGATGACATTTACTCTGGCTAGACAATGAATAATGAGCTGCTAAAATGAACCATTTAGATGAAGAATTAACAGATTAGCATTTGCAAAGGTGAGAACAGTGGCCATTAATCTGTTTCTGACTTGCACATGTGTGTCTAGACTGTAAAACTATGCTGCAAAGCGAAGGAAATTTCATTGCAACTCTTAACCGAAACAGCTCTGGATGAAGACAAACAAGGGCAAGGTCTGAATTAAGAAACAAAACAACAGTTAAAAGGAGCAGGCAGACATGGGTAATTCTAACCTAACTCACCGGGCGGGAATCCCAGGGGATCGGGTGGAACGCCGGTTTTACACCCCGCCCAATATTGCTCTCCACTGACTTCAAAGGAGAGTAAAATCGGACGGGATGTGAAACCAGGGTTGTACCCGATCCCGTCAGTGTTCCAATGGGCGGCTTCGGTTAAAATGTCCACAAGCTGAAACAAAAGGAGAAAAAACAGCAGGCCTTTTTGAGGTGACAGCAAAATACTGCGGATGCTGGAAATCCACCAGTGTGCTGTCTGCGGACACAACATCGAGGCCATGCAGTCAATCATGGATCGAGTGGTCAGCTCTATGAGCACGGTTGGGGGGCCCACAGCCAGGAAACCTCTGGTGACTGCTTCATTGGAAGCTCAGACTGTTGCCATCTTGGCTCTGGGGTCCAGTATCTCCTCTGGTTTACAAAGCCTGAAGTTGTACAGTTTAGGGCACTAATATGGCAGATGTGAGCACTGGGCCAAATGGAAAGGACGGACTGTTGGGGCAAAAGAGGGATTGATCAGGAGAAGCTCTCCTCAGTACTTTGCTGCCTTACACCTCTGGCAACTCAGTGCACTGCTGGATCGTGTTCTTCTGGCTCCTCATCCCTTTACATAGGATTACATAGCACATCCAGCACAGAAACAGGCCATTCGGCTCAACCAGTCCATGCCGGCGTTTACGCTCCACTCGAGCCTCCTCCTGTCTTTCCTCGTCTAACTCTGTCAGCATAACCCTCTATTCCCTTCTCCCTCATATGCTTATCTAGACTCCCCTTAAATGCATCTATACTATTCGCCTCAACCACTCCCTGTGGTAGCGAGTTCCACATTTACATCACTCTCTCAGTAAAGAAGTTTCTTCTGAATTCCCTATTGGATTTCTTTGTGACTATCTTACATTGATGGCCTCTAGTTTTGCTCTTCCCCACAAGTGGAAACGCTCTCTCTGTATCTACTCTATAAAAATCTTTCATAATTTTAAATACCTCTATTAGGTCACCCCTCAGCCTTCTTTATTCAAGAGAAAAGAGACCCAGCCTGTTCACCCTTTCCTGATAGGTAAACCCTCGCATTTCTGGTATCCTCCTTGTAAATCTTCTCTGCACTCTCTCCAGTGCCTCCATACCCTTTTTATAATATGGCGACCAGAACTGTACGCAGTACGCCAAGTGTGGTCTAACCAAGGTTTAGAATAACTTCCCTACTTTTCAATTCCATCCCTCTAGAAATAAACCCTAGTGCTCGGTTTGCTTTTTTTACGGCCTTATTGACCTGTATCGCTACTTTCAGTGATTTGTGTATTTGTACTCCAAGATCCCTTTGCTCTTCAACCCCATTTAGATTATTAGGGGGCGCTAACTTCGCCGGGACGCTAATTTTAGCGCCCCAAAAATGATAGAGTGCCCGTAATTCACTGGTAGCACCCCAAAAGGGAGGCGGGGCGCTACTGGAAGATCGCTCCGCGGTACTGCAGGCCTTCCTCCCCTTATTAAAGGGGAGGGGCCTAACGCAGTGTGACCCGAGGCCCAGCTGTGCCACCAGGGATCGGAGTGCCGGCAAAAGAACCTGGCACTCAAGAGAAGTGCCGGGCTCACGGAGCGTAGACAGCACCCTGTGGGGGGTGGGGGGCTGCACAGGAGGCTGAGGACAGCAACGGGGGCAGGTGCTGGCAGGCGGCCAGCAGCAATAATGGCCGCCCGGCACCTCCCGCTTAACTTGCACTGCCCCGGCCGCAGGTAGGCCCCCTTGACCCTGTTGGACATAGCGTCCGGTGGTAAGTCAGGGGGCACTACCGAAGGTCGCGGCCGGGGCACGAGTGGGGCACTACACCGGAGGCGCAGCGCCGCGGGGCACTAACGGTTAACGCCGCCGCTAACCTTCCACTTAATTTTGCAGGGGACATTAGCAGCGCCACGCCCAGGCACTAGTTGCTTTGCACCCCATTAGCGCCCTCTTAGGGCGTGAATGGGAGGCGCAAATCAACCAAATTTTTCCCCCTTATTTTCCAAATAATGTGACCTCCCTATTCTTCCGACCAAAATGTAATACCTCACATTTATCAGTGTTGAAATTCATTTGCCAATTATATGCCTATTCTGCACGTTTATTAATGTCCTCCTGTAATTTGTTGCAGTGCTCCTCAGTATCGACTATTCCCCCCCCCCAATTTGGTGTCATCCGCAAGTTTAGAAATTGTGTTTTTGATTCCAAAGTTTAAATCATTAATATAAATTGAACAACAGTGGTCCCAGCACTGATCCTTGTGGAACACCTCTACCCACCTTCTGCCACTGTGAATAGCTACCCTTTACCCCTACTCTCTGCTTTTTGTCTTGAAGCCAGCTTGTTATCCATTCTGCTACTTGTCCCCTGACTCCGCATACTCTATTTTCGCTTTTAGTAGGGATTCCATTATTTTTCCTACCACCGATGTTAAGCCGATTGGTCTCTGGCCCCCGGACATGTTCTATCTCCCTTCTTAAATGTATGTATTATGTTAGCTATCCACCAGTCCTCTGGCATTACACCTTCTTCTAATGAATTATTAAATATGTGTAATAGTGTCACTGCTATCTCTTCCCTAGATTTTAAAAAAATGCACGGATGTAATCCATCCAGACTTAAGTCTTATCCTCTGAGTTTGATTAGTTTATTTAATAGTTCTCCTTTTTTTATTTTAAATGCGGTTATCTAATTTCTAATCACATCTTCTGATGGCATGTCCACCTAATTAGTCTCCCTGGTAAATAATGAAGCAAATTAATTACTTAATATTTCTGCCATTTCGCTATCGCTGCTTATGATTCCCATCCCGACTTTCCTTTCTTTATTTATGTGCCTATAGATTATTTTACTGTTTTGTTTTATGTTCCTTGATAAATTAATTTCATAGTACTTCTTTGCCTTCCTAATTGTTTTTTTGACTTCTCTCCGAATCTCTTTGTCTTCTCCCTTGTCATGCACTCCCCTGCTGTCCATGTACTTAGTGTATGCCTCTTTTCTTACCCTCAACTTTCTTCATCTTCCGGCTCCACTTCTTCCTCTTCAGGAATCTCCAAGTCAACTCCCCTTTGAAAAGCTACATTGTGGAGCATGCGGCAAACAATGATGAACCTTGAAACACTTTCTGGGCTGTACTGAAGGTTCCCTCCAGATCTGTCCAGATAGTGGAACTGTTGCTTTAGGACATCAATGGTTTGCTCAATGAGAACCCTTGTTGATGCTTGGTTCTCATTATATCGGAGCTCAGCGTCTGTATCTGGGTTCCTGAGAGGAGGCAAGAGTCAGTTGGTCCCTTATTCCCTTTTGCCTCAGAGGCCATCCTGCCACCTGCTGGTTTGGTTGGAATAGAGGGGGCACTGATGGCTGGTGCAGTCATTGTGAAGTTAAACAACCATAGTCAACAAACAAGGTAAGAGGCCGTATTAAGCTAATAGGAAAGGCTTATACAAATGTATGTAAATACGGAAATCCAGCAGACTGGGAGAGCTATAAAAAAAAACAGGAAATTAATGAGGTGCAAAAAAGGATAATGAACAAAAACTTGCAAGGCATATCAAAGCTAACCGTAAATGTTTTTATAAATCTATTAAGAGAAAGAGAGTGGTAAAGAGGAATGTAGGTCCATTAAAGACAGATGCAGGTAAAACTATAATGGATAATAAGGAAATGAAGACTATCTGTTTTCACAATAGAGGAAGAGGACAAAATACCAGCGATACAGGGGAACCTAAGAATAAATCAAGGGGAGGAACTTGGCTTTAATATAAGTTTTTTTTTTAAATGGTAATTGTTATAAATCTCATCATTCATCAAGAAACTACTCATGAAATAACACTGGATGGCCAGCTGGTGGCGCCATCCAAGGAGTATAAATACTCGGGCGTGGGCCCAGCTTTCCAAGGACATTTTGTAAGACAAGGAACTAGTGAAGTACAATTAGACCCCCATGTTCTGAAACAAGTTGATTAAAGCCTTGCTTTATGCTCAAACCAAGTGTGTAGTGAGTTTTATTACGTCAGTAATGAAGAAAATAATGGGACTTAAGATAGACAAATCACCAAGACCTGATGGCTTTCACCTTACGGCATTAAAAGAAACAGATGGAATAATTGCAGATGTGTTAGTTATAATTTTCCAAAGCTCTGTAGATTTGGGAATTGTGCCTTTGGATTTGAAAATTGCAAATGCCACTCCATTATTTAAAAAGGGAGAGGGAGAAACCAACAAATTACAGGCCTGTCAGTTTAATGTCAGTTGCTGGAATTTATCTGAAACAGAGTGACTTAGCATTTGAACAACTGATCAAAGAGAGTTAGCATGGATTTGTGAAGGGTAGGTCCTTTCTGACTAATCTAGTTGAATTTTTGAAGAGGTCACTAACATGATGGACAGGGAAATGCTTATGGATGTTGTCTGTATGGACTTCCAGAACACATTTGATAAGGTTATGCACAAGAGATTCTTAGCAAAAATTAGAGTTTCTTAGCAAATCCATGCTAACTCTCTTTGATCAGTTGGAGGTAACCTTGTGACATGGGTTGTAAATGGTTGGGCGGTAGGAGAGAGTGAATGGGGATACAGGGAATGTTCTCTGATTGGCGCGATGTGACAAGTGGTGCTCTCCAGGTATCTGTAATGGGGCTTCAGCTTTTCATTATATATATCTATATATATATATATATATCCAAAGATGTGCGGGTTAGGTTGATTGGCTATGATAAATTGACCCTTAGTGTTAGGGGGATTAAATACGTGGGGTTACGGGGATAAGGTGGGATATGTGTTGGTGTAGGGGTTACGGGGATCGGGTGGGATATGTGTCGGTGCAGGCTCGATGGGCCGAAATGGCCTCTATCTGCACTGTGGGGTTTCTGTGAAATTCTGTGAAATATCAAAGACTTTGATGAAGGAACAGAGAGTTGTATATTCAAGTTTACAGATGACACTAAGTTAGGAGGAACAGTAAGTTGTGTAGATGGGAACATGAAGTTACAAAGACACATAGACAGATGAAAGGTTTTGATAGAGTAGACAGAGAGAGAGGGTTTACACTTTTGGCGAATAGTAAAACTAGAGGCCATCAATATAAGATAGTCACCAAGAAATCAAATGGGGAATTCAGAAGAAACTTCTTTACCCAGAGAGTGGTGAGAATGTGGAACTCGCTACCACAGGGAGTGGTTGAGGCGAATAGTATAGATGCAGTTAAGGGAAAGCTAGATAAGCACATGAGGGAGAAGGGAATAGAGGGTTATGCTGATAGAGTTAAAAAAAGAAAGGGGGCGAATTTGGGTGTCTTTGCACCTCCCGTTGGCGCTCCAGGGGGCACAAGTGGCTTTGCAACCGGGCGCGGCGCTGACATCAACTCCCGCCATATTCGGCGGGAGTTTTGCGGCGGCACTATGGCGTTGTGCCCTGATCTCCTTTGCCCGGAATTCGTGACGTCATCACCGTGCGCATCGCCCCGGTAGTGCCCCGGACCCGAAATTTACTTCCGCCCCTGCAGCAGCGCCAGTCGAAAACACTGACAGCTGCAGGAGGTGTGCATCAGGCGGCCGGCCGCTTCGGGGGTGATGATTAAAGGCGAGGTGGCCGAGGTAAGAAAAAAAAAGCTTACCTTTCTTGTTCTAGTTTTTTTTGCGGGTTCCTGCCCGCTATCGATCAACCCAGCATTCTGCTTGAGTGCCGGGTTGATCGCGTAGGATTGCAGCTACCTTGGTGGTCCATGTTGGTACTTTTTCTATTGCAGAGCCTGCAGCGATGGCCCTTCCCTTTAAGGGAGGGAAGGAGCTTTTGAACGTGGCAGCGCTGCACGGCCCAGTGTGCAGCGCTGCTGAAGTCTCCGCCCCGCCTGCTGACGATTGTGCTCCAAGAAGGAAGTGGAATGCTTGATTTAGTGTTCTACTTCCTCCTGGAGCGCAAAACCAAATTTTTAAAAAGTTCAGAAACACTAGCGCCTGCCACTAATTTTCACAACTTTTAAAAGTTAGTGCCCAAATGTGGCTATAACGAATTTCTCCCCCAAAGCCTTGCATTTATATAGTGCCTTTCATGACCATCGGATGTCCCAAAGCTCTTTACAGCCATTGAAGTACTTTTTGAAGTGAAGTCACTGTTGTAATGTAGGAAACGCGGCAGTCAATTTGCGCACAGCAAGCTCCCACAAACAGCAATGTGATAATGACCAGAAATCTGTTTTTGTTATGTTGATTGAGGGATAATTATTGACCAGGACACCGGGGATAATTCCCCTGCTCTTCTTCGGAATAGTGCCATAGGATCTTTTACATCCACCTGAGAGAGCAGACGGGGCGTTGTTTTAATGTCTCATCCGAAAGACGGCACCTCCGACAGTGCAGCACTCCCTCAGCACTGCACTGGAGTGTCAGCCTAGATGACAAAGGATGGCAGGAGGCTCAAGTGGAGCATAAATGTCAGCATGGACTGGTTGGGCCAAATGGTCTGTTTCTTTGCTGTATATTCTATATAATTCTATGTAAATGAGTGGCAAAAACTGTGGCAGGTGGAGTTCAATGGAAGTGTGAGGCCGTGCACTTTGGATCAGAGAAAGACAAATTGGAATATTTTCTTAATGGTGAGAGATTAGGAATGGTGAAGGAGCAAAGGGTTTTGGTGTCCAGGTACACAAATCACTAAAAACGAATGCACAGGTACAAAAAGGCAGATGGAATATTGGCCCTTATCTCAAGGGGCTGGAATACTAAGGGGAGGAAGTTGTGCTTCAGTTGTATAGAGCTTGGTCAGACCCCACACGGAGCACTGCATCAGTTCTGGGCACCGCACCTCAGGAAGGATATATTGTCCTTGGAGGGGGCGCAGTGCAGATTCATCAGAATGATACCGGGGTTAGAGGGTTACATTATGAGGTCAGGTTGCATAATCTTGGCTTGTATTCCCTTGAGTTTAGATGGCTGAGGGGTGATTTAATTGAGGTGTTTAAAATGGTAAATGATTCGCTAGAGTAGAGAGAAGTTATTTCCTCTGGTGGGGGAATCGAGAACAAGGGGACATAATCTTAAAATTAGAGCCAGGTCATTTAGGAGTGAAATCAGGAAGCACTTTTTCACTCAAAGGGTGATGGAAATCTGGAATTCTTTCCCTCAAAGGGCTGTGGATGCTGGGACAATTGAAATTTTCAAGACTGCAAAGAGAAATGGATCAAAGGTGGGTAAATGGAGAGAGGTACAGATCAGCCGTGATCCAATTGAATGGTGGAACAGGCTCGAGGGGCTGAATGGCCTCCTCCTGTTCCTATGTTCCCAAGGCCTCATGGTACGCACCAGTGCAGCCCACAAAGACAAAAACTGACACCCCTGCTTTAAGTGTTGGGAACTGAAGAGTGGCCTTAAGAAAATGTCTCCTGAGGAGTCACGTCATCGTGTCACTGAGAATCTCTGGCATTTGGGGAGAATAGAAACACAATTCATATTTTTTGGGATTCCTGAACAGAGCAAGCTCAATTTACAAAGAAAAATGAGTTCAGTTAAATCAGCATTGCTATCACCTCGCCATAGCTGCTAAATGATGGAAGACTGAGCTGAAAGCGTTAATTGCTCCCAAAATGCATCTGTGAAACGCAAACACTCTTTATGTGAACTAGGTGCTCATCAAAGTGATGGAAGTCAGTGCTGTAGAATCGAACGCGCTCACGTTTTCTTCTCTCCAGTGTTGGCACTAAACCCTCCCAATTCGGGTAGAGCAGGGGGATAAGGGTAAAGGTAACTTGGCATTGTCCAAACAATATGCTTAAACTAATATTTCCATTTGACCCCAGCATTCTCTTAGAGTGAGACCGCTGACACAGTACAACATTATACACAACTTAGCACAATGGGTCAGCCCAATGCCCTTTCACCTTTAGGGCCTGGGTTTCAATGCAGTCAAGGCTGATAAATTCTAAACTCTTCTCTCTGCTGGTTGTGAAGGCCCATGTACGCACGTACGAACAACACCGGACAAGAAAAGACTCACTGGTCCACCCAGCCTGTCCCACACACCTACGATGCCTTGTGCATCACAGTATATACACTCCTCACCCCACCCGAAATCCATGTGATCTCTTGGGAGGGGGGAGAAACTCAGGCCAATTGCGGGGGGAGGAGGAGAAAAACAACTACGTGAATCAACTTTCAGCAATCTCATGCTAGATGTTGCAGGGGCCACCAACAGAAAATGGTATGTAATTCAGCAAAAATTGGGTCCAAACTGTTAATTTTACACCAAAAACTAAAGCTGGCTGGCGAGACAGAAAGGATTACTCACACCAGTAGAGTTGGGTGGGGGATTGTTCTTTGAGATTGGGGTTGAAGCATGTTGCTGCCCCAAACGAAAGAGGTACTTTGCCGTGCCATATCTGGCTTGAAAATACTTGCTGTGGGTGCCCAAAATGGAACAAGGGCTCCATTTGGCAGCACTAACATCCCCCACCTTGAAGAATCCAAAAGGTTACCAAAGAAAATGATTATATGTAGTTTTGTAAGGAAAACGCTAACTGACGATTTATTCTGACGACGTTGCTCATTATGCTGCTCACAACAATCGCACAGGGTGCACAACAGTACAGACTAATGGCTGTTCTCAGGAGCAAAGTTGAGGATTATCTGTTCAATAATCACCTGGTTAACAGCAGTCAGCATGGATTCGGAAGGGGAAGATGCTGCCTGACTAACCTTCTTTGAGGAAGTGACAACCTAATTGGACTGTGGACATCCTAGGACATGGTGAAGCTTGACTTCCAAAAGACATTTGCTAAAGTTAATCAATTAAGCTCAAAGCTGTGGCTCATTCAGGGTAAACTCTGGGACTCGATAAGAAACTGGTTGCAGGGTAGCAAACAACCAGTGCTTGCGAGATGAGTTATGTTGGAGTGGTGGGAAGTACTGAGTGGGGTGCCTTAGGGCTCAGTGCTGGGTCGCTACTATTTCTAATTTACATTAGATATTTCTTCAGCTACCGATCTGCTCACCCACACCCTCACTTCCACCTTCGATACCCTAGTCCCCAGTAAAACCCTCACTCTCTCTCACTCTGGTCATTCCCCATGGTACGGCCCCCATCTCCATTCCCTGAAGTCCAAGGGACGCAGAATTGAACGTTGTGGTGGACAACTGGTTTAGCCATTCATTGCCAGATGGGGCTTGACCATATAAAGCACTATCGAGCCCTGCTCTCCTCTGCCAGAACTATTCACTATTCCCGGATCATCCTGGAATGCAAAGGTAACCCCCGCTTCTCTTCTCCACTACAAACCGCCTTCTTAAACCCCTCTCTCCTGCCTCCTCCAACCTCACCTCCAACAATAAGTGCAAGGAGCTCATGGACTTTTTGTGTCACTAAGGTTGAGACCATTCATTCAGCTGCCTCTAGCTTCCCTCCCTTTCCCTAGTCCACCAAGCCAAATTCCCCCTGAGGTTTCCCCCTGCCCTAGCCCTGAACTCACATCTTTCTCTAGTTCCTCTCCTATCTCCCCTCATGCCCTCTCTCTACTCATCCTGTCCATGAGACCCACCTCCTGCTCCCTCGACCCTATTCCCTCCAAACTACTGACCACCCAGCTTCACTTCCTGGCCCACATGCTAGCTGATGTTGTTAATGGTTCCCTCTCCTCTGGTACTGTCCCCTCGCTTTTAAATCTGCTGTCATCACCTCTTTCCTCAAAATACCCATCCTTGACCCCCTCTGTCCGTGCAAACTACTGCCCCATCTCCAACCTCCCTTTCCTCGCCAAAATCCTTGAATGTGTTACTGCCCGAACCTGTGCCCACCTTTCCCGCAACTCCATTTTTGAACCTCTCCAATCAGGATTCCACCCCTGTCACAGCGCTGAAACGGCCCTTGTCAAAGTCACAAATGACGTTCCATTGTGACTGTGACTGCGGTACACTATCCCTCTTTATCATTCTTGACCTGCCTGCAGCCTTTGACATGGTTGACCACATGATCCTCCTTGAATGCCTCTCCTCCATCATCCAGTTGAGGCGGACTGCCCTCACCTGGTTCCATTCCTATCTGTTCAATCATAGCCAGAGAATTTTCTGCAATGGCTTCTTTCCCACTCCAGCAACATTACCTCGGAGTTCCCCCAAGGAGCTATCCTTGGCCCCACTCCTATTTCTCATCTACATGCTGCCCCTCGGTGACATCATCCGAAAACACAACGCCAGGTTCCACGTGTATGCTGACGAGACCCAGCTCTACCTCACCACCATCTCGCTCGACCCCTCCACTATCTCTGATTTGTCACACTGACATCCAACATTGGATGAGCAGAAATGTCCCCCAATTAAATATTGGGAAGAGGGAAGCCATTGTCTTGGGTCCCTGCCACAAACGCAATTCCCTAGCCATCGATTCCATCCCCCTCCCTGGGCACCGACTGAGGCTGAACCAGACTGTTTGCAACCTCGGTGTCCTACTTGACCCTGAGCGGAGCTTCTGGCCCCATGTCCTCTCCAACACCACCTATTTCCAGCTACGTAACATCGCCTGTCCTCGCCACTGCCTCTGCCCATCAGTTGCTGAAACCCTTATCCAGGCCTTTGTTACCTCCAGACTCGACTATTCCAACGCTCTCCTGGCCGGCCTCCCCCTTGCACCGGAAACTCTTGCTCATCCAAAAATCTGCTGCCCGTAACCTAACTGGCATTCACCCATCACCCCTGTGCTCACTGACCTATGAATTTAAAATTCACATCTTTGTGTTTAAATCCTTCTATGCTCTCGCCCCTCCCTGTCTCTGTAACCTCCTCCAGCCCTACAACCTTCCGAGATCTCTGCGATCCTCCAATTCTGGCCCCTTGCTTATCCCCGATTTCCATCGCTCCACCATTGGAGGCCGTGCCTTCAGCTGCCTAGGCCTTCAGTTCTGGAATTCCCTCCCTGAACCTCTCCAACACTCGACCTCGCTCTCCTCCTTGAAGAAACTCCGTTAAACCTACCTCTTGTCACCTGTCCGAAAATCTCCTTTTGTGGCTGGGTGTCAGATTTTGTCCGATTAAGCTCCTGTGAAGCGCCTTGGGACATTTTAATATGTTAAAGCCGCTATATAAATGCAAGTTGTTGCAGTTACAGAACTGATCGGGATTCAGAAACTGAATGCAAAGTTTCAAGTTTGCAGACGATGCCAAAACTAGGAGTGGAATCGAAAGAGGCTGCTCAGAAATTACAGAATGAGTTGGACAAAATATTTAAGTGAATGTCGCAATGAGTGAGATTTAATGCTGACAAGTGTGAAGTGCTATACATAGGAAGGAAAAATAGGCTGCACGGGTACTCCATGTACACGTTGAAACATCTAAGGATAAGGCTGAAAGAGACCTAAGAATCTTAGTAGATATGCCCAACCAATGCAGATCAACAATTAAACCAAACCCAAAGGATGTCAAACCATAAGCTTAAAGAGTAGCATCTAAGTCAGAGGAGGTGATGATCAAACTGTATCATTATCTCATCAGATTGCACCTTCAACATTGAATCCAGTTCTGGTTGCCACAAAATAAGAGACATTCAAGCTCTGGAGGCAGTCTAGAGACGAGCCATGAAGCTGGTCCCCAGGGTCCAGGGTCTGAGTTATGAGGGTAGACTAGAGAAACTTGGGCTTTTCATCCGAGAAGGGAGGCGTCTGAGAGGTGATCTCGGAGAGGTAAATAGGAATGTTAAGGGTATAGGAAAAGCTAACCCGGAAAATTATTTCAATTAAACTACAGGGGTAGAACTAGGAAACATGGGTTCAAACTAGTAAAAGGTATTTATAGGATTGATAGCCGGAGAATTCTTCTTCACACAGTGATCAACCTGTGGAATAAACTTCACAGCAGTGGTGGCAAAATCCCTGGCATCATTTGGAGAAGCAAATGGACGCTACAATGGGGCTAGGATGGCATTAGGATCTCTCTGGATGGACCGAATGGCCTCCCTCATCTATAATTATCTTGTGAAATATACAAATTAGAAAGCGACAGAGGTAGACGTGGTGGACCTGAGGCTATACTGAGATAGGAGTATATTATTGTGTGCTAGCTCCCCCGATGGTCCAGTGGGCAGGATGCAACGCCCAGATGAACCTGGACCAGATCCCAAGCTGGAATGCCCCAGATTCGGTTACTGGTTTGTGCTAAGTTAAGTGAGCTCAGCCCAGGCTGCTGTGCCAGGCGTTTGAATCACAGTGACCGCTGCTGATTGGCGTCCGGTGACCGCCCAGCCCCGAATTGAAAGTGGGGCATGTTGGATCCGTGGTTCAGTAGCTAAATAATTACACGGATGCTGTACATAAACAAATAACAGGTCTTTACTGGCGGAGGGTAATCTCTAGACTGGGGTACAGAGGCATGCGCACAGCTTATATACCGGTGTGGTCACTGCCGGTACTACAGTATACAGGAGCTGTAAAAAGTAGTTCTGACTTAAAGCACATACACTACAGGGCAGGCATTCATATTATGGGGTGGGACAAGATCGGGCTCAGCAGTGGTGCCTTCCACAGTCGAATAGTCTGCCCACATTCACTGCATGGGTTTACACGACCAAAATGAGCAGGCGAGTGAAACACCAGCGAGAGCTGCCTGGTGCATGTGGAAAATTGAAAAAATACTGCACCGAAGATTAAGGAACGGGTCTGGAAACAGATTTAATTTTAGGTGCGGTGTTTGCTGCTGGCATAGCACAAATTCTCGGAGTTGTTTTTCTCCAGCTGTTGAATAAATAACAAGTGAGACTCTCGAGGGAAGGGAAGCAGTTTGTAAGTAGCGGCGCTGGACAATTAGCGATTATTGCTGCCATTTGCTCGCTGCGAGACGGAGAGAAAGTGCAGGTCTCCTCTTCACTTAGCGGCATATTGATTTCCAATCCAGCATCATCATCAACATTGCAGATTACAACCGTAACCTTTGAGGAAATCACAGTATACCAACACGCGCACTCTCCGAGAATCACCCACTGCAAACATAACCCACTGAAACTCTCCAAACACGGGGACAGAACAGAAATGATCTGTTGCAGCACCAAGCCTTTTTGGCTCATTTCATTCACACACAGAGAGAAAGAAGTGCCTGCATTTCTATCGCCATCGAAACAGCTCCTGCAATAATTTGATAGCAAAATACTGCAGATGTTGGAAATCCGAAATAACAACAGAAAATGCTGGAAAAACTCAGCAGGTCAGGCAACATCCGTGGAGAGAAATTTGAGTTGACCTTTCGGGTGGAACCCTTCTTCAAAACTGGAAAGAAAAGAAAATAGATCCAATTTCTCTCCACGGATGTTGCCTGACCTGCTGAGTTTTTCCAGCATTTTCTGTTGTTATTTCCTACAATAATTTGTTTGGAGAGCAGTGAACAAACGCCGCGGAGTTTCTGGACTGCAGCCTCTCAAGGACAGCAATGAGCTGAATGCTGGTAGATCCCGTGTTTTTTTTGGGGTGCTGTTGGTTAAGGGAGGAAAGAACGGTGGGGGCGGGACAGTGCCATCGCATCTGTAACATCTTGTTCCAACGATGGTACTTCCGACAGTGCAGCAGTCGCTCAGGCGGAAGGCTGTCAACTGATGCAAGCTAACACAACCACCTGGTTCAGCTCAGGTTGTGCAGTCCAATTTAGGAAAAAGAAGGACTTGCATTTCTATAGCACCTTTCATGACCTCAGGATGTCCCAAAGCACTTTACAACCAATGAAGTACGTTTGAAGTGTAGTCACTGTTACAATTTACAGCAGCCAATATGTGCACAGCAAGACCCCACAAACAGCAATGTGATAAATGACCAGATCATCTGAGAGCTCCCCTGTTCTTCTTTGAATAGGGGCCATGGGATATTTTACGTCCATCTGAGAGGATAGACGGGGCCTTGGTTTAATGCCTCATCCAGAAAACGGCACCTCTGACAGTGCAGTACTCCCTCAGCCTGGATTTTTGTGCTCAAGTCTCTGGAGTGGGGCTTGAACCCACAACCTTCTGTCTCAGAGACAAGAGTGTGACCCACTGAGCCATGGCTGACATCGATCCAGTTATTCTGCCGTTTTATACTAAGTGGGTTGTAAGTTATGTTCGCTTTTTTAAAAAAAACTACTGCTGCAGTTATTTTTTAAAGAAATGTTGCTGTGCCCTACGCCCCAGGAATATCTGATATTGGCCTCGGAAGATTTTCAGGCATCTGGGGCAGCCGCCTAAAACAAGCGTTAGGCCCCTTGCGATTGCTAGTGAAAGGTCTAAAGCCTGTTTTAGATCCCCTTTGAGAAATTGGGCTGCCCTGAAGGGAATGGGTGTCGGACCTGCTCAGCTCAGGATCCACGATGGTGGATGCGGCCTAGTAATCAGGCCGCCACCAGAAAGGCAGCTACATTTTTCTGGTTTGATGTGGAACCAGCCAGGAGGAACAGGGGTGCTCTACAGCACACTGCCGGCCCAAGATTGCCTCCCCCCTGCCCCCATTCTTTCCCTCCCCCCTACCAGGATTTACCTGGGGGCCACTGCCAACGAGGCAGGCAGTCCAAAATACATCTGCTGAGACTAGGAGAGCTGCCTGTGTGGAGACGCGACAGCCACCTGTTGTGTATGTAACCTGTTCCACCTTAAGAGAGATTAAGCCTGTTCCACCTTAAGAGATGTACTACTTTCTCAGGCTGCTGTAGACGTAATACCGGGGGTGAACACACCGGTATATAAGCACTGTGCAGTAACAGACTTAACACCACCGACTGCATTCTTAAATTAATGAACTGAGGCCTCAGGCCTGCCCATTGGGGAGCACACTGCCAGTGCAAGGCCGATTCTGGGCCCAAACACGGCCTGCACCAAAACAAATTACCAAAGTTGCTTCCGTACTGCCTGAGAATTTAGCAAATGTTTAGGGATAGCTAGAAGCACTCCCACTTCTGCATTGATCCACTGGCACTGGCACTCATAGAGTCGTAACGGCACAGAAGGAGGCCATTCGGCCCATCGAGTCCGTGCCGGCTCTCTGTAGAGCAATCCAGTCAGTCCCATTCCCCTGCTCTATCCCCGTAGCCCTGCAAGTTTATTTCCCTCAAGTGCCTATCCAGTCTCCCCTTGAAAACATTGAGTGTCTCCGCTTCCACCACTTCCGCCGGTAGCGAATTCCAGGTCCTCATCACTCGCTGCATAAAAAGTTTTTCCTCACATCCTTCCTGTATCTCTTGCTCAAGACCTTAAATCTGTGTCCTCTAGTCGTTGTACCATCAACTAGTGGGAACAGCCTTTCCCCGTCTAGCCTATCCAAACCCGTCATAATCTTGTACACTTCTATCAAATCACCCCGCAACCTCCTTTGCTCCAATGAAAACAAACCCAGTTTCTCCAACCTGTCCTTGTAGCTAAGATCTCCCATCCCCGGAACCATTCTGGTAAATCTCCTCTGCACCCTCTCAAGGGCCTTCACGTCCTTTCTAAAGTGTGGTGACCAGAACTGGACGCGATACTCCAGTTGTGGCCTAACCAGCGCTTTATAAAGGTTCAGCATAACTTCTCTACTTTTGTACTCAATACCTCTATTTATGAAGCCCAAGATTCCCTATGCTTTGCTAACCACTCTCTCAATATGTCTGCCACCTTCAGGGACCTATGCACATTTACTCCCAAGTCCCTCTGTCCCTGCACACTCTTTAAAACTCATGCCTCCGTTACACATGCATGAGTTAAATTGAGTGAGTTATTGGCAGAAATTATGGAACTTTTGTGAGATTACATTACCAAACACAACAACAACAACAACTTGCATTTATATAGCACCTTTAATGTAGTAAAAGGTCCCAGAGTGCTTCGCAGTAGTGATATCAGACAAAATTTCACATCATTATCCCATCATTCGCATGAATTTGGCAATCGGGGAAAGGGCGGTTCAGGTTACACAGCAGGTTAAGAGGAGATCTGATGAAAGTGGACAAATCATGAAGGGTTTTGATACGGTAAATGGGGGAAAACATGCTTGTACTGGTTGGTGAGTCGGTAACTAGAGGGCATCCATTTAAAATCATCACCAAAGGAACAAAGGGAGAGGTTAGGAGAACTTTCTTTTATGAAATGCTGCTCGGACATGGAATGCCCGACAGTGGTGGAAACAGAATCCATATTGGCCCAGAAATTCAGGTCCCCACAGGTGAGTACACGCTGGGTACTCACGCGTAGACCCAACGAAAGTGCCGGTTTTGTGCATGCACTGCGCATGCGCGGTGTGGTGTATGTAACCTGTTCCACCTTAAGAGAACTACCTTAAGAGATGTACTACTTTCTCTTGGCTGCTGTATACTGTAATACCGGTGGTGACCACACCGGTATATAAGTGTTGTGTAGGGATTTGCTGGGCAGTTCAGCCCTGACCTCCGAATAGTAAAGACCTGTTAAAAGTTATTCTTGTTGTCTGTGTCCAGTGATTGATCATAAGCATAACTGGGACACACAGACTCAACACGCGGGATACCGGAACTTCTGTTCCCTTAAAGGAAGGGGTTCACAGGTCGAACACATGGAGAGGCAGCACATGCGCCTGGAACTTACGTTTTTTTGCAGGTTTCTCCGGGAGGGTAAGTCTCCAAGAGTTACACTTTTAAAAGGCCTGCTTTTAACAAGGTAACTGGTGAATTAAGTAAAATTAAAACATTTTTTCCACAGGTTTATTATTTTTAAATACTTTAAAGAAAGGTAAGTTTATTTTTAGCCCCGTTCGAAACTGTAATTAATTTTTTCAAAAATTTAAATTATTGTTTAAAATAGTTATTTTATGTAATTTATAGTTATTTTAAAAATGTGATGTTTTTTAAAAATGTATTTGAAGTTTTAGTTACGTTTTGGGGCTGATAGTATTTATAGGTTGGACAGCTCTTCCTGTCAAACTTATGAATGAAGCATTCCCTGCTACCATTGGCTCTCCATGGCCCACGTGATCCCAGGGGACGCTTCGAACTAACTGCGCCCCGGGATACGCAAGCACTGCGCGCCGGCAGTTGGAGGAGGCCCAGGATCGGAATCCCACGGGGGCTCACAGCACAGCGGCCGGCGCGCAAGGTAAGTGCAGGGCAGAGGCTTGCACCCGCGGGAAGCCCCCGACCCGAATTTCTGGGCCAACAGCTTTTAAAAGGGAAGTAGATAAATATTTGTATAACAGAAATTCAGAAAGGTATGGGGAAGGGAAAAGGGACTGGGGCTAACTGGATAACTCTTTCAGAAAATTGGCACAAGCACAATTGGCCGAACGACCTCCTTCTATGCTGTAAAAGTCGATGTTTCAATGAGGAACCCCATCACCTGGTAAAAGCTGATGTCTTCTTTCCACAGGGAAAGTGTGTCTCCACCTTCAGTCATACTTCAGTATCACCTACCAGCTGCCGGTGTGGCACTGCCAGGTGGCCATGCGCCTACACAGGCACACCCAGCCAGCTAGAGTTTAGTGCGTGCATTGTTTTTAATGAAGGAACCATTTTAGAGAGACTGTTTGACTAGGCAATGGATGGTGAGGCAGAATTCCAATAATTCATTCCCGTTTCCAAATGTGAGGTGGATCATTTTGATAGGAGGAGCAAGAAAGTCATTTATTCCTTACACCGGATATACGGCCCAGAAACAGGCCATTCGGCCCAACCAGTCCATGCCGGCGTTTGTGCTCCACTCCAGCCTCCTCCCGTCTTTCCCCATCTAACTCTATCAGCGTAACCCTCTATTCCCTTCTTCCTCATATGTTTAGCTAACCGCCCCTTAAATGCATCTATACTATTCGCTTCAACCACTCCCTGTGGTAGCGAGTTCCACATTCTCATCACTCTCTGGGTCAAGAAATTCCCTATTGGATTTCTTGGTGACTATTATATATCGATGGCCTCCAGCTATGCTCTTCCCCACAAGTGGAAACATTCTCTCTGTTATCCACTCTATCAAAACCTTTCATAATTTTAAAGACCTCGATTAGGTCACCACTCAGCCTTCATTTTTCAAGAGAAAACAGACCCAGCCTGTTCATCCTTTCCTGATATGTAAACCCTCGCATTTCTGGTATCATCCTTGTAAATCTTCTCTGCCCCCTCTCCAGTGCCTCTATATCCTTTTCATAATATGGCGACCAGAACTGTACGCAGTACTCTAAGTGTGGTCTAACCAAGGTTCGATACAGGTTTAGTATAACTTCACTACTTTTCAATTCTATCCCTCTAGAAATAAACCCTAGTGCTTTTTTATGGGCTTGTTAACCTGTGTCGCTACTTTTAGTGATTTGTGTATTTGTACTCCCAGATCCCTTTGCTCTTCTACCCCATTTAGATTCGTATTTTCTAAATAATAAGTGACCTCCCTATTCTTCCTACCAAAATGTAATACCTCACATTTATCTGTGTTGAAATTCATATGCCAATTATATGCCTATTCTGCAAGTTTATTAATGTCTACCTGTTATTTGTTGCAGTCCTCCTCAGTATTGACTATCCCCCCCCCAATTTGGTGTCATCCGCAAATTTAGAAATTGTGGGGGAGAAATTCATTATAGCCCAGGAATAGACACTAACTTCTGAAAAGCTTGAGATTTAGCGCCAGGCGCTATTGAATCTCGCTGCACGCTAAATTATGTGTTAGCACTCAAAGAAAGGATGGGAGCGCTAAACCAAGCACTAATGACCTAGCGCAGTGGTGTTAGACTCAAAGCGCTGACAAATATCAGGTGCAGTCTAATTGCTAATCATCATTGCCACAGGCTCTTTCCAGTTCTTAAAGGGGAGGTTCAATCATGCTGCAAAACCTCATTCTCAGCATTGCTGGTTCTGCAGCTATCTCAGCAAGCAGCAGAAGGTCAAGGAGAAGGAACCGGACCACTGAAGGAGGTGTCATTATGGCAGATCAACGGCCCAGGGAGAGAGCTCGCAGATTCTGCGACCAAACATTGGAGGCATTGGTCCTCGCTGTGGAGAGACGGAGGGAGGTGCTGTACCCGGCAAGTGGCAGGAGGCCCTCGCTGCAATTCTTCCACGCCATGCAGGTCTTCAGGCTCACGAAGTCAGAGCAAGGCCTCCTGTTGAGAGAGCCCTGATGGCACTCCTCCTCCCTCTGGGCACATGCTTCCATCTTTCTCGCTGCCTCTGCTCCCTCCACAGTAGAACCTGGAGGGCAAGGTCGACTGCCAGTACAGCCCCCATTAATGTAACGATGTGTAGCACTTTGAAATTTTGTCAGAATAAATGTAACAAATTTTTAGTAGCCACAACACCCCGATACTAAAGAACCTTTAAATGACTGAATTAAACTCTTGCACAATCGCAAACTGACAAGGAAGCGTTGAAACAGCACTAACCTTACAGCTGCGATTCATCCCTTTAAATATTGCCCCTTCAGCTGCCATCTGCCTGCTTCATGCCTCCTCTTCCTGTCGTTGTTGGGGCAAAAATCAATTTGGCAGATTGGGCACTCAGTGAGTGTTGCACACTCACTGACATCACAATCTAAAGCCCCAGGCACTAACTGTTAGTGGCGGCGCTAAGGGGTGACTGGATTTGGTGTGCAGCATTGGATTCACCTCGCCCCACCGCTACTTCATTAGTGCCTCATTAGTGCCCCAACCAGGTGCTAATGGGAGGCGCTAACCAACTGAACTTCTCCCCGTGTTTTTGATTCCAAAGTCTAAATCATTAATATAAATTGTGAACAGCAGTGGCCCCAGCACTGATCCTTGTGGAACACCACTACCCACCTTCTGCCACTATGAATAGCTACCCTTTACCCCTACTCTCTCCTTTATGTATTAAAGCCAGCTAGCTATCCATTCTGCTACTTGTCCCTTGACTTCACATTCTCTGACCTTATTCATTTGTCTATTATGTGGTACCTTATCAAAGGCCTTTTGAAAATCTAAATAAGTTACATCTACTGCATTACCCTTGTCTACTCTCTGTTGCCTCTTCAAAAAATTCAATGAGGTTGGATAAGCAGGACTTTCCCTTTTGAAATACATGCTGACTATTTATTATATTTTTGGTTTCTATATGTAATTCTATTCTCTCATTTAGTAGGGATTCCATAATTTTTCTTACCACCGATGTTAAGCTGACTGGTCTGTAGTTCCCTGGACATGTTCTATCTCCCTTCTTAAATATAGGTGTTACATTAGCTATCCACCAGTCCTCTGGCACTACACCTTTTTCTAATGAATTATTAAATATGTGTACTAATGGCTCTGCCATTTCTTCCCTAGATTCTTTTAAAATGCGTGGATGTAATCCATCTGGACCAGGGGTTTTATCCTCTTTGAATTTGATTAGTTTATTTAATATATCCCCTCTTTATATTTTAAAAGCAGTTATCTCATCACTAATATCATCATCCGATGTCATGTCATGTTCTATCTCCCTGGTAAATACTGAAGCAAAGGTAAGATAAGAAACAAAATGGTGTAGAGGAGCAAAAAGCTCTGGGAATATTATATAGATACATAAATCGCTAAATGTAGCAACATAAGTTGATAAAGCCATAAAGAGTTCAAGCAAAGTACTGGGTTTGTTTGTAGACATGATAGATTTTGAAATTAAGTTTGAGAAGGAGAAAGATCACAAAGTTTTAAACTTCAGGAAGGCTGACTACAAAGGGATGAGATGTAAGCTAAACCTATTAAACTGAGCTGAGTTGTTAATGGGTAAACTGACAAAAAAACAGAGAGAGGTAGTCAAATAATTATTTAGTACATTACAAGACCAATACATAGCCCTAAAGAGCAAAAGTTCTACTTGTACAGTCAAGCCACCATGGCTAACATATGAGGTAAGACACAGTATAAAGCTAAAGGGAATGCCCTACACAAATACCAAGAAAAGTGGCAATCCAGTCGACTGAGAGAAATATTGAAAACAACAAAGGAACACAAAGAAAATATTAAGAGCTGCAAAAAGTGAATAAGCAATAAACAACTTGCAAGTAATATAAAGGCTAATAGTAAAAGTTTTAATAAATATATTAAGAGTCAGAGTGTGGCTACAGGAAATATGGACCCATTAAAGACAGACGCAGATGATACGATAATAGATAATAAGTTAATGGCAGATTTATTAAACAAGTGCTTTGTATCTGTTTTCACAGTAGGAAAAGAGTATACAATGATAGTGATAGAAGGGAAATGAAAAATAAATCAAGGGGAGGAACTTATTGCACTCAATATTAGTAATAAAAATGAAAATGGAGAAAATAATGGGACTTAGGATAGATAAATCTCCAGGAGCTGATGGTTTCCATCCCAGTATATTAAAAGAAGTAGGTAAGGAAATTGCAGATGTGTCATTTATAATTTTGGTAAGCTCTCTTGATTTGGGAATTGTGCCGTACGTCTAGAAAATTACTAGTGTCAGTCCATTATCTAAGAAGGCTGGGAGAGAGAAACCAGGTACCAGGCCTAGCAGTTTAGCATCAGTTGTGGGGATGCTACTAGAATCTGTCATTGGGGAATAAGTGATTGAACACGTGAACAAATATGAGCTGTTCAGAGAGAGCCAGCATGGCTTTGTAAAAGCAATCCAAAAGGCTCATGGAAAGTTGGCCTTTATCTGAAGGTAGCTGAAAATACAAAGGGGAGGAAGTTATGCTGCAGTTGTACAGAGCCTTGGTTAGACCCCATCGGGAGCACTGCATTCAGTTGTGGGAACTGCATCTCAGGAAGGACATATTGGCCTTGGAGAGGCTACAGCGCAGATTCACCAGAATGATACTGGGCTTAGAGGGTTCAATTATGAGGGCAGGTTGCATAAACTAGACTTAAATTTCATTGAGTATAGAAGACTGAGGGTTGATCTGATCGAGGTGATTAAAATGTTAAAAGGATTTGATAGGGTGGATTTAGAGCAACTATTTCCTCTGGTGGGGAAATCAAGAGTGAGAGGACATGATCTTAAAATTGGAGCCAGGCCATTCTGGAGAGAAGTCAGGAAGCACTTTTTCCACACAAAGGGTAGTGGAAATCTGGAATTCTCGCCCCCAAAACAAAGCTTCAAAGACCAAGCTCGCTAGATTTTTGTTAGGTAAGGGTATCAAGGGATATAGAGCTGAGGAGGGTGAATGGAGTTGAGGAACAGATCAGCCATGATCTAATTGAATGGTGGCGGCTCGAGGGGCTGAACGGCCTCCTCCTGCTCCTAATGTTCCTATGTTCTTAAAAGCAGTGAGGTTATGTTACATTTGTATAAAACATTGGTTAGACCACACTTGGAGTGCTGTGTGCAGTTCTGGTCTCCATACTACAAAAAGGATATTGAAGCACTGGAGAAAGTGCGGAAAAGATTTACAAGGATTTACAAGAATTGAGAGGATGCAACTATCAGGAAAGATTGAGTAGGCTGGGGTTCCTTCCCTTGGATAAAGACTAAGAGGAGACTCAAAAGAGGTCTTTGAAATTATGAAGTGGCTCAATAGGGTGGATGGGGAGAAACTTTTCACTTGTGGGCGAGTCCAGAACAAATGTGAGAAACTGGCGTTTCCGCTCGGTAGCACTGGATTTTTCGATGCAATTCACTCGGTATTGGCATAACTGGCGCAAAAGATCAGGGGTTAAAAATTGGGTGGCGCCCCCTTAGGGGCAGGTGGTGGCAGGCGGCCAGCAACAAAAATGGCCGCCCGCCGCCTCCCCTTTAACTAGCGCTGCCCCGGATGCAGGTAGGCCCCCCTGAGCCCAGCGGACATATCGTCCGGCGGTAAGTTGGGAGGCACCACCCAATATTACAGCTGGGGCGCAAGCGGGGCGCTGTGCATGGTGATGACATCATCGCCGGCGGCACAGCGCCGCATGGTGCTAATGGTTAGTGCCACCGTTAACCTCCCGCTGAATTTCACGGGAGGCGTTAGCGGCGCCGCACCCAGGCGTTAGTTGATTTACGCCCCCCCGTTAGCGCCGAATTTACCCCCCCAGGAACTTTAGCGCAAATTACGTTCAGCGGAACTTGAGTTTCTGTGATCTCTTGCGCTAGTTTAAAAAAAAAATTGCACTAGAAGCTGGCCATGCCCACAAAATTGGCCATGCCCACAAAACTGGCCACGCCCCCAGGGTGAATTAATCACCATGGCGAGTTTTTGCTAATTGCGCTCATTTGCAGGCCTTCGAGAGGCTCCAAAAATTAAGCTGGATCTTTTGGATGCAAGGCCACTAACAGATATGTTTTGAAAGGTTTTGAATGATTTTTTAAAATTTACTAAGGAACTGACTACTGTACCCCAATATAACGTTCCTGGGATGTGGGCGTCGCTGGCAAGACCGGCATTTATTGCCCATCCCTAGTTGCCCTTGAGAAGGTGGTGGTGAGCCGCCTTCTTGAACCGCAGAGGGTAGTTAAGAGTCCACTACATTACTGTGGGTCTGGAGTCACATATAGGCCAGACCGGGTAAGGACGGCAGATTTCCTTCCCTGAAGGACATTAGTGAACCAGATGACTTTTATGACAATCCGGTACTTTCATGGTCACCATTAATTTAATTAATTGAATTTAAATTGCCCAGCTGCCTGTGGTGAGATTTGAATTCACGTCTCTGGATCACTAGTCCAGTAACATAACCATTATGCTACTGTACCAGAAATGGTTCTGTATAGCTTTTAAAAGTAATTTTCAGTCATTTAAAACCAGGTTACTCACAGGTGGTTGTTAAGTCTGTGAATTATTTAGTTAATTAAAACAGACTAATGAGTAACAATAAAAACAGGTCTTTACTGGTTGGAGGTAGGGACTATACTGAATACAAGATTACTGCACAGTGCTTATATACCGGTGTGTTCACCCCCGGTATTACGTCTACAGCAGCCTGAGAAAGTAGTACATCTCTTAAGGTGGAACAGGCTTAAGCTCTCTTAAGGTGGAACAGGTTACATACACAACACTCCTCCCTTCTTAGCTTTATAGTCATCCCCCCCATTTAACATAACGTAATAACATATATACATATATAACTTCATGTTTAACGTAACATATCACAGATTCAGTCTCTGCGGAAAACAGTTCACAGATTCAATCTCTGTGGTGTAGTCGGTTCACGTTACTCATTCAATAGTCCTTTCATGGATTTAACAGCTTGAACTTCCGAACTGATTTGGCTCCGTTCGGAGGGACCACGTGTGTGATCTGGTAGAGGTGATAATGGTTCAGATGGGTCATCTTCTGTTTTTACTTTTCCTTTTCTGCTTCTTGGAGACTCTCTGGGCTCCATTGTCAGCTGCCACAGCTGCCAGCTGCATGCGCAGTTCCTCCTTCTCTTCCTCCTGTTTCCGTCGTAGAGCCAGCTTCTCCCGATGTTCCGTAGACTTTTGGTGCTCCTCCATGATTTCTGCACTTTGGGAGTTGAAGTTACAAGCTGGGCAGGACAGGACATCGTAATATTCGGTGTCGTCCACCAGGTCATGGTAATATTCGGTGTCGTCCTGAGCTAGACCAGTGAGAGGGTCGTCTATTTCCTCCATACCCAGCTGGACGTTAGCCAGCTCTTGTTCCAAATCCAGACATCTTTCCTGAAGAGACTTCTTCATGTGTACCTCTGCATCCAGCTTTTTCTGGGCTTTCAGCAAGTCGTTTACTAGTGACCTCATTTGTGATTTTAATACTTCAACTTCCTTTGGAGATTGATTGATCGGACTATGCAATCCCTGTACCGGAGCAGCTGTTTCAGCGGTCTGTTGTTCTACATTGACGTGAGTCAGCGTACTTTTGGCATCCAATGGCTGCTCTGTTGCAGTCGTTTCAGTCTGTGTCGTCACATCAGCCATCTCAATGACTTTTGAGAGCTCCGAACCCTTTTCCTTTGAAGATCGCAGCTCGTGTTCAAGTTTTTCCCATTTCAGAGTCTTGTCCCTCAGCATATGAAGGAGTTGGCTGACCGTTAACTCTTCTGACACCAGATTATGGCACGCACCTTCAGAACCTGAATCAGCTTTGATTCGTTCGGCCTCCTCACGCAGATGGTTGGTGTGCTCCTGCTCCATTTTCTCCATCAGTTGCTTCTGTTGACTTTCCAGATTCTCCCACTCTGTAACAAAGAACTTTTTTATTTCATTCATCTCTTGCTCAAAACGGCGAATCATTT
The DNA here is from genome assembly GCF_052327205.1 of Somniosus microcephalus. Classification (NCBI taxonomy): domain Eukaryota; kingdom Metazoa; phylum Chordata; class Chondrichthyes; order Squaliformes; family Somniosidae; genus Somniosus; species Somniosus microcephalus. The sequence continues at coordinate 13,536,234 of NC_141002.1, read as the reverse complement.
GTTCTAATTGCTGTTGTAGTTTGAAATGGAGTTGAGTTCGAGCCCAGTGTCCCTCAAAAATGTGCATATCAGTAGACTTGACAGACTCAGAATTCTCTGTTAAACTATGTTGTTGTTGCTCAGTGGAATTCTGTGCTGGAACTTTGTCTTTTGCACATGGGTTGGTCTTACCATCATCAGTTCTAGAGTCTGGGCTGATTATCTGCACCGAGTTCTCACTCTTTATGGCTTTCAGCGAATGCCAGTCCATATTTATGTTTCTAAACCACTCCCGGCCTAGTAGTGGTGGACCTCCCTCCGGTAGCACATATAAGTCCATTATTTGACTTCCTTCGCCCTTGTTGGCCACTGCAACCTTTATTGTCCCGATGGGGTACACTCTCTGCCCCGTGTAGGTTGTCAATATAATCTCCGTATCCTGTAGGGGAATATGTTGGAATAACCTTCTGTAATCTTTCTTATTCATGATCGACAATGCCGATCCAGTGTCCAATTCCATTTTTACTTGGACTCCTTCTATCTGAAGAGTAACCCAAATTGTCTGGAGGTCTGCACCCTTACCAACGTTGAGTACCCTTAAGCTAGCCAGTTCAATACTGCTTGCGTCTGAATCGGACTCCTGTTCGGCCACCTTGTGTACCTTTGCGTATTTCCCTTGCGGTGACTTCTTGTTGCTGGTCTTCTTCGCTGACCTGCATACTGTAGCTATATGTCCAAGCCTACCACAAGTTCTACATTCTTGGTTTTTAAACCAACACTGGTTCTGATCATGCGTTGTCTTTCCACAACGATAACATTTGCCAGAACTCACACCCAATTTGTGTGCACTGAGCTCCGGTGACCGTAGCTGCATTACTGCCGTGCCTCTCGCTGCGGCTTCGTGTGCTGCTGCCATAGTGACCGCCTTCTCAAGTGTCAGCTCATTCTCCTTGAGCAGTCGCTTTTGTGTATCCTGTTTAAATAAACCACACACAAATTTGTCTCGAAGTGCCTCTGTCAGTCCCGTTCCAAACTGGCAATATTTCGCTAATTTACGCAATTCCAGCAAATATTCAGCATTGCTTTCATGCTGTAGCTGCCTTCTGTCATAAAATTTAAATCGTTCCGCTAGCATCAGCGGCGTGGGGTTTAGATGATCTTTCAGGACAGTAACAATCTCATCGAACGTCTTATCCGCCGGTTCATCTGGTGATAACAGGTGTTTCAATTGCCCGTATGTCTTCGCACCCATTAAATTTAATAATGTTAGAGCTTTATCTTGGTCACGAATTTTATTGGCCTTACAATAATTTTTTACTCTTTCAACATATATGGCCCAATCTTCGAGGTCACTATCAAAGGTGCTAATATTCCCGTGTTTAGGCATTGTAGATTTGCAATTTCTCAGATTTTATTTTCTTTACTTGTTATCAAAGATGGCGGCTTCCCGCTCTTGCCGTCGTCCTCCGCCCACAAAATGGCGGTTTTCCCGCGCTTGGCGGTCTTCACCCGTCCCCCGACGCCGTCTCCCTTCAGCCCCCGAGTGCGGCCCTTATCAGCGGATGCGATCGATGGCCCGGCTGCGCCTCGCACTTGAAAGCGGCCCGGCCCTTATCTGCCGATCGCTATCGCCCTATACCTCTCTCTTCCCCAGTCCTGTCTTCTACTCCGGTTCACAAGCTGATGGAGGCTTCAGGGTCCTAATGCCTGTCACTTCCAGTGGGGTGGTGAGTGGTGAGGTTTGAAACCTCTCTTCAACCGCCGTGGAATAACTGCCGCAGGGTAAGAACCTGACTCGTCGCCAGTGTTAAGTCTGTGAATTATTTAGTTAATTAAAACAGACTAATGAGTAACAATAAAAACAGGTCTTTACTGGTTGGAGGTAGGGACTATACTGAATACAAGATTACTGCACAGTGCTTATATACCGGTGTGTTCACCCCCGGTATTACGTCTACAGCAGCCTGAGAAAGTAGTACATCTCTTAAGGTGGAACAGGCTTAAGCTCTCTTAAGGTGGAACAGGTTACATACACAACAATGGTGAATTGACACTGTGACTGAAAATGATGATTATTTTTTGTGATAAACCCATTGTCAGCTGTTTTAATCAAACAGCCCCAGGTTACCACTCTGAAATATATCAAGAAATACTTTTTAAAGAATTTTTAAAAAAGTTATGTTTTAAAACGCTGCCCGATTACACTGGCTCAAGGCAGATTTTGCATTCGGCGATGTGCAAATGTGTTTGAGCGGAAACGTGGGTGGCAAGAACACTACAAAACGTTGGGCACAATTTTGGACGCAATTTGCTCTGGAATCGTCGATTGCGCCCAAAGTGGAAACTTTGATTTGTTGGTGACAAGATAGTCACCAACAGATCAAAGAAAGAATTAGGGCCAATCTCTTTACACCGAGAGCGGTGAGAATGTGGAACTCGCTGCCACATGGAGTGGTCGAAGCAGAGAGCGTCGATGTATTTAAGGGGAGGTTTGCTGCAACATTTGGGTGAAGGGACTAGAGAGATACAGGGACAGGGTGGGAGAGGTGATTAGAGTGAGAGCAGGCTCGTGTGGAGCAGAAACACCTGCTGTGATTATTTGCATGAACACCTTTGCGGCCTTCTGTGCGTGCGCGCGGTATACCGGAGCCGCACGTGCGCAGTACTCAAGGGTGCTGCTGTGGTCTGCACCATGGGCCACGCTTCCCTCGGCTCCATGCTGAGAAGGTCAGGGGGTCCTTTGGGGGTTGTGGGGAAGATCGAGGATCGAAAGGGGGAGAGAGAGAGAGAGAGAGGGGGAATTGGGCGGGGGGAGAGAGGGAGGAGAGAGAGAGAGAGGATTGGAGGAAGGGAGAGAGAGAGAGGGAAAGGATTGGAGGAAGGGAGAGAGAGAGAGAGAGGATCAGAGGGGGAGAGAGAAGGAGAGAGATAGGGGAGGAGAGAGAGAGAGAGAGGACCAGGGGAAGGAGAGAGCGAGAGGATCGGAGGGAAGGAGAGAGAGAGAGAGGAAATGGAAGGGGTGGAGGAGAGAAGCTCAGAGGGGGAGAGGAGGTCAAGAACTTGGGGGGAGAGAAGGCCAGGAACTCAGGGGGTGGGGGAGAGCACAGTGGGGATGGGGGAAGAACGTGACCCAGGTCTAAAGGGGGAGAGGGGTGAGAGCGAGAACGTGATCCAGATGGGAAGATGGATCAAGTTTATCCAACCCCACCCCCAGCCCCACCCCCACCCTCTTTACACCCACACCACGTTCTCCCTCTCCTCCACCTAGACCTGATTGATTTCTCGGAAAGCTTGGTGCGTGTGTGGCAAGTGACATCATTGGACTGGATGAAATCCGGAAGTCATGACACTGTCACTCTTCACTTCATACCCAATAAACCTGTTAACAATCCGTGACCCACACACAATGCCCCATCAATTGGGGGGGGGGCGTGGCGGGGAGGTCAGGAATTTGTTGGGGGGAGAAGGTCAGGACCCTGGAGGGGGGAGGAACTTGCAGGGGGAGAAGGTCAGGAACTTGGGCGGTGGGGGGAAAGGTCAGAAACTCAGTGGTGGGGGGGGGGGAAGGTTAGGAACTTGTTAGGAGGGGAAGGAAATGGTTTGAGGGAGGGAGAAGGTCCTAACCCGTGAGGGTGAGCCCTGTCTGTTTTCTGTAAGCTGTGGCTGGAGCCTGGCAGTCAGAATGAATGGCTCGAATTACACATTGCAAAGTATTTAATTACTTAGGCAGGCAGGATCTAATTACACATTCCAAACAAACTGCTGTTTGTGGCTTGTCCTCCAAGGGGACCAATTAGAAATCTAGCTAGTCTTGTGCTCCAAGGGTTACCAATCAGAAATCTAATGTTGCAAATAGACGTGACCATAAACACTGGCATAGACCCGTTGGGTCGAATGGCCTGTTTCTGTGCTGTAGATTCTATATAATTCTATGTAATCTTGATCTGCTAAAAGGACCTGCTTAAATGAAGATCATCATCTGGTGATACAGATTTCCTAAGGAATGGGTGGGGGGGGTGAAAAGTTGAACATGTGGGGGGAGAAATTGGGTATAGCCCCGTTTGGGGCGTTAGAATTGGCGCTGTGCAAATTTTTTCGCCAGGCGCAACTTATCACCACCTCGAGCGATATTGGGTTGCTGCGCCCCTAAAGGTGATTGCGACGTTGATTCAGGCACTGCACGGGAGTCTTAAGACGGTAACCCGGCGGCGCTACTCAATGGCCCAGAAATTGGTGTTGGGGGCTTCCCGCGGGTGCAAGCCCCCAACCTACACTTACCTAGCGCGCCGACAGTTGAAGCCTGGCCCTGCGTGGATCTCCTGTCAGTGGCCCGGTTCAGCTCCTGGCACGCTGTGCTTGCGTGATCCAGCGGCGTAGTTAGTTTGATGAGCCGGCTGGGATCACGTGAGCACTGGTCAACCAATCAGAGGTTGCAAAAGTTCATTCATGAGTTTGATAGTAAGAACTGTCAAACTCATGAAAACTCCGGGTGCCCAAAACAGTACTTAAACTTCAAATAAAAGTTAATAAAACATCCCACTAATTAAATGAACTATTAATAACTGTAAAAAAACTAATTTAAACAATTATTCAAATTTTTGAAAAAAATAATTTTTTAACAAATCGGGTCTAAAAATATACTTACCTTACTGTAAAGTCTTTAAAAATAATAAACCTGTGGAAAAAAAATTCTAACTTTAAATGATAGACCACTTACCTTTTAAAACTAAGTACTTACGTCTGCTTTTTTCTCGCGTAAAAACTGGAGGCCTTATCGCACGGGCAACCCAGTAAAAAAAAAGGAATTTCAGCGCGCACGCGCAGACTCCTGCGCGCACGCGTTCCACCTCTGAACCCCTTGGTTCAGAGGAAAGGAAATACCGGTTTCCCGCGCATGCGTTGTGCATGCTGAAAACCGGCACTTCCAACGGGCCCACGCGTGAGTGCCCGGTGCTTACTCATGCGTTGGGACCCGAATTACTGGGCCAATATGTCGGCGGCCGGGTGCAGCGCAGGTGCTGTCAATAATCGATTGCCCGAGACATGCTGGCGCCAGCCAGCTCTTAAAGGGGCGGGTCAATTAGGAGCAGCAGCCACACTCTGCGCCTTGTTGGCCTCAAAATTGGCGCTGTGCTTTCTGTGGCGTTCCAAACTTTGAACATATGGAGAGGGTGAGGCAGAGAGCGGAGTGCTTTACCGATGGGGTATTGGATGCTTTGGTTGGCGAAGTGGAGTGCCGGTGAGCTGTGCTGTATCCCGACAATGGCAGGAGGCCTCATCAGAACGAGTACCGCAGGGCTTGGAGGGAAGTTTGTCAAAGAGTCACCTCAACCAGCGTGGTGGCCAGGGCTCCTGTGCAATGCAGGAAGAAGTTCTACGACCTCACTCGGGTCGTTAGGGTGAGTGCCATTTTCGCCATCTTCTTCATCCCTCCATCTGCACCTGACATTATGGCCAGAGGGTGCGCGAAGCCCCAATGGCCATCTGTCAGCCAGCACCCATGGCCCTTTTTGGAAACACACACGCACATTCAGCTCAATGCATAATGGAAGGGCTAATCTACCATGGGGGGCATGTGATGTCAGCTCAATGCATAATGGAAGGGCTAATCTACCATGGGGGGCATGTGATGTCAGCTCAATGCATAATGGAAGGGCTATTCTACCATGGGGGGCATGTGATGTCAGCTCAATGCATAATGGAAGGGCTATTCTACCATGGGGGGCATGTGATGTCAGCTCAATGCATAATGGAAGGGCTATTCCACCATGGGGGGCATGTGATATCAGCTCAATGCATAATGGAAGGGCTAATCTACCATGGGGGGCATGTGATGTCAGCTCAATGCATAATGGAAGGGCTATTCTACCATGGGGGGCATGTGATGTCAGCTCAATGCATAATGGAAGGGCTAATCTACCATGGGGGGCATGTGATGTCAGCTCAATGCATAATGGAAGGGCTAATCTACCATGGGGGGGCATGTGATGTCAGCTCAATGCATAATGGAAGGGCTAATCTACCATGGGGGGCATGTGATGTCAGCTCAGGCCAGCATGTTTCATCACTTCCCGTCCTTTCTCCTGCAGGCCAAGCTGGCCAGGAACCGGATGGAACAGTTTCGTACCGGAGGAGGCCCTCCTCAGCTGCAGACACTGCCGGACCTGGAGGAACGAGTCCACCAGATTGTTGGAGGCCGGATGACTGGTCCTGTCACCACTGGAGCTGCCGACCCCATTGTGCACAGTGATGGTAAGGTCATCACCTTTTTGAACTCTCTCTTTCCACTTCTTCCCCCCACCAGCATGCTTTTTCACTCTGGACCCATGTCAGAGCATTGCAGCACTCATGCATCCCTTGCTGCCACCCTGTCCTTTCGCTAAAGCCACTCTTCAACCTCCCTGCTTTCAGATGCTGCATCACCAGCTCGGGAGCCGGGCCCTGAAGCTGCCACTGCCACTGACTCCGGAGGCGACGAGCAGGAGGAAGCTGGACCATCCCTGCCACCCTCAGGCGAGCCAGCCCATCTGCAGACTGGGGAGACTACTTCCCTGGAGGGGAGCGGGGGGAATGCTCTGAGGAGGAAGCAGTTCCAGGAACCAGCGGGCTGCAGCAACGCAAGGGGGGTAGGGAAGCTCGAGGGCCGTCTCCCCGGAGGATGAGTCAGGCCGTGAGTACTGCTGCACAGAGCGCAGAAGAGGTGCGTTCCCTCGCAGAAATGAGCGCCCAGGCTCGGCTCAGGCACACTGAGCTCATGGCTGCAGTGGCAAGGATGCCTGAATCCATCGAGACATTGGCAAGGAGTGTGCAAGACTTCGGGGCAGCACAGGCAAGGAGTGCGCAGGACCTCTGGGCAGCACAGGCAAAGAGTGCGCAGGACTTCGGGGCAGCACAGGCAAAGAGTGCGCAGGACTTTGGGACAGCAGTGGAAAGGAATGTCCACAGCTTCGGGGCAACACTGGAAAGGACTGTCCAGGGCTTGACCGAAGCAGTGGAAAGGACTGTCCCGGCCTTCAGCGAAGCACTGGAAAGGACTGTCCAGGACTTCACCGAAGCACTGGAAAGGACTGTCCAGGGCTTCACCGAAGCACTGGCACCTGCCACGCCAGTGCTGAGTGCTGCCACACAGTCACTCGCTGGTCTCATGCAGACGCATATCGAGGCCACACGACCAATGATTGCTGCCACCCTCGCTGGATCAGGCGGGATTACCCGGGGCCCTTGCAGCACCACAGCAGGGCCTCAATCTGTGGACCAGCCGATTGGTGCGCATGCTGCGGTGCTGCCTCGTCAAAGTGCCAGAGTGTCGTTCGACCAGGGAGCTGCTGTCCGCTCTCAGGATGTCCGCGTTCCTGATGCCACCATTGGCACGTCTCCACTGCAGCTGCCTCTGTAATGATCAATAACATGTCATTCTATAGTGGACACTAGGTGGAGCCGTAGAGCTGTGTAAAGCTGTATAGCTGTATGTATATAAGACTACACTACCCAGCTGTATGTATATTAAGACTACATTACCCATGAGGCACCAGGCTACCCACAAGGCAGCAGCCAAGATGGATGCCTCTACAGATACTGTACCTAGTCCACATGGGCTCAATAAAGTGTCTAGCAAAAGCTAGCTGTGTACATAATAAGAATGTCTATTTATTAATGAACATAAGATGGTACCAGGAGTAAATTGTGAAAAGCGACATGGAGAATTTGAAGCCATCAGAGCGTTTGAAACTCACAGGAAACATCAACTACAATTGGCAGACTTTTAAACAACAATTCGAACTCTACATTGCAGCCATCAGATTCGGTACGAAGCCAGACGCAAGGAAGATAGCGTTGCTGCTTACGGTTGCAGGCCCACAGGTGATAGAGGTATTTAATACATTTGTATTTAATCCAGAGGAGAACAGAGAAAAATTAGAAGATGTGCTAAAAAAATTTGATGCACATCGCTCTCCCAAAAAGAATGAGACCTATGAAAGATACATCTTCGGTTCTCGGACACAGCAGCAAAATGAGACTTTTGATAGCTTTATAACTGATCTGAAACTGAAAGCACAGACATGTAATTTCTCTGAGCTCAAAGCATCCATGATTCGTTACCAGATTGTGTTTGGTATTCATGGTAAAAAAGTCAGGGAACGTCTGTTGAGAGAAACCGAACTAAATTTGGAAAATGCTGTGAAAATATGCCAAGCCAGCAAGCTAGCTCGAAAGCACGTGAAGACTTTCAGTGAAATCAATAATGATGCGATTGTAATGAGTGATAATGCTGCTGTCGGTGCTGTGTCCTACAAGGGGAAGAAACGTGGGCAGAACAGAAATGAAAAGCAATCGGAGGATGAAATTTTTAATTGTAAACGCTGTGGTTACAAACACCAGTTAAGACAATGCCCAGCGTTTGGAAAAATGTGCACAAAGTGTAATGGAAAGAATCACTTTGCCAAACAATGCTTTTCAAAAGTAAAAACTAAGAAAGGGCAATGAGTTAATGTAATTGAGGACACTGATTTAAGTGAGACATTTTTTGTAGGAATGGTGTCATGTGACAATATCCAAAAGGATACAGAAAATGTGCAGCCCTCAGAAATGGACAATGCTGAACATAAAGTTAATGCAGTAAAAGAGGACAAATGGATGATCCCACTGCAGGTAAATGGAGCATTAGTTACCTTGAAACTAGACACTGGGGCAAAAGCAAACTTAATCAGTATGAGTGACATTAACAATATGAAAGAAAAGCCCAAAATACAGAAAAAGTCAGTACTACTGAAGGACTATAATGGACAGGAAATAGATAGCTTAGGTGTATGCATACTTAAAGTGACAGTCAAAGACAAAGTGCATCATCTCATGTTTTCTGTTGTGGCTGAAAGACTTGATTCACTACTGGGTGACAAAGCTTGTGAGGACTTAGAACTGGTCAAGAGAGTCTACCGTATAAACTATGCCATAAGCAGACCAGATGACTCGATGGATTCTGTAGTGAATAACTTCCAGGATGTGTTCAAAGGATTTGGAGTTTTACCATTCACTTACAAGATCCAGCTAAAGGAGGATGCTCAGCCAGTGGTACATGCTCCACGAAGAGTTCCAGCACCCCTGCGTGACTGGCTCAAGAATGAACTGGACAGAATGACCACACTAGGAGTCATCAGGAAAGTCGAAGAGCCAACAGACTGGGTTAACTCCATGGTATGTGTAAAGAAAAAGAACAATGATCTAAGAATATGCATGGATCCAAAGGACTTAAATGCAAACATAAAACATGAACACTACCAGATTCCCAAGCGAGAAGAAATCACCAGTGAAATGTCAGGTGCCAGATACTTTACAAAGCTCGATGCCTCACAAGGATTTTGGCAACTAAAACTGGATGAAGAGAGCACCAAATACTGTACCTTCAACACACCATTTGGCAGGTATTGTTTCCTCAGAATGCCTTTCGGGATAATATCTGCATCTGAAATCTTTCATAGAGCGATGGAACACATAATTGAAGGTCTGGAAGGAATTCGGGTCTATGTTGATGACATCATCATCTGGGGCTCCACACTGAAAGAACACAATGAGAGACTGACTAAAGTGCTACAGAGCATACGTCAGAATGGACTGAAGCTCAACAAAGCCAAGTGTCAGTTTGGCGTCGAGGAAGTCACTTTCCTAGGAGATAATCTATCTGGTAAAGGAATAGAGCCAGATATGGAAAAAGTAAATGCCATACTCAAAATGCCCCGACCCACTGACAAAAAAGGAGTGCTACGCATCATGGGGATGATAAACTTCATTGGAAAGTTCATTCCTAACTTGTCAGCCAAGACAGCCTGTCTGCGAGACCTGCTACATAAAACAAATGAGTTTGCATGGACAGAAAGACATGAACAAGAGTGGATTAACCTCAAAACAGTGCTGACAACCACACCTGTACTCATCTTCTTTGACCCAACAAAAAGAATCAAAGTGTCAACGGATGCATCAAAAGATGGCCTAGGTGTGGTCTTGCTACAAGCAGAGGGTGAAGATTGGAAGCCTGTTGCCTATGCCTCCAGGTCTATGACTGATACTGAGTGTCGATACGCCCAGATTGAAAAGGAATGTCTAGGCTTGGTAGTTGGACTAGAAAAGTTTCATGGCTACATATATGGACTTCCCACCTTCACAGTTGAGACAGACCACAGCCCTCTGGTTGCCATCATAAAAAAAAACCTGAATGAGATGTCTCCAAGGATTCAACGACTCATGATGAAGCTGCAAAGATATGACTTTGAACTGATCTACACACCAGGCAAATACATAGTGTTAGCAGATGCACTATCCCGAGCACCCACAATGAGTCATGTGAGCTCTACTGGAGAAGACGTGGATGTTCATGTGAGTATGGTCACTGCTGCGCTGCCCGTGTCAGACACAAAATCAAAGCAAATAGCAGAAGAAACAGTAAAAGATACAGTATTACAAACAGTAATAGAGAACATTCATCATGGTTGGCCAAAAGGTTCCTGTCCAAAATATTTTCACATAAGGTCAGAATTGAGTGTCGCAAGTGGACTATTACTAAAACAGAACAGAATAGTCATTCCACAGGCTCTACGTCAAGATATGCTCAAAAGGATTCATGAGGGACACCTCGGAATTGAAAAATTCAAAAGGAGAGCAAGAGACACTGTTTATTGGCCTGGCATAAATAAGGACATTGAGAACATGATAGGCAAATGTGAGACATGTCAGAAACACCAAAACAAACAAGCAAAGGAACCAATGATAGTAGCTGACATACCAACAGCACCATGGCAAAAGGTTGTTATGGACCTTTTTCATTTAAATGGTAAAGACTATCTAATAGTGATTGACTACTATTCTAACTATCCTGTGATGGCGCTGCTCTCAAGCACATCAGCAAGCAGTGTCATAATGCATGTGAAATCCATCTTCGCCAGACATGGAATTCCCAGGATTGCCGTTAGTGACAATGGTCCGTGCTTCAACTGTAAGGAGTGGCAACAGTTTGCAGCACATTATGACTTTCAGCACATCACATCCAGTCCTTTGTATGCTCAGTCAAGTGGTAAGGCAGAGAAAGGTGTTCAAGTTCTCAAGCAGCTACTGAAGAAAGTGACAGAAAGCAAGTCTGATCCTTATCTCGCCCTGCTGAGCTACCGAGCCTCACCTTTAGACTGTGGTTCTTCACCTGCTGAACTACTAATGGGTCGCAAGTTGCGCACCATGCTACCCTGCTGTGCAAAAGAACAGCAAAGTGAGGAACTGAGACAGAGACTTCAACTGTTAAAACTGAAACAGAAATCATACTATGACAAGTCATCCAAAACTCTAAAACCATTGACAAGGGATGATGTTGTCAGGATTGAGGATCCAGATGCATGGAACAGGAAAGCCACAGTTCTCGAGGAAGTAGGACCAAGGTCATACACTGTTAGAACTGAGGAAGGACAGATTCTCAGAAGGAACCGCCGTTCCCTCCTAAAAACACAAGAGACTATTCAAGACCAGATTGATGACAATGCCGCAACTGCATCTTGTCATTCACCGCCAGAACAATCTCATGAAGACACATCAGGCTTACCCGTGTTGAGAAGATCCACACGTGAAGTAAAAAAGCCTCATAGGCTTAATCTTTGAATACAATGTAAAGCTTTGAAAATGTGTTGACTGTTTTGAAAATGTTTATGTTTATAGAGCACTAACAAAAGTGTTACTGATATTATCTTTATTGTTTTCTTGAAAGTTGATTGATATTGATTTTGTTAAACCTCAAAGAAAGGGGGATGTAATGATCAATAACATGTCATTCTATAGTGGACACTAGGTGGAGCCATAGAGCTGTGTAGAGCTGTATATAGCTGTATGTATATAAGACTACACTACCCAGCTGTATGTATATTAAGACTACATTACCCATGAGGCACCAGGCTACCCACAAGGCAGCAGTCAAGATGGATGCCTCTACAGATACTGTACCTAGTCCACATGTGCTCAATAAAAGTGTCTAGCAAAAGCTAGCTGTGTTCATAATAAGAATGTCTATTTATTAATGAACATAAGATCCACCACCTGCAGGACAGACTGCTTCCACCCATTCACAGTTGGAGCAGTCAGCATAAGAAATAAGAAATCCGGGCCCTCCAAGGCCAGAGGTCATCCAGGACGTCCCTCAGGGGCATCTGTGCTTTCTGACAGCCAGCAGGCCTCCCCCAGCCTTGATGCAGCCATTGGGGTCCCATTGCGGAGGAGCTGCAGGGAGGGAAGGTTCCGCTCTCGCAAGAGAAGTAGATCACCATCAAGGGGGAAAGAGTAGAAGGTGCAGCTGAGACGTCTTTTTTGTAGAAATCAAGGCCGTGGATGCTGGTCTGAATGTTAGTAATGTTTTGGATAGTCTCCCGGGTGTGCAAGTCACTTAAGTGTTAGTGTGTTAGTTTTGCTTTCTGTAGCCATTGCTTTGTCATGTTGGAAGGAAGCACATTTCTCAAAATAAACAACTTTTTTTATTTACATTGGCCAGCCCATGTCAGATATTTACATTCACTGCCGTTCATAGGCTTTGGGTTATCCGGACGGTTCCCTTCCTCCTCATCGAATGGCACCAAGCATTCCGTCAGAGGGGCCTAGAAGCGGCTTGTTATCAGCCTCTGACGGACGGCTCTTCCAGTTTGTACCTCCCTCCCATCTTGGTCCTCCTCCTCCTCCTCCTCCTCCTCCTCCTCCTCCGCTGGTGCTTCAATGGCTGGTGGCATTGGCTGGGTGCGTAGGATGGCGAGGTTATGCAGCATGCAACAGACTACGACGAAGTGGGAGACTCGCTCTGGTGAGAACTGCAAGGCGCCTCTGGAATGGTCCAGACAGCGGAACCGCTGTTTCAGCACACCGATTGTGTGCTCCACAATGTTCCTCGTCGCCTGATGGCTCGCATTGAAGCGCTCTTCAGCAGGAGTGCTGGGCGAACGGAGCGGCGTCATCAGCCATGGGCACAGAGGATAGCCCTTGTCACCGAGAAGCCAGCCTGCTGGGTGAGCCGGGGCCTCGAATAGGTCTGCAATTGAAGTCTGGCGCAGGATGAAGGCGTCGTGGCTGCTGCCAGGGAACTGTGCATTGACTGCCCTTGCGGTTGCGGAACTCCTCCGGATTCAAAACTGGCGCCCGCAAAGCCACGTGCGTGCAGTCAATGGCGCCCTGCACCATGGGGAAGTCCGCTATTGCTGCGAAGCCCTCTGCGCGCTCCCACTGCTGCTCCAGTGTCATAGGGAAGGTAATGTACTGCCGCCTCCTTTTAAACAGGGCATCTGTTACTTGACGGATGCAGCAATGCACCACAAATTGCGATATGTTAGCGATGTCCCCAGTTGCGGCCTGGAAGGAGCCGCTCGCATAGAAATTCAGGGCAACAGTCATCTTGACAGCCACCGACAGAGAGGTCCTGCACCTTATCTGAGGCTGCAGATCTGGCTGAAGCAGGTGGCACAGCTCAGTCACCACCTCCTTTCTGAAGCGCAGCCTTCTAAGACACTGCTCCTCTGACATGTTCAAGTAACAGAACTGCTGTCGGAAAACCCTGGCAGTGTAAGGTCTGGTGTGGTGACGTCTGTTGGCCCTCCTCCGTCTGGCCACTCCTGGCCCTCTCTCCCTGCGTCCCTGTGCCCTTTCCAGATGGTTCAGCAGCAGGACGTTCCCCTCCAATGCAGCCCCCATAATAATAGTGCACAAGAAATTGTAAATGTTGTAAATGCTCACCAGCTGCAAGGTGATGGTCAGTAGGCTGAAGTTCCTCTGGCCAGCGCTGGCTCACTGGTGCAATGGCTCTCAGAGTGCAGCTCAGCAACTCTGTGAAAGTCTCGAGGAAGTTGTGCTCCCAAAATGGCTGCCGCTTTTATACCAGTGCAGTCCCCTTTAAAGAACGCCCCCCCAGCCCGAGAGCGACTGGGGAACGTTCCAGGTAAGCAGTCCTTATTAAGGCCAGGCGGAACGGAGGGGCGCAACACTGAATTTCCGGTCCGGGGCGCCCAAAAGGTGTTGCACATTGAAATGACACTAAGGGCGCTAAGGTTTAGCGCCGGCGCAAAATGCCCACTCAATATGGGAGGAGGCGCTGGGTTCACTGCGCCCGGCCGAAAATTGGCTACCGCCCCACTTCTCGGCCTCTTTAGGCGCTAATTGGAGGCGCTGCCAACCGAATTTCACCCCCGTGGTGTTTTAAAAAACTTATCTAACTGCCCATTCGATTCTACTAATGTTGTGTATGTAATATGTGTGCTACTTTGAACCTATGGACAGGACTGCACTACTTGTTGGGCATAGTGATACGCAGTAACACTCCTGGCCATAGGGGTATAAATAGTACTGTGGGTACTGATCTCCCCTCAGTTCCCGCCTGTGGGCATGAAGTAAAGACCTATGTATAGTCCCTACCTCCAACCAGTAAAGACCTGTTTGAGTTATACGTTTAAGTCTTTGTGTTAATTGTTCAATACAATACACATACTTAACACTGGCGACGAGTCAGGTTCTTACCCTGCGGCAGTTGAAGAGAGGTTTCAAACATCACCACCCCACTAGAAGCGACAGGCTTTAGGACTCTGAAGCCTCCATCAGCGACTGAGCACTGGAGTGCAGCAAACATCCTGACAGCTTCCAGCGACTGACAGAAGTCTTTCTGCAGTTTCCTTGTTCAACCTAGGTGGTGGGGTAAGCCGTGCAGTGTTGGCTGCAAAGACAGGGCTGGGGAAGTTGGAGAAGATAAGGGCGATCGCAATCCCTGATAAGAGCCGCTGTGAAACGCGCGAGCGGGTAAGCCAGAGCCCGGGAGGGAGCGAGCAAGAGCCGCGCGAGCGGGTGAGCCAGAGGCCGGGAGCCGCTTCAAGTGCGAGGCGCAGCGCGGGCCAGCGATCGGAACCAAAGATAAGGGCCGCACTCGGACTGAAAGGCGCGGCGGCTGCAGAAGCTCAAGGTGCGAGAGCCGCGGTGCACAGCGCGGGCCAGCGATTGGAACCAAAGATAAGGGCCGCACTCGGGGGCTGAAGGGAGACGGCGCCGGGGGACGGGTGAAGACCGCCAAGCGCGGGAAAACCGCCATTTTGTGTGCGGAGGACGACGGCAAGAGCGGGAAGCCGCCATCTTTGATAACAAGTAAACAAAATAAAATCTGAGAAATTGCAAATCTACAATGCCTAAACACGGGAATATTAGTACCTTTGATAGTGACCTCGAAGATTGGGCCATATATGTTGAAAGAGTAAAAAATTATTGTAAGGCCAATAAAATTCATGACCAAGATAAAGCTCTAACATTATTAAATTTAATGGGTGCGAAGACATACGGGCAATTGAAACACCTGTTATCACCAGATGAACCGGCGGATAAGACGTTCGATGAGATTGTTACTGTCCTGAAAGATCATCTAAACCCCACGCCGCTGATGCTAGCGGAACGATTTAAATTTTATGACAGAAGGCAGCTACAGCATGAAAGCAATGCTGATTATTTGCTGGAATTGCGTAAATTAGCGAAATATTGCCAGTTTGGAACGGGACTGACAGAGGCACTTCGAGACAAATTTGTGTGTGGTTTATTTAAACAGGATACACAAAAGCGACTGCTCGAGGAGAATGAGCTGACGCTTGAGAAGGCGGTCACTATGGCAGCAGCACACGAAGCCGCAGCGAGAGGCACGGCAGTAATGCAGCTACGGTCACCAGAGCTCAGTGCACACAAATTGGGTGTGAGTTCTGGCAAATGTTATCGTTGTGGAAAGACAACGCATGATCAGAACCAGTGTTGCTTTAAAAACCAAGAATGTAGAACTTGTGGTAGGCTTGGACATATAGCTAGAGTATGCAGGTCAGGGAAGAAGACCAGCAACAAGAAGTCACCGCAAGGAAAATACGCAAAGGTACACAAGGTGACCGAACAGGAGTCCGATTCAGACGCTAGCAGTAATGAACTGGCTAGCTTAAGCTGTAATGAACTGGCTAGCTTAAGAGTACTCAACGCTGGTAAGGGTGCAGACCTCCAGACAATTTGGGTCACTCTTCAGATAGAAGGAGTCCAAGTAAAACTGGAATTGGACACTGGATCGGCATTGACGGTCATAAATAAGAAAGATTACGGAAAGTTATTCCAACATATTCCCCTGCAGGATACGGGGATTATATTGAAAACATACACGGGGCAAAGAGTGTACCCCATCGGGAAAATAGAGGTTGCAGTGGTCCACAAGGGCGAAGACAGTCAAATAATGGACTTATATGTGATATCTGAAGGAGGTTCTCCACTACTAGGACGGGAGTGGATTAGGAAAATGAATATGGACTGGCATTTCCTACAAACAATAACGAGTGAGAACTCGGTGAAGATAGTCGGCCCAGACTCTGGAACGGATGATGGTAAGCCCAACTCAGGTGCAAAAGACAAAGTATCAGCACAGAATTCCACTGAGCAACAACAACATAGTTTAACTGTGGATTCTGAGTCTGGCAAGTCTACTGATGTGCCCATTTCTGAGGGACACCGGGCTCGAACTCAACTCCATTTCAAACTACAACAGCAATTAGAACAAATGCTTCGCCGTTGTGAGCAAGAGTTGAATGCAACGAAAGAGTTCTTTGATATAGAGTTGGAGAATCTGGAAAGACAACAGAAGCAGCTGATGGAGAAAATGGAGCAGGAGCACACAAAACGTCTGATGTCAGAGGAGTTAACGGTCAGCCAACTCCTGCATATGCTGAAGGACAGGACTCTGAAATGGGAAAAACTTGAACACGAACTTCAATATTCAAACGAAAGGGGTTCGGAGCTCTCAAAGGTTATTGGAAGAGCTGAGGTGGCAACACAGTCTGAGATGACTGCAACAGAGCAGCCCTTGGATGCCAAAAGTACGCTGACTCACGTCAACGTAGAACAACAGATCGCTGAAACAGCTGCTCCGGTAGAGGGATTGAATAGTCCGATCAATCAATCTCCAAAAGAAGTTGAAGTAGTAAAATCTCAAATGAGGTCATTAGTAAACGACTTGCTGAAAGCCCAGAAAAAGCTGGATGAAGAGGTACGCATGAAGAAGTCTCTTCAGGAAAGATGTCTGGACTTGGAACAAAAGCTGGCTAACGCCCAGCTGGGTATGGAGGAAATAGAAGACCCTCTCGCTGGCCTAGATCAGGACGACACCGAATATTACTATGTCCTGTCCTGCCCAACTTGTAACTTCGACTCCCACCATACAGAAATCGTGGAGGAGCACCGAAAGTCTACGGAACATCGGGAGAAGGTGGCTCTACTACGGAAAAAGGAGGGAGAGAAGGAGGAACTGCGCATGCAGCTGGCAGCTGACAGTGGAGCCCAGAGAGTCTCCAAGAAGCAGAAAAGGAAAAGTCGAAACAGAAGATGACCCATCTGAACCATTATTACCTCTACCAGATCACACACGTGGTCCCTCCGAACGGAGCCAATTCAGTTCGGAAGTTCAAACTGTTAAATCCATGGAAGGACTATTGAATGAGTCACTCCAGCAACGTGAACCGACTCCACCACAGAGATTGAATCTGTGAACTGTTTTCCGCAGAGACTGAATCTGTGATCTGTTTTGACATGAAGTTATCTATGTATCTATGTTATTCTGTTATGTAAACCTGAAGTTATATATGTATATATGTTATTACATTATGTTAAATGGGGAGATGACTGTAAAGCTAGGAAGGGAGGAATGTTGTGTATGTAATATGTGTGCTACTTTGAACCTATGGACAGGCCTGCACTACTTGTTGGGCGTAGTGATACGCAGTACCACTCCTGGCCATAGGGGTATAAATAGTACTGTGGGTACTGATCTCCCCTCAGTTCCCGCCTGTGGGCATGAAGTAAAGACCTATGTATAGTCCCTACCTCCAACCAGTAAAGACCTGTTTGAGTTATACGTTTAAGTCTTTGTGTTAATTGTTCAATACAATACACATACTTAACAACTAACTAGCGCTTTATATTGCCCATACCTGTGCCACAATAAGAGAAACATGATCTGGAAAGCAATATACTGAAAGACTGCAGGACAATCCAATTTGTCCGATGAGATGGAAAATGCATGTAATAACCAGGCCCATTTAAATGAGCTGCAGAAATGAAACATTGCAGCAGAGAAGAAATAAGTTATCTGGGCACATTTGAATACAAACAAATCTGCAAGGGTCACTTTTTGAATTCCCATTACTGTCTGGCAACCTTCTGTGGGTCATTCTTTGCGAGTTGCTGATTGAATTGGGACCAATTTTAGTTTTGGAGAAAAAGAAAATTATGGGAGCATCATGTGCACTTTAAGTGGAGGTTTCATCATCTGAAATATTGCAGTATTTTCTTGTCAGCGGATCTGCAGAATAATCAGTTCGCGAATATATTTGGAAGCGCAAACAAAAAAAATAATTAAATTTGCTGGGGAACTGGTGGGAAAGTGCGAATGGAAGCATTAATAGGAGAAATTTGAAACTCCTGAAAGGCTTCCTGTAATGGAGATTCAAAATCTGTGTCTTCACTTTGTAGAGTTCAAATAGGAGATCTCCTCCCTCACTATGAATCAAAATCGAGGTCCGCAAATGGTATGAGAAAGTGGCAAAAGCCTCATCAAAAACCAATGAAGTTGGAGTTAATTATTGGCATAGTGGTTACTTGCTTCTCATCCTACAGAACCACTCAAGCACTTAATAAATATTTCATTACTGTAGCCAGTGCTCCATAACGTCCATTCCTAGTCACTACGCACCCTAGGAAATATAACATCAGGCCATGGGGATTTGTTAGACTAAAGTCCTTTTAACTACTCATTTCCCTCTCCTCAATGACTTCAATAGAATCATAGAATCACAGAAACTTGCAGCACAGAAGGAGGCTATTCGGCCCGTTCTGCCTGTGCTGCCTCTTTGAAAGAGTAGGCGTGCTTAGAGAGAAACCAGGGAATTATAGACCAGTTAGCCTAACAACGCTGCCTCCGCAAGATCCTGCAAATCCATTGGCAGGATAGGCACACCAACATCAGTGTTCTCGCTCAGGCCAACATCCCCAGCATCGAAGCTTTGACCACGCTCGATCAGCTCTGATGGACGGGTCACATTGTCCGCATGCCCGATACGAGACTCCCAAAGCAAGCGCTCTACTCGGAGTTCTGACACGGCAAGAGAGCCCCAGGTGGGCAGAGGAAACGCTTCAAGGACACCCTCAAAGCTACCTTGACAAAGTGCAACATCCCCACTGACACCTGGGAATCCCTGGTCCAAGACCGCACAAAGTGGAGGAGAAACATCCGGAAGGCGCCGAACACCTCGAGTCTCTTTGCCGGGAGCAAGTGGAAGTCAAGCGCAAGCAGCGCACGTCAACCCAAGCACCCCACCCACCCGCCCCTTCAACCACCGTCTGCCCCACCTGTGACAGAGACTGTAGGTCCCGCACTGGACTCATCAGTCACCTGAGAACTCATTTTTAATGTGGAAGCAAGTCATCCTGGTTCCGAGGGACTGCCTAAGAAGAGAAGTTTAACATCTGTTGTCGGGAAATTACTAGAGTCTATGGCCTAGAAATTGGATATCGCCATGAAACAGGCAGTGTTAAGGCCTAACG
The DNA here is from genome assembly GCF_052327205.1 of Somniosus microcephalus. NCBI lineage: Eukaryota > Metazoa > Chordata > Chondrichthyes > Squaliformes > Somniosidae > Somniosus > Somniosus microcephalus. Next base: position 13,516,656 of record NC_141002.1, on the reverse strand, counting down.
ATGTTAAGCCACGCCACCTCAAAATGGTCTAGGTAGCACGCAAATTTCATGCTCACTCCTTATTACTGTGATTATAGTCATGGTTTCAGCACTAAAACTGCTGCTCATTGGCTTAACGCTCAACAGGTGGACCAGTCGCGGGACCAGTCTAATTCCCAGACATGTGTGGCACAGGGAAGAAGAAGAAGAAGAAGAAGAAGAAGAAGAACCACCGCCGCCATCATGGCGGAGCAGAGATCTTCCGACACAGCTGTGGAGGCACTGGTTGTGGTCGTAGAGAGGAGGTGGGCTGTCCTCTTCCCACAGACTGGAAGGAAGCTCTCGCCACACATCCCGAAGGATGTGGCAGGAGATAGCCCAGCATGTAATGGTCAGCACTATGGTGCCAAAAAGAAGTTTAATGACCTCACATGAGTGGTTAAGGTGAGTGAAGGCTTCAGCAAATGTCATATCCCACCATCTGCACCACAAGCCTCACACACTGCTCAATGCACCACACCCTCAGCACTCACCTACCAACAATCTCTACCTATCACCACTCACACCATACAATCATAGCTTCACATCACCCTCTGTAAGGATCGCAAAATTCTACAGACTCCTCCAAACCAAGAAGAGATTTTGGACTATTTGAAAGAATATTGGGCAAAAGGGGCTTAAAATCAAAACCCCAGGATTTCTGCTAGTTTCAAAGGCATGTCCAGGCCTGTGGAAAAGCTAACCGAAGGAACTAGGTTGGGCACAGTGGGACAGACAGTTTGAGTATTAAAAAAGGCCAGATTGTCTGAGAATGTTCTGGACTGTCCCAGTCATTCTACATAAAGACAATAGGCCCACGGAAGGACAGTTCCTGCCGAAACCTACAGGGCCATCAAGAACATGAATAATACAATACATGCCACTCATCAACAAAAGAGACCCTGGCCCCAGCAGGAGAAGACAATCAAACAACAGTTTAAACCACTCAGAAAGATTTCCAAAACCACTTTGCACACTTAAACTGATTCTGAAGCAATCCCTAAACCAGTTAAAAGCCAATTAAAAATAGATGGGACCAGCCCCGAAACTCGATAAGAATTTTAAAACTATTAAAATTAACGAGCCCGCCAAAATTAACAATGGGCCAGAGGAGATTTGTCGGTCAGATAAGCCAGGCCTCAAAACAGTATAATTGAGGCCTGCTTGTTCAGTACAACAGACAGTTCAGTGCGGTTAAATTCGGCTCAGAAAGGTTCAAGTTCAGTACAGGAGAGCAGTTAGAAAGTACGGTTCAGAAGGATACTAATCATCATCATCATCACCGCACACAGTCAGAGAATCGGAGACCTGAGGAATGAACCACAGCAACCAAAGGCCTCAAGAAACAAACATCTAACAATATTACCACCAACTAGGTAATATTGGGCCACCGCGACCATCAAGAAACCAACCTGGGAAAACCTGAAAATTTGCAAACTTGTTTCCACTCTACAAGCTAGCCTGACTTACCCCTGGGTAAGATTTAACACAAAAGACTCTAAAATCTACACCTAACCAAAGGAAAATTGGGCACTTACCCGATAAATCCAACTACGCACCCGACCGCATCAGCGGACTCGTGAAGACTGAAAACCCAATGCAGGTGTAGTCTTCCACCACGTCCGGGGTATGGCAGGCCCCAACTGCCACAACTAAAGAGAACCCCGAAATCGCGAACCTCTACAACTGTCAAGAAAGTCGTTTGGTGAGCATTTCCTGGTCCTCTGGAATTCAACCTAGTTAGTACAGTGGGATTGGGAGGGGTAAGATATTTTGTCTATTGTCATTCTCCCTCGCATATTCCGAAGTGTTCCCCCTTTTAGAGTATAAGATTTATTGTATTGTATATTTTCCTGTCTCAAAATAAAATCTAAATTATTTTTGACCAACTCAGTTGTCTGTTGCAATTTCATTACAACCCCCAAATAAGTCCAAAGTCTAGAACCAAGGGAGTGGGAGCGATTCGAACCGCTCAGGGAGTCAGAGGCAAAGCTGACCACACACACCACCCCTTACACCTCACACACTTACCACTGCTGCAACATTCACACTCACACCTTGCACACACTGATAGCTATTCAACTATGGCAGGCACAACACCCAAACACATTTCACCACATTCACTCACACGCTTCTCTTTCTCTTGTAGGCCAAGGTTGCGCATAACCGCCGGGAGCAGCAGCAGACAGGCGGGGGGCAGACTGACATCCAGGACCTCAGCTAGCTGGAGGAGAGAGTTCTAGAGATAATTGGGCAGCAGAACGTAGATGCCGTGGCAACCGGCAAGGTTGAACTCCTTGGGGACAATAGCGGTATGGTCATTCCTAATCCTTCTTCTCACATCCCACTTCCCCCTCATCCCACAATCTCTTCTCACTTTCAAGCTGCTGATGCTGTATACATGCATATCTTGCTTCAACCCCCTCCCCTCCCCTCACCATAACCCAACTCTTCTGCCTTTCTGCTTTCAGATAAGCAACAACAAGCACCCGAGCAGCCTGACCCCGAGGCGATGCTGGAGAGCGAGAGAGAGGAAGACAAAGTGTCACTGCATCTGTCACTCGCAAACACAGCTGAGAAACTAGCACTGCACGCATTTTAGAGGCTGGTGTAGTAGCGGAATCTGCACAGGGTGAGGCACCGGGCACAAGTGGGCTGCAGCAAGGCCAGGGGGAAAGGGCAGCTCGGGGCCCAGAGTGCGAGTTTGCATGCGAGTTCTGCTGCACAGGACTCAGATGAGGACCTCGATGGGGCGGCCTTCAGAAGTGAGATGGGCATACACACTGAATTGATAGGTGCAATGGCAAGCCTGCCAGAGAGCCTCTTGGCAATGTCAAGGAGCTTGGAGGAGGCCACCTCCAACAATGGACGGGGCTCTGTGCAGAGCTTGGAGCCCAGGATTTCCAGGCTGGAAATGATGGAAGACTCCTGAAGAGACCGTGCCGACCCAGACATGATGCTGCGTGTGATGGGTGATGTCACAGTTTCTATTGCATCACAGGCGGAAGTGACCCAATGTCTTAGTGCTGCAGCAGAAGCTCAGACTGCTCTCATGCAGCCTCAGCTTGAAGCCACCCAAGCTCTGACTACTGCCATCGTGGCTGGGTTTACCACTGTCGACCGAGGCTTGCAGAGTGTCGCAGCAACCCAGCAACCTGTATTCCAACAGATTGCTAGGAATGCTGAGGTGTCGCCCCGGGGGTGTGGCAGTGGGTCAGTGGAGCAAGAGCCTACTGTCTCCTCTCAGGATGACAGCATTCCTGTTCCCACCACTGGCACTCCGCCATTGCCCTTGCTGCTGCCTGTCAGCCAGCCAGCCCAGACTGCTGCCGCCCATGCTGAGGTGCTGCAGTCTGTAGCCAGGCCTTCTAGGGCCAGAGCTGCTCGAGGTCATCCTGCAAGGCCATCTGAAGTCTCCCCATGGAAACTCAGCAGCCTTCCACCAGCCATGCTGCAGCCAATGGGGGAGTACTGCATAGGGGCGCTAGAGTCGGAAAAGGCACGCGAGCGACAGGCATTAAGGAATTGCACAAGGGTCATTAGTTCATATTGTTACTGTAAATTTGTGTAAATTGACTTTTGATAAATGTATTAATTTTGTTAGGAATCTTTTGTGGTGTCTCTCAGCTTTGTGCTCAGGAGGATGCTGTGATATTCCATGACAGAGGGATGGTATGATGGGGATGTGGTGAGCAACGAGGATCTGGAGTTTCATTTATTGGACTCGGAGCCTGATGAGGTGTTCATGGACAGCCCGTCCGGAAGGGGTATTGGCTGCCTGCCTCCTCACTCCCTCCTTCTCCTCTTCCACTTCCTCTTCCTCCCCTCCTCCTCTTGCTCCTCCTCCTTCTCTCCCTCATCCTCCTCCTGAGGTGGTCCTGCAATCCCTGGTGACAAGGGTCGTACCCTCATGATGGCCAAGCAGTGAAGCACGGAATGGGACACCCACTCTAGCGAGTACTGGAGGGCTCCTCCCAAGTGGTCAAGGCAGCGGGAATGTTGCTTCAGTAGCCCGATGGTCTGCTTGATGATGTTCCTGGTGGAAGCATGGCTCTCATTATCCGAGTGCTGGGCACGAGTGTTGGGGCTGCGGAGGGGAGTCATGAGCCAGGTGGAGAGCGGATAGCCCTTGTCTCCGAGCAGCCACCCTCGAGCTTGATGTGGTGGCTGGAAGATTGCTGGCTTAGCGGTCTGGCACAGGATGAAGGCATCATGGCTGCTGCCAGGATACCGGGCATTGACCATCAGGATGTGCTGTGCGTGGTCCCACACCAACTGCACATTAAGTCAGTGGTTACTTTTGTGGTTACAGAAGATCTCAGGATTGTTATGCTCAAAAAGAAGACAACGTATTCCCTGTTCCTGGTGTGGAGAGCCTCTGTGACCTCCAAGATGCAGTGATGGACGGCGAACTGTGAGATGTTAGCTATGTCTCCTGCTGCAGACGGCAAGGATCCACTGTGTTCGCCCTGCTCTCAGGCTGCAGGTCTGGTTGCAGGAGGTGGCAGAGTTCTGTGACCACCTCCTTGGTGAAGCATAGCCTTCTAATACACTGCTCCTCACTTAAGTGGATATAAGAGAAGTGCTCTCTGAAGACCCTGGGTGGGTAAGGCTTCCTGTTGAGAGCCCTCCTGGCCCTCCTCCTTCTCACCCTGTGCAGCTTCTCGTCTTCTTCGCTGCCTCCGCTCCCTCTCCCGAAGGTCATCGAGAGCGAGGTGGACATGCCAGTACAGCCCCCATGACTGTGAGCAAGTGTTGTGAGCAGAAGCCTTTAAATAATAATGAAGGCGTTTTCCACTTGCAGCAACACTTCTTGTTACCTTAGAACCTTCACTAAGTTAATAAAGCTGCTGGAGTTGCAGAAAGTTGCACAGAGGCAGTCAAACTGAACAAACAAGTGAGGTACAAATGATTGGTGAAGATCCCTTTAAATAACACTGCTGGAGCCTCCTTCATGCTTGTCAATGCTTGCTCGGCTCATCGTACTTAAGGTATGCCGGTAAGTGGAGCGGCAAAGTCAAAACTGGCAGATCGGGTGGCAAGTGAGCATTGCACACTCACTGACGTCACAATCTGCTTCATTTCAATGATTTTCACGATTGCGGCTATCGGCAGCGCTGCTGGCCACCCAAAACTGGCAGCCACCGTGGGACCGCCGCCAACTGGCGGAAGAGATCGGCCACCATTTTTCACCTGATTATGGAGGTAAAAGTGGCAAAAAACCACCCAATTTCTAGGCCTATAGTTAAGGATAGGGTGACTGAACACCTTGAAAATTTTCAGCTGATCAGAGAGAGCCAGCATGGATTTGTAAAGGATAGTTCATGCCTGACGAACCTGATTGAATTTTTTGAGGAGGTGACTAAAGTAGTGGACAGGGGAATGTCTATGGATGTTATTTATATGGACTTCCAGAAGGCATTTGATAAAGTCCCTCGTAAGACACTGTTAACTAAAGTTGAAGACCATGGAATTTAATGCAAATTATTGACCTGGTTAGGAAATTGGCCGAGTGGCAGGAGACAGGCAGTAGGGATAATGGGCAGTTAAGCAGTTAATCTAATTGGCAGGATGTGACTAGTGGTGCCCCGAGGGATCTGTGTTGGGGCCTTAACGATTCACCGTATTTATTAATGACTTAGATGATGGCATAGAAAGCCACATATCCAAATTTTCTGATGACACAAAGATAGGTGGCATTGTAAGCAGCGTAGATGGAAGCATAAAATTACAAAGATATTGATAGATTAAGCGAATGGACAAAACTGTGGCAAATGGATTTCAATGCAGGCAAGTGTGAGGTCATCCACTTTGGATCTAAAAAGGATAGAACAGGGCACTTTTTCAATGGTGAAAAGTTAAAAACAATGGCGGCCCAAAGAGACTTGGGGGTCCAGGTACATAGATCATTAAAATGTTATGACCAGGTACAGAAAATAATCAAAAAGGACTCCAAGGGTTAAATTACAAGGAGAGATTACACAAATTCGGGTTGTATTCCCTGGAATTTAGAATGTTAATTGGTGAGTTGATCAAAATTTAAGATATTAAGGGGAACAGTTTGGGTAGATAGAGAGAAACTATTTCCGTTGGTTGGGGATTCTAGGACTAGGGGGCAGAGTCTAAAAATTAGAGCCAGACCTTTCAGGGGTGAAATTAGGAAACACTTCTACACACAAAGGATGGTAGAAGTTTGGAACTCTCTTCCACAAATGACAATTGATGCTAGATCAGTTGTTAAACATAGAAACATAGAAGATAGGAGCAGGAGTAGGCCATCTGGCCCCTCGAGCCTGCTCCACCATTTAATGAGATCATGGCTGATCATCCAAATTCAGTGTCCTGTCCCTGCTTTCTCCCCATATCCCTTGATCCCTTTAGCCTTAAGAAATATATCGAACTCCTTCTTGAATATATTTAATGAATTGGCCTCAACTGCCTTCTGTGATAGAGAATTCCACAGGTTCACCACTCTCTGGGTGAAGAAGTTCCTCCTCATCTCTGTCCTAAATGGCTTACCCCTTATCCTTAGACTGTGTCTGTTGTGTATGTAATATGTGTGCTACTTTGAACCTATGGACAGGACTGCACTACTTGTTGGGCGTAGTGATACGCAGTACCACTCCTGGCCATAGGGGTATAAATAGTACTGTGGGTACTGATCCCCCTCAGTTCCCGCCTGTGGGCATGAAGTAAAGACCTCTAACCAGTAAAGACCTGTTTTATTGTTACTGATTAAGTCTGAGTATTAATTACTTGAACAACTCACAGATTTAACACTGGCGACGAGTCTGATTCGGACCCTGTGGCAGTCACTCCACGGCAGCTTCGTCCACAGCCAGGACGTTGCAGAGAGGTTTCCACCCTCTCCACCCCACTGGAAGACATCCTGACCTCGGAGCCTCCATCGGCGACCGTCAGCTTCTTCTCCAGCTTGGTGGTGGGTAAGCCGTTGTCTGAGCCGGGCAGCGACGCGACAGGCAGTCGACCGCGTTGGCCGCACGAACGGGGCTGGGGGAGCTGGAGGAATAGGGCGCGAGAGCCGCTTCGAGCGGGAGGCGTTTCAACAGAGCGATCGCATCTCCTGATAAGAGCCGAGAGCCGCTTCGCGATCCAGCGATCGCATCCGCTGATAAGGGCCGCACTCGGGCGATCGCGGCGAAGATAAGGGCCGCACTCGGGGGCTGAAGGGAGACGGCGTTGGGGGACGGGTGAAGACCGCCAAGCGCGGGAAAACCGCCATTTTGTGGGCGGAGGACGACGGCAAGAGCGGGAAGCCGCCATCTTGGATAGCAGTAAAAAAAAAAATCTGAGAAATTGCAAATCTGATAAAGTACTACAATGCCTAAACACGGGAATATTAGCAACTTTGATAGTGACATCGAAGATTGGGCCATATATGTTGAACGAGTTAAAAATTATTGTAAGGCCAATAAAATTCATGAGGCTGATAAAGCACTAACATTATTAAATTTAATGGGTGCGAAGACATACGGGCAATTGAAACACCTGTTATCACCAGATGAACCGGCGGATAAGACGTTCGATGAGATTGTTACTGTCCTGAAAGATCATCTAAACCCCACGCCGCTGATGCTAGCGGAATGATTTAAATTTTATGACAGAAGGCAGCTACAGCATGAAAGCAATGCTGAATATTTGCTGGAATTGCGTAAATTAGCGAAATATTGCCAGTTTGGAACGGGACTGACAGAGGCACTTCGAGACAAATTTGTGTGTGGTTTATTTAAACAGGATACACAAAAGCGACTGCTCGAGGAGAATGAGCTGACGCTTGAGAAGGCGGTCACTATGGCAGCAGCACACGAAGCCGCAGCGAGAGGCACGGCAGTAATGCAGCTACGGTCACCGGAGCTCAGTGCACACAAATTGGGTGTGAGTTCTGGCAAATGTTATCGTTGTGGAAAGACAACGCATGATCAGAACCAGTGTTGGTTTAAAAACCAAGAATGTAGAACTTGTGGTAGGCTTGGACATATAGCTAGAGTATGCAGGTCAGGGAAGAAGACCAGCAACAAGAAGTCACCGCAAGGAAAATACGCAAAGGTACACAAGGTGACCGAACAGGAGTCCGATTCAGACGCTAGCAGTAATGAACTGGCTAGCTTAAGCTGTAATGAACTGGCTAGCTTAAGAGTACTCAACGCTGGTAAGGGTGCAGACCTCCAGACAATTTGGGTCACTCTTCAGATAGAAGGAGTCCAAGTAAAACTGGAATTGGACACTGGATCGGCATTGACGGTCATAAATAAGAAAGATTACGGAAAGTTATTCCAACATATTCCCCTACAGGATACGAGGATTATATTGAAAACATACACGGGGCAAAGAGTGTACCCCATCGGGAAAATAGAGGTTGCAGTGGTCCACAAGGGCGAAGACAGTCAAATAATGGACTTATATGTGATATCTGAAGGAGGTTCTCCACTACTAGGACGGGAGTGGATTAGGAAAATGAATATGGACTGGCATTTCCTACAAACAATAACGAGTGAGAACTCGGTGAAGATAGTCGGCCCAGACTCTGGAACGGATGATGGTAAGCCCAACTCAGGTGCAAAAGACAAAGTTTCAGCACAGAATTCCACTGAGCAACAACAACATAGTTTAACTGTGGATTCTGAGTCTGGCAAGTCTACTGATGTGCCCATTTCTGAGGGACACCGGGCTCGAACTCAACTCCATTTCAAACTACAACAGCAATTAGAACAAATGCTTCGCCGTTGTGAGCAAGAGTTGAATGCAACGAAAGAGTTCTTTGATATAGAGTTGGAGAATCTGGAAAGACAACAGAAGCAGCTGATGGAGAAAATGGAGCAGGAGCACACAAAACGTCTGATGTCAGAGGAGTTAACGGTCAGCCAACTCCTGCATATGCTGAAGGACAGGACTCTGAAATGGGAAAAACTTGAACACGAACTTCAATATTCAAACGAAAGGGGTTCGGAGCTCTCAAAGGTTATTGGAAGAGCTGAGGTGGCAACACAGACTGAGATGACTGCAACAGAGCAGCCCTTGGATGCCAAAAGTACGCTGACTCACGTCAACGTAGAACAACAGACCGCTGAAACAGCTGCTCCGGTAGAGGGATTGAATAGTCCGATCAATCAATCTCCAAAAGAAGTTGAAGTAGTAAAATCTCAAATGAGGTCATTAGTAAACGACTTGCTGAAAGCCCAGAAAAAGCTGGATGAAGAGGTACGCATGAAGAAGTCTCTTCAGGAAAGATGTCTGGACTTGGAACAAAAGCTGGCTAACGCCCAGCTGGGTATGGAGGAAATAGAAGACCCTCTCGCTGGCCTAGATCAGGACGACACCGAATATTACTATGTCCTGTCCTGCCCAACTTGTAACTTCGACTCCCACCATACAGAAATCATGGAGGAGCACCGAAAGTCTACGGAACATCGGGAGAAGGTGGCTCTACTACGGAAAAAGGAGGGAGAGAAGGAGGAACTGCGCATGCAGCTGGCAGCTGACAGTGGAGCCCAGAGAGTCTCCAAGAAGCAGAAAAGGAAAAGTCGAAACAGAAGATGACCCATCTGAACCATTATTACCTCTACCAGATCACACACGTGGTCCCTCCGAACGGAGCCAATTCAGTTCGGAAGTTCAAACTGTTAAATCCATGGAAGGACTATTGAATGAGTCACTCCAGCAACGTGAACCGACTCCACCACAGAGATTGAATCTGTGAACTGTTTTCCGCAGAGACTGAATCTGTGATCTGTTTTGACATGAAGTTATCTATGTATCTATGTTATTCTGTTATGTAAACCTGAAGTTATATATGTATATATGTTATTACGTTATGTTAAATGGGGAGATGACTGTAAAGCTAGGAAGGGAGGAATGTTGTGTATGTAATATGTGTGCTACTTTGAACCTATGGACAGGACTGCACTACTTGTTGGGCGTAGTGATACGCAGTACCACTCCTGGCCATAGGGGTATAAATAGTACTGTGGGTACTGATCCCCCTCAGTTCCCGCCTGTGGGCATGAAGTAAAGACCTAAGTATAGTCCCTACCTCTAACCAGTAAAGACCTGTTTTATTGTTACTGATTAAGTCTGAGTATTAATTACTTGAACAACTCAGAGATTTAACAGTGTCCCCTGGTTCTGGACTTCCCCGCCATCGGAAACATCCTTCCTGCATCTAGTCTGTCTAGTCCTGTTAGAATTTTGTAAGTTTCAATGAGATCCCCTCTCATTCTTCTAAACTCCAGCGAATATAATCCCAATCGACCCTGTAAAGTCCGCGCCTCAATAATACACGGACTTCGGGAGAACAGTTTAACAGGTACTTTACTGGAGAGGAGGCAGCGTCAGACTGAAAATACAGAAGCCTGCTCGGGCCTTTTATACAGGGGTGGTCACTACCGGTACTGCAGTCTAAGACCAGTTATTCCCTTAAAGGTACATACACAACAATTCCTCCCCTTTTAGATAAACAGTATGGCTGGAGTTTGGTTGGTTACTGCATGTGTCGCAGTAAGCAAACAAGAAGTTTCCACCTTGTGTTGCAGTGGTATGCCATCATTATACATTGCCTTTATGGCCTTTTTAAAGGTCTGAACAAACCTCTCAGCCAATCCATTTGTGGCTGGATGATATGGGGCAGATGTGTAATGTTTCACCCCATTATTCTTCAGGAACCTCCGGAAATCCTCAGACACAAACTGTGGGCCATTGTCGGAACAAATCTGTTCTGGCAACCCATTCCTGGCGAAGATGGTCCTTAGGACTGCAATAGTTTTCTCTGTGGTGGTGGAGGACATTTTAATGACCTCTGGCCATTTCGAATGGGCGTCCACAGCGATTCGAAACATTGAGTCCATAAATGGACCAGCGAAATTAATGTGTACCCGTTGCCATGGAGATGAGGGCCACGGGGCCTGTGGTGGGGCGTTTTGGACCTTCAGGCATCCTGTGCATCTCTTGGTCATATCCTCGATTTCTTTATCGATTCCCGGCCACCACACAAACGCCCTGGCTAGGCTCTTCATTTTTACCCCTCCCAGATGACCCTCGTGAAGCTCATTGAGTACTCTATCTCTCAATTTGGGTGGAATTACCACTCGGGATCCACACATCAAGGTTCCCCGGCACACAGACAGCTGTTCTCTCCTCGGCGAGAATGCTGGCAACAGTGAGTCGCCATATGCTGGCCATCCCTTCACCGTCAAATCATAGACCCGAGAGAGTGTTGGGTCATTTCGTGTTTCTTTCTCAATACTTGCGTTTGTAACAGGCAAACATTCGACTATGGTCGCATGGAATATCTCCACAGGGTCCACTGCAGGTGCTTCTACCGCCGTAGGCAACGGTATGGGCGACAGCCCATCAGCGTTTCCATGTTGTTTCGTACCTTTGTACTCTATGTCATACTGATATGCCCCTAGAAAAAGTGACCATCTTTGCAGCCGTTGCGCCGTCATCACCGGAATGCCCTTCTTTGGGTTAAAAATTGAGACCAGGGGTTGATGATCAGTCAGTAGGGTGAATTTCTGCCCGTGCAAATAGTGATTAAACTTCTTTACCCCCCACACCAGGCTGAGGGCCTCCCTGTCAATCTGGGCGTAGTTACGCTCGGCTGAGGTTAGCGAGCGTAATGCAAAGGCTATTGGCCTCTCTAAACCGTCACGCAATTTGGTGTGACAGCACCGCTCCAATGCCGTAAGGTGACGCATCACATGCCAACCGAATCGGCAGTGTTGGGTTGTAGTGGGCCAATACTTCTTTTGAAGTGATTTGGCATTTACATTCCTGAAAGGCACGCTTACACTCATCACTCCATTTCCATGTTACACCAGTTTGAAGCAGGGCGTTCAGTGGGTGCAGAATTGTGGATAAATTCGGCAAGAACTTATGGTAGTAGTTCACCAACCCGAGGAACGACCTCAGTTGCGACACATTTTCCGGTGCTGGAGCCTTGACTACAGCCTCAATCTTGTCCGGCGACTTATGCAGCCCTTCCTCATCAATCATGTGGCCACAATACGAGATTTGTCTCCTGAAGAACTCACATTTGGGACGGTTGGCTCGTAGCCCATATTCCTGCAATCTCGTGAGCACCTGTTCCAGGTTGGCAAGGTGTTCATTGTCATTTTCGACCGTAACCAGGATGTCGTCCAAATAACACTGGGTCCCCGGGATCCCTTGCAGGACTTGTTCCATTGCCCTCTGCCAAATAGCCGGGGCTGATGCTACCCCGAATACCAGTCGATTGTACTGGTAAAGGTCTTTGTGAGTGTTTATCGTGAGGTATTTCCTAGATGCTTCTTCCACCTCCATTTGTAGATACGCTTGAGCCAGGTCAATCTTCGTAAAACTTTTCACTCCAGATAGTGAGGTGAAAATATCTTCTATCCGCGGAAGCGGACACTGTACTGTGTGCAGGACTGGGTTCACAGTCACCTTGAAGTCCCCGCAGATGCGAACCTTCCTTGGCTCCCCAGGTGTGCTGCTCAATGCTTTCTTCATTACAGGAATGATGGGTGTGGCCCACTCGCTCCAGTCCACCTTAGACAGCACCCCCGAACGCTCCAGACTCTCCAGTTCAGCTTCCACAGCTGGGCGGATCGAGTATGGCACTGGTCTGGCCTTGAAAAATTTTGGGGTTGTGTTATCCTCAATCTTTATGGTTGCCTTTACTCCTTTTAGAGTCCCAAGTCCTTGTTGGAACACCTCTTCCGCGTCAGATAGAATTTGTGACAGACGTCCAGGTGCGACGTCATCATCTTTTTTGTCAGTCACAGTTAGTGCCAGAATGGAATGCCAATCCAATTGTAGTTTTCGGATCCATTCACGTCCCAATAATGGTGGTCCTCCATCTCATAGTATATACATGTATAGTTTCTGTGTTTCCTTTCCGTTATATTCAACTGGCACCCTTATTTTTCCTCTGGGGTAGACCTTTTTGCCCCGTGTATGTCTTCAATACAATGGACGTGTCCTTTAAGGGTATGTGTGAGAATAGCCGCTCATAGTCTCATCGATTCATGACAGTTAGGGCTGATCCTGTGTCCAATTCCATCTTTACTGGGGACCCTGCTATCATGAGGGTGACCCAAATGGTTCGGTGATCTTCCTTTGCGATCACGTTGTGTAACTTTAAACAACTTAATCTCCTGCTCCCGGAGTACTTATCACTCTCCTGATCTTCTGAACTACTATCTGTCAGTTTCTTTACTTTCCTGTACTGTTCCTTAGTCGTTCTTGTCGTGTTGGTCTTCTTTCCCAACCTGCAGACTCTTGCTATATGTCCCATTTTTCTGCATTGCCTGCATATTTTGTCTTTAAACCAGCAGTCCTTCTGCTCATGTGTTGTTCTGCCGCAGCGATAGCACTTTTCGGCTCCATACGCCATTTCGTTAGCGCTGTATTCTTGTGGTTTCTGTTGTATTTCCGCAACTCCCCGTGCTGCTGCTTCGTAGGATACTACCACGCTGAAAGCCTGTTCTAGCGTCAGGTCCTTTTTTGAAAGTAGTCGTTTCTGGGTTCCTTCACTCTGCAGCCCGCAGACAAACTTAGCCCGTAAGGTGTCTGCCAGTCCTGCTCCGAACTGGCAGTGCTTCGATAACTTGCGTAGTTCCGTAAGATAGTCAGCATTGCTCTCATCTTTGTGCTGGTTTCTTTTATGGAACTTGAATCTTTCTGCTATCAGCAGTGGTGTAGGGCTTAGGTGTTCCTGTAAGATATGAACAATCTTCTCAAAACTTTTCTCCATTGGTTTAGCTGGGGTAATTAAATTCCGCAATAGGCCGTACGTATTCGCACCCATCAGAATTAATAATACCGACGCCCTTTTTCCATCGGCCACCTCATTTGCCTTGCAGTACACTTCGATTCTTTCTACATACGTGGTCCAGTCTTCTACCTCGTTGTCAAAAGCAGTGATACTGCCACTTTTTGGCATCTTGGACGATTTAAAATGGCGCCTCCCGCGCTTTTGCTTCTTCCCCAATGGAATAAAATGGCGCCTCCCGCGCTTTTGCTTCTTCCCCAATGGGATAAGATGGCGCCTCCCGCGCTTTTGCTTCTTCCCCTTACTGCCACGCTGCTCCTAGCGTTCTACGGGGTAATGGCGGCGACCCGCAGCTTCGGCGCGTCTCGCTTTCCTTCCCCCCCGTTTAGTTTCTTTCCACTGTCCTGTTCTCGAGCACCGACCGCGCCCTGTGCGCTCCACCCTCTCTCTCTTGTTTTCTTTTCCCAGCGACGCTGCGCAGCCCGTTTTGCAGAGCTGCTCGATCAAGCTTGAGCCCGCCGCAGTCCGGAAGGGTCAGTGTGCTACCTGCTACCAGCACGACTCGCTGGAACCGCCGTCTCTCCCGCAATTCTCCGAACACCGATGAATTCTTTGGGCAGTTGCCCTCGGTCGACGCCCATTGCTCAGACTACGACCTTCCAGGACCCTCCTCTCAGGCGAGATCCCCGTGAGATAGTGCCACACTGCAGGTGAGTTCGAACTTACTCATCGCCACTGTAAAGTCCGCGCCTCAATAATACACGGACTTCGGGAGAACAGTTTAACAGGTACTTTACTGGACAGGAGGCAGCGTCAGACTGAAAATACAGAAGCCTGCTAGGGCCTTTTATTCAGGGGTGGTCACTACCGGTACTGTAGTCTAAGACCAGTTATTCCCTTAAAGGTACATACACAACAGACCCAATCTCTCCTCATACGTCATTCCTGCCATCCCAGGTATCAGTCTGGTGAATCTTCGCTGCACTCTCTCCATGGCAAGAACATCCTTCTTCAGATAAGGCGACCAAAGCTGCACACAATACTCAAGGTGTGGTCTTACCAAGGCCCTGTACAACTGCAGTAAGACATCCTTGCTCCTGTACCCGAATCCTCTCGCTATGAAAGCCAACATACCAGTTGCTTTCTTAACCGCCTGCTGCACCTGCATGCTTACCTTCAGCGACTGGTGCACAAGGACACCCAGGTCTCATTGCACTTCCCCTTCTCCCAATCTATTGTCGTTCAGATAATAATCTGCCTCCTTGTTTTTGCCACCAAAGTGGATAACCTCGCATTTATCCACATTATACTGCATCTGCCATGCATCTGCCCAATCATCCAACCTGTCCAAATCATACTCGAGTTTCTCTGCATCCTCCTCACAGCACACACGCCCACCCAGCTTTGTGGCGTCTGCAAACTTGGAGATATTACATCTAGTTCCCTCGTCTAGATCAGTTCTAT
The DNA here is from genome assembly GCF_052327205.1 of Somniosus microcephalus. Classification (NCBI taxonomy): domain Eukaryota; kingdom Metazoa; phylum Chordata; class Chondrichthyes; order Squaliformes; family Somniosidae; genus Somniosus; species Somniosus microcephalus. The sequence continues at coordinate 13,501,403 of NC_141002.1, read as the reverse complement.
ATATTGTGAATAGCTGGGGTCCTAGCACCAATCCTTGCGGTACCCCACTAGTCACTGCCTGCCACTCGGAAAAAGACCCATTTATTCCAACTCTTTGCTTCCTGCCTGCCAACTAGTTCTCTATCCAAATCAGTACCTTACCCCCAATCCCATGTGCTTTAACTTTACACGCTAATCTCTTATGTGGGACCTAATTGAAAGCCTTCTGAAAGTCCAAATACACCACATCCACTGTTCTCCCTTATCTATTCTACCAGTTACATCCTCCAAAAATTCCAGTAGATTAGTCAAGCACGATTTACCTTTTGTAAATCCATGTTGACTTTGTCCGATCCTGTCACTGTTTTCCAATTTTGAATCTGAGATAGATTTTTGTTAACCAAAGGCGGGTATATGGAGTTAGGTCACAGATTAGCCTTGATCTCATTGAATGGCGGAACAGGCTCGAGGGGCTGAATGGCCTACTCCTGTTCCTCTGCTCTTATGTTTCCACGTCCCCGTTTTTTGTCCGTAACCCTGTAAGTTCCTCATCCTGAGGTTGTACCTGTCCAACTCCCTTTTAAAATTATTTATGGAATCAGCTTCCACCACCTTTTCAGGTTGAGCATTCCAGATCCCAACAACTCTGAGTGGAAAAAAATTCTCCTCACCTTCCCTCTGAATCTTTTGCCAATGATTTTGAATCTATGATCTCTAGTTATTGACCCACTCGCCAGAGGGAATAGTTTTTTTCTACCTCCTCTATCAAAACCTCTCGTCATCTTGAAAACCTCTATGAGGTCACCTCTTAACCTTCTCTGTTCCAAGGAGAACAGTCCTAACTTTTCCAACCTTTCCTCATAACTGAGGTCCCTCATCCCTGGTAACATCCTGATAAACCTGCTCTGCACCCTTTCTAAGGCCTTTACATCTTTCCTGAAGTGTGGTGCCCAGAATTGTCCACACTACTCCAGCTGAGGCCTAACCAGTGCCTTGTGAAGTTCTAGCATGATCTCTTGGCTTTTATATTCGGTTGCTCTATTTATAAACCCAAGTAACCCAGATGCTTCTTTAAACACCTTATCAAGTTGCCCTGCCACCTTTAAGGATTTGTGTATATGGACACCAACTTCTCTCATGTGCTCATGTACACATTTCAAAATCGTGCCATTTATTGTATACCGTCTTTCCATATTAGTACTCCCAAAATGCATCACTTCACACTTGTCTTCATTGAACTGCATCTGCCGTACTTCTGCCCATTTCACCATCCTGTCTGTCATCCTGTAGCCTATAAGTATCCTCATCACTATCTACTACTTTGTCAAGTTTCATATCATCTGCAAACTTTATAATGCTGATCCCTAGACCTGAGTCTAGGTCATTTATAAAAATTTCGTATTCACACCGCCACTTTCCCCTTAATTCCATGGGCTCCCATCTTCTTAATAAGCCTCCTGTGTGGGACTTTGTCGAATGCCTTCCAAAAGTCCATATTTACATCTACTGCACTACCTTGATCAACCTTCTCTGTTACCTCATCAAAGAATTCAATCAAGTTAGCTAGACACAATTTGCCTTTAACAAATCCATACTGGCGCTCCTTGATTTGCTGTTCCAAATGAAAGTTTATTTTGTCCCTGATATTGCTTTCCCACCACTGATGTTAGGCTGACTGACCTGTAGTTTCCTGGTTTATCTCCCTCCCCTTTCTTGAATAGTGGTATAAAATTAGCAACCCTCCTGTCCTCCAGCACTACATTATCTGATACTCATTGTACCACAGTACAGTAATTGGATAGCGAGCCAACATTTCCCTCTTCCAGAGATGAACAATTAAGTCTTTTTCCCTTTCCATTCAATTATTCTACCACTTTTCTTTCAAATTCCTATGGATAGATTCCCCAATCCCTTGCCGTAGTCAGCCACCTACCCGTTCTGCGTAGGGATCATGAACATTGTGAGGCAGGTAATTGAGTTTTTGGAGAAGTGTTGAACTGTACAGCACCCAAATCCCCTTGCGATGGCTGGAGGAGTGGATGTGTTACTACGTGAGGTGGATGCAAGAAAGGTTGCCAAAGCACCCTCCTCAGAACAGCGGTGCAGCACACCTGGCAGGAGGTGTTGGCTGGGATGCAGACTCTACACACAGAACCTAGGAATTTTTTTTTATTATGCATTTATGGGATGTGGGCATCGCTGGCAATGCCAGCATTTATTGCCCATCCCTAGTTGCCCTTGAGAAGGTGGTGGTGAACCGCCTTCTTGAACTGCTGCAGTCCGTGTGGTGAAGGTACTCCCACAGTGCTGTTAGGTAGGGAGTTCCAGGATTTTGACCCAGCGACGATGAAGGAACGGCGACATATTTCCAAGTCAGGATGGTGTGTGACTTGGAGGGGAACTTGGAGGTGGTGGTGTTCCCATGTGCCTGCTGCCCTTGTCCTTCTAGGTGGAAGAGGTCGCAGGTTTGGGAGGTGCTGCCGAAGAAGCCTTGGCGAGTTGTTGCAGTGCATCTTGTAGATGGTACACACTGCAGCCACAGTACGCCGGTGGTGGGGTAAGTGGATGTTTAAGGTGGTTAATCCCAATGGTGCAAACCTTAGAGTCCTACTCAAACCTGAGTTGAACTGCAAACCCCACTTGCAGTCCATCACCAAGACCTATATCCACCTCCAAACATCTCTTGCCTCAATCCCTACTTCACCTGGAGCATTGCTGAAACCCTTGTCTGTATTTTTGTCACCTTCAGGCCCAACTTTTTCAATACCCTTCTAACCAACTTCCTAAGTTCCACCCCACACTAACTCCAACTCATCTAGAACTCTATTGCCAGCAATCTATCCCATACTGAGTCCTGCTAGCCAATCAGCCCAGTCGTTACTGATCTCCATACTCCCCATCTCAGTACAATGAATTCAAAATGCATGTCTTCATTTACAAAGCCCTCCATGTCATGACCACAGTCTACTGTTGAAACCTTCTGCAGCCCCAAGTGCCAGTTTACACCCTCTGCTATTCAGAGTGAGAACTTCTGCATGCCCCCACTCTGTCCACTCCATTATTGGTGGCACAGCCGGCAGCCATCACAGCATACATTTTGGAATTTTCTCCTGGAAATCCTCCCCCTTGTTCCATCTCTTCCCATCATCAATAACCTCCTCAAAAGCTACCTCTTCATCCTTACCTTTGGCAACATCCCCTATGCTTTTTCACCCACTTTCTGCTCATTGGCCATTAACATTCGAAAGGATGTCATGGCCTTAGGGAGGGTGCGGAGGAGATTTACTAGAATGGTGCCAGGGATGAGGGACTTTAGTTACGTGGAGAGAGTAGAGAAGCTGGGGTTGTTCTTCTTAGAGCAGAGAAGGTTAAGGGGAGATTTAATAGAGATGTTCAAAATCATGAAGGGTTTCGATAGAGTAAATAAGGAGAAACTGTTTCCAGTGGCAGATCAGTAACCTGATTTAAGGTCATTGGCAAAAGAACCAGAGGTGAGACATGGAGAATTTTTTAATGCCGTGAGTTGTTCTGATCTGGAATGCACGGCCTGAAAAGATGGTGGAAACAGATTCAACAATAACTTTCAAAAGGGAATTGGATAAATACTTGAAGGGCAGACAATTTGCAGGGCTATGGGGAAAGGGCAGGGGAATGGGACTAATTGGATAGCTCTTTCAAAGCTCTTTCAGGCATGGTCGGCTGAATGGCCTCCTTCTATGCTGTATCATTCTATGATTCTAACTTAGCTGCCTTTTGTGAAGATCTGTACAAGTGCATGCTGTCGCTCTTTATTGGGGCACGCCAAGCAGAGGATTGGGAAGATGAAAGGGGAGGCAGGCTGAAGACATGGTCAAAGAAATAAGTCTTTAGGAGGCTTTCGAAAAGAAAAATGAAGAGGGGTAACAGGCAATGTTCCCCCTAAGGTGTGCGGCTGCGTGGCTGCGCATCCATCGCGAGGTCCTGCGCAGGCCGCTCACCAGCTGCTGTCACTGGAAGAGATACCGCACATCATTTAAAGGGCCCACACAGGAAAAAAAAAATTAGAGGGAACATTGGTGGCAGGCAGAGGTTTTGGGTGGGAGTTCCAAACATCAGAGGCAAAGTGTGGAGCGAAGGGAGTGGAGGGCGAGCAGTAATCCCAAATCAGAGAAGTGGAGGATACATGATGGAAATATGGCTGAAGAAAATAACTTCAGGAACGTGATTTGATTGTGAGGCTGATGACCCTGATGTTGACACACATGGGCCGCGATTTCACCTACCGAGGCGAGCTCAGTGCGGCCGAGGTAGGTGGCAGGTGGCGATCCCTGCTCCTGGCTCCATCCCGCTCTGAGATGAATTTTCCGTTGATTGGGCTTGCTAAGCCCGCCCAGCAAGGTTCCCGGCCAATTAAAAGGAGGCAGGTCTGATGACGTCATTTGATGACGTGTCATCAGCCGGTTTCCTTAAAGGGACCATGTCCACATTCATCTTGACAGTTGTGCTGTCAGTGTTCTACAGCATTGAGGTGCTGCAAACAACAACAACAACAACTTGTATTTATATAGCACCTTTAACGTAGTAAAATGTCCCAAGGCACTGCACAGGAACATTAAAAGACAAAAAAAATTTGACACCAAGCCACAAAGAAGAAATTAGGGCAGGTGACCAAAAGCTTGGTCAAAGAGGGAGGTTTTAAGGAGCGTCTTAAAGGAGGAAAGAGAGGTAGCGAGACGGAGAGGTTTCAGCAGGGAATTCCAGAGCTTAGGGCCTAGGCAACAGAAGGCACGGCCAGCAATGGTTGAGCGGTTATAATCAGGGATGCTCAAGAGGGCAGAATTAGAGGAGCGCTGATATCTCGAGGGGGTTGTGGTGCTGAATGAGATTACAGAGATAGGGAGGGGCGAGGCCATGGAGGGATTTGAAAACAAGAATGAGAATTTTGAAATCGAAACATTGCTTAACTGGGAGCCAATGTAGGTCAGCGAGCACAGGGGTGATGGGTGAACGGGACTTGGTGCGAGTTAGGACACTGACAAGCACTGCACAAAGGTGCACTGCTGCACCCAGGCTCTCCCATGACTCCCACGCAGGGAGGTTCTCCTTCCTTACAATGGGTGGAAGAGACCTCCACAGGACACCAAAGCATGCCTGATTGCACATTGCACACGAGGGCACAAGCAGGGATGTCATCAGGAGGACCTGGCTGCAGTGGCGCAAACCTTTCAATGATCTCAGTAGATTACGAAACGTTACTGCAAAGCCACACTCGACCTCATCCTGCTGTGCCACTCATCACATCCCCATCACTCTGCCTTCCCTACCCTACTCCTTACTCACACCAACTTACCTTGCACCTCCACCCATCCCTCTCTATCTACATTATCACTTCCCCATCTCAATAGCCACCCCTCACACTCACCTTCATCCTTGTCCAATCATACCAACTAACAACACACAAGGGTAGCCATTGGGTGTTTTATGCAATGTTCATGTAAAATTTCTGTGGATGTGTTGTCAAACATTGAAATCTTTATTTTCCACACTTTGCCTTCTTGGGCAGATTTGTGTGCACCTTTGGAAGTTGCTTAGTGAGTTGCAGTGAATGGTGAGACATAACTTTACCCCGCAATGGTGATGAGTGTGAAAGGAATGGCTTGGGCATTGCAGGGATGCTTTATGGTGTTGGTGTGGGGTGGTGCTAACCTGGCGCATCATGTGGCAGCCAGGGTGTACAGTGTCAAGTGAAGTAAATCTAGCCATGGCGAGGCCATCCCTGGCATCCCGGGTAGCAATGTATTCAGTTGCTGATGCCCTGTGTCCTGTGCAGCATCAGATGATTGCGGAGAAGTTTGGTGTTGTTGTTGGTGATGCTGGTGTGCCTGGTGCTGTTGGTGTTGGGGCTGATCATGGTGGGATTCTGAGGACCAAGGTGAGATTTTTTTCAAGGGTACCAATGCTGCTGGAATAGATGGCAGCTGAAGTTGAGATGACAGAAGCGATCTGTCAATGGTGAGAGAGGTTGTGCCAAGGAGGTGACAGTGGATAGTTTACTACAAACACTTCCAAGCCCTGTTCCTGGGACTAGGGACAGGGTCACTGGGCAAGGCTTGGAAGCTAAGCAGAGCCAGGCCTGGTTAATACCTGAGAGGGGTGACCATCAGGGAAGACCAGGTGCAGAAGGTCACGGAAGGAGCCCCGAGGAGTGGCGGTTGGTCAGAAGGTCACAGAAGGAGCCCCGGGAGGGGCAGCTGGTGAGCAGGCCCGGGCGTTGGACTGAAGATTGTCAGACAGGAGGGATGGTGGAAATGGAATGGCGGCGCGCACAGACGCAGCGGCTTTGCTTCTCCCAGGATGGTGCTATTTACGTTTAATGTTAATGTTATTTGTATTGGACTCATGGGAGCTTGCAAGATCACATTTCGTTGTTCATGTACTTGTGCAATGACAATAAAGTTGAATTATTATTATAACCTGCATAAAGTTGAAAAATGTATTCCAAATCCTGAAGGCTCCAGCTTCTAACATTGGAAAATGAACAGCTGTGAAATGGTAGCTTTTATACCACTTTAGCAGCTGTCACCTATTCAGAGCAATGGAGAGTCATTGGGAACCTGACCTACTTACCTGACGTGATCCCTGAGCACCGTGAAACTTGTCAAAAAGCTGGAAAAATGGTAAGTCCATGGTAAAATGCTGTTTAAGTACCTTTTAACAAGCTCTTAACTATGTCAATTGGCTTCCCCGCCGCTTGGTGT